>NC_047532.1:37875117-38205830 GCF_012275295.1 Melopsittacus undulatus | reverse complement strand
CATTTGTTTTATATTTGGACTTTGCTGTTCTTGTCCTTCATGAAGGAGAGACAGTGGTTCGTAGGGACCAGCTTTGAGCATGTGCTGTCTTAGTAGAAGAGAATGTACCTATATGTATATTCTGTGCAGGTGTAAGCTGCATTTCTGCTCCCTTTCAGGCCCTTTGGGCATACTCACTTTTCTGAGTTTCTTTCTTCACATTCCCTTCTAATTTTTTGATGATACACTGAAAGGAAAATAAAGATTATAGAATCGTAGAATAGTTAGGGTAGGGAAGGACCTCAAGATCATCTAGTTCCAACCCCCCTGCCATGGGCAGGGACACCTCACACTAAACCATATCACCCAAGGCTTCATCCAACCTGGCCTTGGACACTGCCAGAGATGGAGTATTCACAACCTCCCTGAGCAACCCATTCCAGTGCCTCACCACCCTTACAGTAAAGAATTTCTTTCTTATATCCAACCTAAACCTCTGCTGTTTAAGTTTCAACCTGTTACCCCTTGTCCTATCATAACAGTCCCTAATGAATAGTCCCTCCCCAGCATCCCTATAGGCCCCTTCAGATACTGGAAGGCTGCTGTGAGATCTCCAAGCAGCCTTCTCTTCTCCAGCCTGAACTTTCTCAGCCTGTCTTCATATGGGAGGTGCTCCAGACCCTGACCATCCTTGTGGCCCTCCTCTGGACTTGTTCTAACAGTTCCATGTCCTTTTTATGTTGAGGACACCAGAACTGCACACAGTACTCCAAGTGAGGTCTCATGAGAGCAGAGTAGAGGGGCAGGATCACCTCCTTCGACCTGCTGGTCACGCTTCTTTTGATGCAGCCCAGGATACGGTTGGCTTTCTGGGCTGTAAGCGCACACTGAAGCTGGCTCATGTTCATTTTCTCATCGACCAACACCCCCAAGTCTTCCTCTGCAGGGCTGCACTGAATTTCCTTTTTGTCCAACCTGTAGCTGTGCCTGGGATTGCTCCCACCCAGGTGTAGGACCTTGCACTTGGCATGGTTAAACTTCATGAGGTTGCCATCAGCCCATGTCACAAGTGTGTCAAGGTTCCTCTGGATGGCATTCCTTCCCTCCAACGCATCAACTGAACCACACAGCGTGATGTCATCTGCAGACTTGCTGAGGGCACACTCAATTCCACTGTCCATGTCAGCGACAAAGATGTTAAACAAGACCGGTCCCAACACCGATCCCTGAGGGACACCACTTGTTACTGGTCTCCAGCCAGACATTGAGCCATTGACCACAACTCTTTGAGAGCGACCATCCAGCCAGTTCTTTATCCACCGAGTGGTCCATCTATCAAATTGATGTCTCTCCGATTTAGAGACAAGGATGTCATGTGGGACAGTGTCGAACGCTTTGCACAAGTCCAGGTAGATGACGTCAACTGCTCCACCCCTGTCCATCACTTTTGTAGCCCTGTCATAGAAGGCCACCAAATTGGTCAGGCAGGATTTCCCCCTAGTAAAGCCATGCTGGCTGTCAGCAAGCACCTTGTTGTTTTTCATGTGCCCTAGCATGCCTTCCAGGAGAATCTGCTCCCAGATTTTGCCAGGCACAGAGGTGAGACTCACTGGTCTGTAATTCCCCAGGTCATCCATTTTCCCCTTCTTGAAAATGGGGGTTATATTTCCCTTTTTCCAGTCATCAGGAACTTCAACTGCCTGCCATGATTTTTCAAATATGATGGCCAGTGGCTTTGCAACTTCATTCACCAGCTCCTTCAGGACCCATGGATGGATTTTATCAGGTCCCATGGACTTGTGTACATTCAGGTTCTTAAGATGGTCTCGAACCAGATCCTCTCATACAGTGGGCCCAAGGTCTAGGTTTTCACAGTCCATGCGTCCACCTTCCAAGACTTGGGTGGTGTGGTCAGAGCCTTTGCCAGTGAAGACCGAGGCAAAGAAGTCATTCAGAACCTCAGCTTTCTCCAAGTCCTGTGTAGCCAGTTCTCCCGAAAGCTTCCGAAGGGGGCCTACATTGTCCCTAATCTATATTTTAGCTGCTACATACCTGTAAAATCCTTTCCTGTTATCTTTAACATCCCTAGCCCAAGTTTAGCTCCAATTGGGCCTTAGCTTTCCTAACCCGGTCCCTAACTTCCCAGACAACATTCCTTTATTCATCCCAGGCCACCTGTCCTTGCTTCCACCTTTTATAAGCCTCTTTTTTCCTGTGAATTTTTCTCAGCAGCTGCTTATCCATCCAAGGAGGTCTCCTGCCCCCCCTGCTGCACTTCCTTCTAGTCGGGATGCAACTTGGATATGCTGTTACTTAAGTTGTTTTCTTTAATATTGCTTTCATCTCATGCTATATATTGGACACTGTGTAACATACAGTGCAGTTAAGAAATAATACAGTTTTTTAAAACACAACAAAGCTCTGTATCCTGCGTGCACTCCATAAATTAGTGTTTTGAGAAAGTACCAAAGAGCAATGCAGTGTTTCAGTCCAGCTAACACTCACTTGGAGGTTTTCTTGGACACAACTAACACCAGCAATGGCGATGAAAAGGTTTGTTTTAAATTTGCTGATGGCTAGATACAGAAATATGAGAACTAAAAGCTGGTAAGTCCCTTCCTAATAAATATTATTAGGAAGAACTGTTCATGATGAGGTATTTGGATTCAGTGGCAAGAGAAAACAAAACTGGAAGGAAGAATACTTCTTTATACTCACAGAGGTGTTGTAGTGGGATTTAACAACACAGAACTTTCAGCAGTTCCATGCTAAGAAGAGGCAATGAAGACCTTATTAGCGTAGAATGAAATTAACACAGATTGATATTTGCCACTGCTGTCTTAGAGGAAGAAAATGGAAACACTTTAAAAACTCTTCCAGAGATAAATAAATGAGGTGGGAGGTTTAGAACCAACAACCAACCAAACTTCCTTCATTACCCTGATTGGCATCCCAAGCTACTTTTCGTCAAGAAGTATCTTAAATTATCAGGAAAGGCCAGGCTAAATAGGAGAAGGGCAAGAAGGAGGTAGAGAAGGAGGTGAAGTTTGTGAAACTAAGTAGTGTGTAGCATGTGAAGTTATTTTCCTTGAGTTATGCAGATTAAGAACTCTCTATTTACACATGTATTTTTTTCTGCATTTTTTGGCAGTCAATTCATAACTGTATTGAGATATTTAAGATGAGGGGCATAAGCCTGTGTTGTCTCTCCTAGATGGCAGTGTGACTGACACTGCCAGTGGAGTAATGGCCTGGAAGACAGAAGTGGGGACTCCACTCCTCTGGTGGTGTGTTGCCTCAAGTCTGGCCTGTTACCAGGTCATGCCTGTGACTGAAGATCCGATGCCAGCCCTTCATCTTTCCATAGGTAGCTTTCAGTCAAATCAGTAAGCTGATCCACAGGTCCTTGACTGCTTTTTTTGCTGGATGTAATGTGACATGGGAACATGAGCTTGGTGGTGAGAAAGAGCGGGACTGTCCCTTTGGATGTAACTTGCTGTTAAATCAGGCTTGTCTTGCATCTGTGTGGGAATAAAAGCACAATGAAGAAGCGGTTTTGCTGCCACAGCAAAACATGGCCATGTTTTTTTTTTTGTGGAGGCGGTGCTTTAGCAGTTGCAAGTGCAGCTGTGATCACACTCCTGTCTTCTCATGTCCCTATTTTTCCCAACTCACTTGCATTTGAAGAGGTTCTTGGGTTTGCAATCATCTGTAGCTTTTCCTTTTCCAATCTTATGTCAACATTGCTTTTTTTAGTGTATGCAGCACTTGCTTCCCAAGGTCCCGGATGGGTCTCTGTGTGCTTGCAGGCTATTGATGTCAGTGTGACTGTTAAAACCTTGCAGAGGGTGGATTTCAGGCCAGGAATGTTTTTTCTCCCAGTCATGGGCTGATTCCTATTCCGACTTTTATTCTGACAGCTACCATGAAAAGCATGTGTTTTGAGCATCAGATGCTGCTGTTTGTTCCAGGGTACAATAATTCATTTTTCAAACAGGAAATGTACAGACATCCTGTCCACCTCTGTGATGAACACTTTCAAAAAATGTCTCTTAAGATAATACTTAAAAGGATACATCAAAGAGGAACCTTGGAAAAAAAATTGCCCCCCAACCTGCAAACAAAGCCCTGAGTAGGATGTTGGTGTTAATAATGTTTTGCGTTGCTTCCTTGTTGATCTGAGGTAGGGAGTGTTTACCTATTTATAAAGCTTTTTCTGTTCCAGCAGTTTAAATATAGTCAGTTTCATTCTGATTTATGAATGATAATTGAGATAGACTGATAGCATCTTTCTGTTCCCTCAGGTCTACATCTACCTCCTGCAGCCTTCATACCTACAGTCGTGAAAGTACTGATTAAATTAAACTGCTCGTGATTATTACTGTATCTTTGATACCTCCAGGAATGGTTTGCTCCAAACCCTTTATTTTACCCTCAGAATTGAGGTTTTATTTGTTTATAGTGTTCTGTGCAGGACAATGAGATTGTTTCCTGCATTTATTGAGGTTTAGGAATACATCAGAGACTTTGTTCAGACCATTGCTCTGTAGCTGGACGTAACCAATATTCCTTCCATTACAAGAGTTTTTAATTATGGCCATTACATTTTTTTTTAATCAGGAAGCTTTTGTGCAAACAGGGACTATAATTGAAGTACATGTCCTTGGTTTTGTCTTTCTGTGACCTGACCGAGCTCTTAAATTTCTCAGAATGAGGCAAGCCAGCAACAAAGTTCAAAGCAGGGGTTTAGGCTGCAACATATAACGATGCCACATCGCCTTCAGGCAGGCCAAAATACTCTGTTTTTAAATCCAAGATAATTCTTTGAAGTATTTATCCCAGTCAGAAAAGGCAGTGGGATCAGCACAAAGCATGTTTTATTTATGCCAGAGGTACAAAGTTGAGGTTTTCATTCAGAGATAACAGCTACTGAGACTTTTGCAGAGATTTAGGCCAGAAAATGGGAATTCTTTGATTTGTTTATTTTTTTTTTCCAGTTACTCATTCCTCGGAAAACTGTTTAGTGTCTTTGTTGGGTTGTTAGTTTACTGCAGAGGAACAGGTCAGTGCTGCAAAGCAGCCACTGTCTAAGGATATGAAATTATTTCTGCATAGTAATACGGAATGCAATTGCACAGATTTCTAGCTATGTTCACATTTGTTTGTTTCCACTGGTGGGCTGTCCAGCAAAGCTGGTGGTCTTGTTCCACTAGGAGAAACCTTTCTTGTTCCCTCTCTGTTTCATATGATGCAGAATCTTCAGATGAAGAGCCTGCAGGGTTTGCCTATGCTGCGTTTCCCCTGTGTAAGCTGTCATTGCTAGAGTTGATGAAGACATATAAAAAAATATAGGAAGGTTCAATAGATTTATGGAAATAATTAAGGGAAAGCTTTTGCTTATCTTTATGGTTATAACATTTGGCATTTTATTCAAAATTGAAAATGCCAAATCTGACATGTTTTTATTCTAGGCACCTTTAATGAAAAGGAAAAAAACACAGTACTGCTGGAGAGCCAAATGTTAAAGATGTAATTTGCCCTGAATTCCCTTTCATATTTATATCTCAGGTCATTTTCCAGATGAATACTTAAAAGTTGCATAGAAATTATTTTATTAGGTCTCTTTCAGAGTTGAAGTAGGTGTTAGTCCTTTTAGAAAGAAATAATCTGCATGTTATTTTGGCAATATTTGGTAAGAGAATAACAGAGCACAAATTTTTCTTGTAATTGATATCATTACAAAAAGTACATGGATGTTAAATCACTAAGAGACATTATTTGAATGAATTTCCAACTTGGTTTTTAAGCAAAAGTCAGATTATTTCTTGGAAACCTAACTATAAAAATATTGTAACAGCTTTTTTGCTTGACCCCATAGTTACATATTTTATTTTAATGTCTATGATTGTAGCACTGAGAAAGGCTAATAGGTGCTACCAGCGAAAAAGCACAGGAATCATCAGTGAAAAGCCAGAAAATACCTAGCTGGTCCATGGGCCCTTCTTATGGAGATGCCACTCTGAATTGACTCTCAGGTCCCATTTGTGTCCTGCTTTCTTTTGGACTCTTTTTGGCAGGGTGCAGGAGAGGGAAGGTTGATGAGTGCAATTTCAGCATGGGTCACAGTGCCCAGGAGAGGGCAGGGAATATATCTGTGTTGCTCCACTCTCTGTAGTATAGTACCAGCTGTTAACGAGACTGAGCTGGATAAACAACTCTAGTAAGAGTGTTACTGTTGTTTCCGTCTACGTTAAGAGCTGTCGCCTATGCCCTCTAATGTACAGAGGTCTTATGGGGGCCTGGACTTGTTTCCAGTATGTGTGAGACTTGATTTCAACTGGTGGTAGCTTATTGTTATTTGAAGGTGACAATCCTCAGTTCACAGAACAGTTCTGGCAGGAAGGTGCCATCAGCAATGACAGAGGGAAACCTTTCTAAACCACCTCACCACGCCAGCTGGCCTCTTAAGTCTGCCCTGCTCTCAGAGTGACAGACCCTCTCAGACAGCCCAGGGAAACGTGATATTTTATCTACATGTTAGAGCTCAGGCCAGCATAGCATACATACATTTGTTAGGGGTGGGAGTGTCCTGTTAACAATAGTGGAGCACCTGTTAAGTGAGAGGGTGCAAGCAAGGTCTCTTCTTGTTCAAGGCATCTGTCAAGCATGTACCAGCCTGTCCTTTCTAGTTATCCCCTGCGGCCTCCCAGTCTGGAGAGGTCTGTGTTCAGCTCAACCATGGTCCATATAACAGTAAAGTCAGTGTAGCTATGAACCATGATGCCTTTTATTTTGTCCTTGTGGAACTGAAGTTTTTTAGGGGACTGGCTGAAGTGTTCCTGCTCATAAACCTGTTTTTTCAGTTGAGTCATAGCCTGGAGTTCAGTCATAGGACTGTTTCTGAGCCCCACCCTTATCCTGTACCAGTAACAGCCTTTTCTATAAAGCACATCTTGCTGATGCCTAGAAAGTGCCATCTGAAATAATTTTAAGAAGTTTTAATACCATCCCAGTCAGATTACCTAAATGTGATACTTGAAGAATGTACATAGTTTGGTTTTCAGATACAGCTGTGATTTACTGTTCTGTTTATTCTGTGTGTGCTTAGTATAATATCTAGCATATCATGTAGGCCTTGTCAAAGAAAATTTATAAACTAGATTTCAATATAAAAAATGTCTCATTATACGAATAGTATACAGTGGGAAGACAAGGTTGAGCAACACAGTCTTAAGGCTGTGTTAAAAAGTTGAGCCCATATGTTCTAATTTATCAAATAATTTAAGGAGTTTAAGAATAAAACCAGATGCTTTAAGAAAGGATGCCAAATAACTGAGAGTAGGGGAAGGAATAGAAGTGAGAAAGCTGTGTAAAGAGGCCCAGGGCAAAAGCATGGCAACAAGAGGTAAAAATAGCAGGATAAACATCATACTGCTACAAAAAAAATAGCCTGTAATTCCTTGTGTGTATGTGAAACTTGGATAGTGACGAAAATGAACTTCATGGAAGAGAAATATGAGAATTTACATAGAAGCTCTCCAGAGCACCTGTGTACGGATGTAGGTAATGAAATATCTCCTTGTGAAATAACTTCTTGTCCGGTGGAATAAAATCAAGCCAGATTCAGTTTGGTTTCTTTATTCCTTTAATTGCTGGGATTAAAGATTTCAATTTCGGGTAGTTTAATCTGCAGTTCTTTAAAAATATAATCTCTCATGATTGTATATAAGGAATGCATTAATAACGTAATTTTTTATTTTAATTAATTTACCCCCTTTGATTTTTGCCTTATTTCTAAGCAGTAGAGTTTATTGCAAAACTTTGGAAAATGTTAAAACAGAATATATTTTAAGTGTCAAGAAGTGTCAAGCATTTTATCTTGGTTTCCTACAGTGGTTGCTCTTGCAAATTCAATTTACCAGTTCACTAAAATGCTGGTTTTAAAACTATTGCTTCTAAATGTAAGGGAAAGGGAGTTTATGGACTCAGAAATTGAAATGAGAAGTTCAGAAGTAGCCCTGATTAAATTTTTGCAGGCTTCTTGCCTACATGTTTTGTTCTAAAGCCTTTTATGTAGGAAGCAAAATGAAATGTTTCTTTAAAGCAGCACTTTTGCCTACAGAACACATGCATTCAGTTTAGCTCATCAGATTAATTTGCTGTCAGATTCTTGCACTTTCATTCTAGGATATTTTTAGGTTTATATATACGTATCTGTGGCTCTTTAAGTTAAGCTCGTTCTCAGTATTTATTTTGAAGAGGATTTTTTTTCGTTTCTATAATGGGATGAATTAAAAATAGCCAAAATTAAGTCAAAAGGCCAAGCAAGGCAAACTAATCTGATTTTGAGCTACTGAGCTGGCATACACACCAAGAGAGGGATTGGCACTGGGCTTTTTATGTTGCTGTCAAAGCTACCTTTAAGTGCAAATTTCTTTTCGACTGAAGTCCAGCTTAGTGCTCTTATCAGTACTCATCCCAACCAAATAAGCTTTTCTCAGAAAACAGGGAATCGATAGACTGTAAGTTTAGTGACTTAAAACCTGTCAGGGCACTGAATAATGCCAGGACCTGGGGATTTGCCTGTAGAAAGCCTCTCAGAAGTGGTCATGCTCTTAGCAGCAGAATTAACTTCTAGTCTATGGTTTTCTTTGGGGAAGTGGAGTGACATTTTGTATATAACTGTAGCCTGGGGCATCAGTCTTGGGGTACCTATCTCACAGAGAGGCATTGTAATGAATGAGTGTCGAGAAGTGAAGTGTGTCCATGTTTCAGCAATTAATGATGTTCTCTGATTTACAGAGTGCCTCAAGCATCTCTAACTTCTTTTAACTTTCTCATCAATGCTGTCATTAAAAGGTGTCTTTTAAAATTTATCTTTTCTGTAACAAGCTTTTTGGTGGTTGGGCTTCTTTTCTGTCTACCCTTTTCTTCCTGTATATACATTCTCCTGAAGCAATCTCATTATTCTTTGGCTGCAATTATATACCAGTATGTTGGTTCCAAAATTGGTTTCTCAGTCTTATACATGTTATGTGTCTGCCAGGGCTTTTTTTTTTTATCCCCAACATTTCCTGTTGGTATTTTATTTGTCTCTATTTAGATTAGTTTCTGTCACACCCACAACATTCCCAAATCCTGGTTTATCCTTTTTTTTTGCTCAGTGTTGGCACTATTTCTTTCAACCATACTCACGATACTGGGATTTTTTCAGATGCTGTTTGTTCAGTCTCTGTTTGTATCACAACTTCAGTCGCCAAGAAACAGCCCACTTTTTGGTACAGGAACCCTTGACTCCAGCAGTTTCCTGCTTTAAATTATTTTCTCACATTTTTGTCCTGATCTGTCAAGACACCTCAGGAAGCATATTTTTCCATTCTGCTCTTCTCTTTTGGTTTCACTGCAGTTCATCCCTTTAGTATGTTCTTCTGCTCAAAATAGAGTTCACAGTGGCTTTGGCAGAGAAGCAGTATTGTAGTGGCATTTTGAAAAGCTGGAAGTAAAGCTAGATGTGAGTGTGAGGGGTGGTCAGTAGTTGAGATAATGCAATGCCATTGAAGGAACTTGTTGCCTAGGGGATTTAAAGGCAACTGCATCTTCAGATGATGTGCAGGAAGAATGGGGAAGATTTAGACATGGTTTATTTAATTAAGTATAGTAAACAGAGCCAAGTTGGAGATAATACCTTAGATACATTTTTCTAAGAATAATACTGGGGTTCTCCTGGTCTCTGGGATAAGAGGATAAGGGGAGGACTTGCAGGAGAAGATTAAGAGCTATGCTTCCGCTGTCTGAAGATCCCCAAGTTAAAGATGTGTGGCTTGGATTTTAGTTCAGAAAGCTCTGGAGAGCCAAGCTAGATTGGCAAGTCATCAGCTTAAAGATTACAGCTGATTTGGTTTTTATGAGTGGGACTCAGCCATGGCAGGGGGGTTGGAACTAGGTGATCTTAAGGTCCTTTCCAATCCTAACTATTCTGTGATTCTTTGATCCTTGCCTTGGACAGCCATTATGAAACTCTCATGGAAAATAAGAGGTAGGATGGGAATAATTCTGTGAAAAATATCCAGATAGAATTAAATAACAATAATAATAGTGGCATTCTAGCAAGCAAAATTTCAAGAAAGCAATACTCCCAGTGTGGTGAAGTTTCTGACAGAGATGTTGACGGGGGTGTCTAGAAATGTGTAGGTAGATGTATGGGTAGATAAGCCCGTGCAACCTTACCTGAGGGTCATCCTGTTGTGCTGCTGATCTGCCCCTTTTGCTGTGGGCCCTGTTTTCTTTTATGGCACTTGCATGTTTTGAAATTTTACCTCGCAGTACACCATCTCAGTCACACCTCTCAGCAAACCTGCTTCTGCTGCGCAATCTGCACAGAGTTTCTCTGCCTCAAACTTCTGCACACGATGCAAGCTGGGATGGAGGATCTAAGTACGAGGAATGTGTTGGTTTAATACAAGCATCCTGCAAGGGGGAAAAGAGCTGTTTATTTTGCAAGGACTTTGAATTACATAGCAGCAAGGAAATGCACAGCAGGAGAGGTGGGATTTGTAAAGCCTTGAGGCAGCAGACAATATTCAGTGCATGTTCAGAGCACAATGCTGTCTGTGCTTCTGGTAGCAGTCTAGACTCCTATCAGTGGAGCCTATTCATGGTACACATATCCAGGTCAGTGTTCTTTAAGCCATTACGTCTTCATCAGTTGTTACACATGGAAAAAAACAGTGAGGGAGAGAATAGTGCTTGTGCGGGTGTAGTACAGGTAATGAAGAGGGGGAGAGGAGAAAACCCAGAGTTCTTTCATCCTCAGGAGAAAATACTGAAGTGAGGGCACAGCACCAGGCCAAAAAACAGGGCATAGCATCTTTTCAGATACCAAGTGCCTGAGAGTTTGGGGGAAAAAGTTGATGAATACAGAAAATAATAGTTCAAAACCTGAGTGACCTGAGCTGTTGACTGCAGGGTGTCTGTAAAGCACTTTTTAAGAATAACACCATTGTAAACAAGCCTGGAAGGAACTTTTCCATCAGCTGTGATCCCATGCTCATCTGCACCACCCCCTCCTTCAAAGGACCCATGGTTAGGATGGCTAAGAGTCAAGAGTCTGCCTTCTTCTCTACCAAGGTGTGACCTTGGTCAGAGCATTTAACTTTGCATCTGAGATTTCCTTTCTGTGGACAGGACACACAAGAGTGGTGGTAGCTCATATGTCTTCATGTGAGGCATCTGCATGTCACATTTCAACAGAATTAATATACTGGGCATGTAGGAAGAAGTCCTCCAGATGTACCCAAGGGGAAAGCTTTGAGTTCATGTGCCAGTGGGTGATGGGTTAAAGCAGTGGTCCAAGTCCTGAGGCACTGCCAGAACTCACTGTTCTGCAAAATAACAATCTCCCCATGAAATGAAAGCACAAGCAGCCTTTATGATATATTGGGTTCTTCTGAATTTCAAATCTGTTTTTCTTTAGAAATGTTGGCTCAGGTTTGCTTAAATTTCTGTTTAAACTCCTGGAAGTTAAAGGTTGAATATTTTTGGGAACTTACCAAATATTAAACTGGGTTGCATAAGCTGCTTCACTACATACTCCTGATAAAAATGTATGTGCTTTTTGTTGTCTCAAGGCTCACCATGAAATCTGAAAACTTCAGGCTGTGTCACTTTAATAATATACAAACACACTAAGCAATACAAAAAGCTTAAAATCAAAGCTGTGCTGTTATCTCTTCAGACCAGGAGCTTTTTCAAGAAGGTTCTAATGCAGAAACAGAATAACTTCCAGTTGCATCTTTGAAGTTTTTTAGTGTGATATCGTGGACATTTAATCCGTGCTGTGACTGCTCTTAAAAATAGTAAGAAATTGCAAAGTGAAGCAGTAAAGGAAAGAAACTGTTTGAACATTTAATCAGTCTCACTTGATAGTCTGCTGGTTCTGTCCCAGCATGGGGTAAACCTGGTCACAGCTGTAACTTTAAGTCTAATGCTTCTGAAATGCCCAGTTTAGGTGTAGTACAGTGTGATTATGCATAGAGATATAAGGACTACTAAAGTGATGACTGCAACATATTCTTTAATGTTCTCCTAAAACGCAGAGCATGCATTTGTGGTTTGAGTCTGTGAGGAGGCAGCGTGTCCCTGACAGAGGTCTCAGTTTGTAGCAGAGGGCTGCTTACTCACTTCAGTAAATCAGTTTATTCTTACGTTCCTCCCCTTAGGAAAATGTATTTGAAGTTCCATTGAAATTGTTTGGTTCATGTTTGAGTGGTTTAAGGGTTTTTTGCCTGTGTGGGTTTGGTTTTCCAGTTTTGTGTTTAGTGGTTTTGTTCCACAATGGCATTGAACTCTGTAAGCTAATGCAGGGAAGAAGTGTTTGCTGAAACAGCAGATCCTAATCCCAGCCAGAGGGTTTCAACAACGAGTCATTTGGCTGAATAATTTCCTTGCTCAGTCCCCCTTCTCCATCTATTCAATGATGAAAATAGCCTGAAATCTACTTGACCTTCTGCCTTGTTAATAAGTGCAATTAACAACCCCTTGTCCTAATGGTCAAGAGCAACAAAATTACTGTGTACTACCAAATTTAATTAAACTGTGTTTCAGGAAGCTGTCCTTTAAATGGTAACTTATATCTCCTTGGCACTGGTTTCATCTTTCCTTTCTCCAACTTCATTGCCCTTTAGTTACTCTTCTCCCTTTAATTAGTACCCCTTTTTTTCACTTTTTCTATGTCTGTCTCTTTCCTCCTTCTTTTTCCTTCTTTTTTAATTCAGTGTAATTTGGCTGGTCAGGCATTTAAGTGATGTGAACCCTATATAAATATCTCCAAAATCAGATGCAATCTGCTTTTACTGTTGCCTCTACAAACGTGTGCATGTGAAGTGTCAGAGCACAGCAGAGATCTGGGGTGGATAATGGGAGCTGAGGGATGTGGAGGAAGGGCATACACTCCTCAAAGAAAACAAGTGAACAAATTGGCTCTCTGGTTAAGGGTAAGATCGAAAAAGGAGGTAGAAAGCACCAGAGGCTTCTCCTCAACTCTTCATCTCTTTTCTGCCTTTTGCAAATGCTGGGTGAGAAGGCACCAAGGGCAAGCCTGCTGCAAACTGACTCACTACTGTGCTCCACTGTTGTTGCAGCCCTGTGGCATGGTGAACCTTCCATCCCAGCCAGGCCCTCATGCCTTGCTCTGCACACTGTGCTTTCCAACCCAATGCAAACTTCTCTGTGTGCAGGTGCTGGCCACTCGGTGCATGCATTCACCAAGAGCATTAGCTGCTCCCCATGTGCTTACAGGCATTTGGGCTCAATAAGCAAAGATGTGTTGATCAGACAGGCAAGAGGTACTCTTTTTTTTTTTATTCTTCATCTGTGTACATTTTTAGAGGGAAGAAATAATAATATACAGGCATTGGTGTTTATCCTAACTGGAGGCCTGATTTATACCTCTCCTTCTCTCAAGGGTACTGCTCTCAGTGTTTATGTAGTGAAATGGCACTGGAAAATGAACATGCTTTGGAAACTATTTATGGATTGGAATTGGCTGCTTTTCTATTTAATGAAGCCCCTGTCTTTGAGTCTGTGCCATTTAATTAAGTGGTTTATATAATTACTCTCTGTCATCAATTCTGTCCACTCTGGAAGGTTTGTGTTTTCTTACTGAGGAAGGTGTTGTATTTAATACTGGTTTGTAAGTCCTTCAACTTGGGAGACCAAACAGCATAGAAAACTGCAGAATCCCAAGGTAAAGACACTTTCTGTAGCAGGGTGGACCAAGTGGGGTCAGGTGAGATGCTTCTAAGGCCATTCTTTTCTCCTGATGTACAAAACTTTCTCTTATTCCTCCTCTTTTTAGGAAGAGGAGCTATGATCCAATATCTGTGTCAATAAAGGCAACATCTGTGTGCTCTGGGCAGAACGGGAATGGTTTCAGTTAGAAGGGACCTTAAAGACTGTCTAGTTCGCAACTCCTGCCACAGACAGTAACACTTTCCGCTAGAGCAGGTAGCTCAAAGTCTCTTCCAACCTGGACTTGGACAGCCTGGCTCTTTGATATAATTCTAGAGACATTTCAGGCTTATCAAAGGTCTGGCATCCTGAAGAGGTAGCATCTCTTTATGTCCTCAATGGCTGTTTTCTGTAACTCTGTAACATCATTCAGATCAATGGAGTCACTCAAACCACTCTTTCTTCAGAGCTTTCTCTGCATCCTTACCTGTTTGACCTGTTACTGTGTGCTGCTCATCGGAGTGAGACTCCTTCTGAGCAGCAGTTACTTTGGTGATAGAGATTTTGGAGTAACCTGGTTCTCCAGGAGAGTTCATGGGTGACACATTCCTTCTGACTAAACAGAGAGCCCTATTTAGCAGATGCATTTCCAGTTTTTCCACTTGATCTTAGCTTTGGTAAATTGTGACAGATCCTTGCATCTCCCGCTGTTACCTTTGGGGTTCTTTAAAACTGTTTTCCTTTTTTGTTGTTGCTTTCTTAAACCCTCAAATGTTCTCCTGACTCTTGAATTCCAGTTTTAAGAACTAGGCATAGTTTTCCATTAACAATTCCATAATAACTTTACAGTCAATCATTATTATTCCCCTGTTTATACATCTTGGGATTTCCAGAGCCTTTTCAAACACTATGTTGTACTATAATCTTATGTGTCAGCTGCTTATCACCCCATGATCACAAAGTATGACAGGCATGAAAAACCTTTTTTCCTTGCAGACTGGTGCTACAGTAACATATACAGAGAGGAGACAAAAGTTTGCTTTCTTCTTGAACAGGGTTGGATTAGTTTTACATAAACTGTGAATGCAGTGCTTTCCTCTGTAGTTCCCAGCTCGTTATTAGCAACATGGGTCAATACAGTGGCCTTTTGAAATCTGAAGTGAGTAGAGGACCTAAGCAAAAGAACCATAATTGCATTTCAACAGAGATCACTGAATCTTAAAGTCATTATCTTCACAGATTTTGATTTCCATACACATTGCTAAAGGAAAATGTCATCAGGCCCAGCAGTAAGTTGTTTAAAGGACTACACAACCACATTTTCTTCATTAACTGTTTGTGTGCAGGGTTTGTTCCAGCTTTTGAAGAGACAGGGCAACTCTGGTAAATATGGCTGGAACAAATCACGGTTGTGTCTTCTATTCATTAATCCCTCCAGTTTTTCGGAGAAAACAGCACAGCAGAAATGCTTGGATTTAACCCTGAGGCTCTCCAGCTTCCCAGACATACTTTCTCACACTGACATGGTTTGTCTTGATTCTTATCTCCTTCTCATCACAGCTTTGGATATAATGTGGGTTAATTATTAACATGATACAGAATTTTTATAAAGGTCACTCATAAGAGAAAATGGAACCTAAATAAAAGCTTAAGATTTGGTTCCAACATAAAAACTTTATCTGGACAGGAGATGGCTGTTAGGCTCCAGGGGACAACATCTGGTCAAAGCTCCTGCTCCAGAACAGGGGTAGGTGATGTGCTGCCTGCTTCTGCAGTGGTTGGGGGATGCTGGTCTGTTAAAGCGGTAACGTGCAGGGGATTTGTGACTGTGGAAATCAAAATAATAGCACTTTGTATGTTGACACTCTGCAGTTATTTGAAATTGCTGTCCATTTTCTACTTGCTAAGCTTTGGAGTTTTGAAACGGTACTGGAATAATTTACAGAAGTATTTCACTGAGGTGTGCTGGACTCAGTGTTGGGAAAATGAGCAATGAGAGCCTTGCAGGTACCCTAGTTCTTGCAGGAGAATGCACCAAGAGGAGCAGGGAAGGAACTGGTGTTACTGTGCTGCTCCTATGAAGTCCATTAAAGAAACCCAAAGCTTACAGATTTGCTTTTCAGAATAAGCCATATCTGTCTTCCATGCACATTTATAAAACCATAATGGGGAAGGACAGACTTATACCTCATGCCATGACCTAAACCCTGAGGGAGGGACTTACAAATCACTGTCTGTGCACCTGCCTTTCTGCACGAGAGCCTGTAAGTACAGAACAGCTCTGTGTCAAACCACCTGGACAAATCACTTCAGCTAAAAGTAAGGGTCAGGACTGCAGTGAGCCTGCCAGTCCAGACCAGCATTCCTCTAAGTGCACTTCTCACAGTGCTGTCAAACAGATGATTGGGAAAAAAGGACACAGCAATACTGTTACGTTTCTGTGCTAAGCATTGTAGGAAATGCACATTCCCAGCTGTCTATAACATGTCTTATGGGCTCATCTCTTCATTACCTGATGTCTTCATCATGGAGACATCATAGTAAGTATGAGTGCCCTGCATGTGCAGTCCCCTGCATTGTGTGACCAAGGCGGTATCAAGCTGAAGCCATTTAAAGAAGTGCTTGCCAAAACTGTGACTTTTATAATGAGAAAAATGTCTTATTCCTTCACTTCCTTCTCTACATGAATTAACATATTTGAAATACTTTTTTCTTTTTTTTTTTCCCCAGATTAGGAATCTAAAATGGCATGCAGGTTTCTAATCAAATGGTTGAATTTTGGTCAAGTTCTAAGCAAGTGAACATAGAATCTTTTTCATAAAAAGAAAATAAAATCTGGCATAACAAACTAATTTTTAAAGTGTTTCAGCCCAGACCAAACCTTTCCAGTTCTTGTAATGGTTTCTGCTTGCCAGAAAGTGATGTCTCTAAGTCAGGAGAGACCATATAGACTAAAATATTTCACTATACTCACATTTTCTTTGCTTGGAAGGAGGGAACAATGGCAAAGAAAGGAGAATGCTTCTTGCTATTTAATTGTATAAATACATTTTTCCCTCATCTAAAGTAGCAGAATAAAAGGCTTCTGGTAAAACTGATTTTTCATAAACCATCTTGTATCCCACTATTTGGAAAAGCATCTGCACAGAAACACTTGTAGAAATCCCCTGGAGTAGTTTTAAGGCACTTTAATTGCTGGTGAAGGCATTCATTTCAGGATCTGCGATGATGCAAGGTTACAGTTGCAAAGTTTGAAACATCATTTTCTCAGGGGTTGCACAAAGTGGCAGTCATTTTGAAAAACTGGGGTTTTTTACCCTGCTATGTTGAACTTGATGAGGTCCATAAAATACAAAATGCAGTATTTTTCGATATGAAAAAATGCTTGATGCCTAGCTTACAAAATGAGCAGTTCAACACTCATGTAGAGATAGTTGGGTTTATGACATTTCAACCATGATTTCCCATGGTATTTCTCTTTCACTTCTGCTTTTTTATGCTAATACTAAAAAAAAAAAATCAATCCCCCATTGCTTAGGTTTGATTACAGTAGTATAAGAAAGTGCCTCAGCTCATCCTGGTTGGGTGAAATTTTTCTGGCAGGTGTTCAGCAGTTGCAGTCCCTGCTGGCATAGCAGTATAGGCATTTATATTTAGTAATCACCTGCAACCTTAAATTGCAATTTGGCACCTAGATTTTTGTGTGCTGTTAAGTGGTAATGGACAAGTATTTTTGTGCATTTTAAAACATTTTTAACATTTCCTAGTTTAACATTCAGCTCATCTATGTTAGTAATTAAACAATTAGCATAAAAGTTGGCTTAAATCTTGACATACCAATTTTTTTTTGTACTTCATTCACACATATTTTGTTTTGTTCCATTAGCTAAATCATGCTTCTTGGCAAATAGAGATATTAGTCTTGTATGTTAAATATTAATGTCCTCTACATATGGCCATGTGGATTTAGTAGTCATTAATTATTGTTTGTCTCTTGTGCCTGTGCTTGTGCATTTTCCAGGATTTGTGAAACACATCACCTTTACAATAAGCTTGAGCTTCCTATTTGGTAAAACTGGTAGGAGTATTATAAAATAAGTGCTTTGTTTATAACTAATTTTCAGTTTAATTTACCCAGTAATCTTAATTCTTCTCCTTAGAAGGAGAATTAAATTAAATAATAATTGGCTTCCTAGCACAATTAAGATTCAGAGTTTGTGTCTGTGCATATGCAATTTAAGTGCTAATGCGTTTCTTTTTACTAATGTAATAACTCCTCTAAATCTCATTATTCTTAATATATTTACTAGGTATTTTTGGTTGCATATATGCAGTTGTCTAAACAACCAGAAGAAATATTCTTGATTGAGTAGCCATCCCATTGAATTCTCTGGGAGTATTTTTGCAGAGTCATAGGAGGGCTGAACCCAACCTCTGCAGGAGATGGGGCAGACAGAGCAAGTCGCTCAAGAGCACGTCAGCTAGGCTTTGACTGTCTGTAAGGATGGAGACTCCACATCCTTTCTGGGAAATCCGTCTCTGGGAAATCCAACAAATGACCACTGTTCTATAAATAGAAAGTTTTTCCTTAGGTGTAAATGGAATTTCCTGCATTTTAGTTTGTGCTCGTTGCCTCTTGGCCATTCACTGAGCACCACTGGGAGGACCCTGTCTCCATCATTAGTGCTTGTCACATGTGTGAGATCCCCCTGAGCGTTCTCTTCATTGAGCTGAACAGTCCCAGCTCTCTTAGCCTCTTCTTGTACAAAATAATCACAGAATGGTTTGGGTTGGAAAGGACCTTAAAGATCATCTAGTTCTAGTCATTCTCACTGAACTCATTTCGATATGTCCTTTGTCTCTTGTGCTGGGGAGCCCAGCACTGGATCCAGCACTCCAGGTGTACTTCACCACTGCTGAGCAGAGGGGAAGCATCACCCCTTGACCTGCTGGAAACACTCTGCCTAATGCAGCACATTGTGCTGTTGGCCCTCCTTGCTGTTAGGGCACATTGCTGGCTCATGGTCAGCTTGTTGTCCATAAGGACCCCCAGGGCCACCTTCAACCAGTTTGGTTAGTCCCAAGGGTATCTTGGTGCATGGGGTTGTTCCTCCCCAAGGGCAGGACTTTGCAGTTCCCTTTGTTGAACTTCAAAAGGTTGCTGTTGGCCCATTTCTCCAGCATGTCCAGGTCCCTCTAAATGGCAGCATAACTAAGTGCTCCTGCTAGTTTTGTATCATCTGCTATACTGCTGAGGGTGTACCCTGTTCCATCATCCAGGTTAATTAATGAGAATATATTTGATTTCCTTGCAAGTAGGATTCCACTTTGTAGCTGTATGAATCAAAGGATTTGATTGCTTTCATCAGTAATAATTCTCCTAGTGGTTAAGCAAAACATAGAGGAACATGTATTTTGACTTGATGTATGTGCTTTTTTGAATGCTTTCAAATCAATAAGGTATGTACTAAAGGGTTTAAACTTGGGTTGTGTGATAGACTTCAGGATACTTATAAACAGAAATTGTTGAGTGGGTATATTCATATGGGGAGCTGTCCTGGCTCTTGCAGAGATGTGACTTAATAATTTCATACGATTGGAGAAGTGATAAATAATAATGTTCAATTAATGATCCAGAGAAATTTGAATAATTTTTTTGGGTGAACACATGTAAGCAGCGTGCATTTCACGACAATCAACCGTAAATCTATATACCTAATATTGCACAGTGTAGGTCATTAAAAAAAGATTTAGGGCCTATATGACCTTCATGAGCTCTCAAGGCAATAGTGAGCCAATAGCATAATGCAAATGGTTAATAAATGCAAGGAATGAGTTTGGTGTTAGTAAGGCTTCTTCAGTGGTCTGATACCTTGCTGTGATGATTATCCCTAAAGAATAAAGTTGGAAAGTAAGAGTGTTCAAAGGAGAGCCATACGAATGCTTGGAAAGATTAGAAAGTGTGTGCGATAATGTGACACACAATAATGTTACCATTCAGTGAGCCCATTTATTGAGTTTCTCAATGAGAAGATAATGGGGTGATTTGCTCAATTTTCATGTATTTACGTGAGAAAGAGGAATGTAGGTGAGCAGATTTTTTTCACTTGATTCAGTGACTGAAAGTCATAGATAATAGCAGATTCAGATTGGAAATAATGTGAACATTTTCTGTGGTATGTGAATTAATCCTGTAACAATAAAGATAATTAGCTTCCAAGGGAAGATTCTGTCTCTGAAACAGTCGCTTATGTATTTTCAAAGTGGTTTATGAATTCAAACTATGAGATGGGAAAGTCCTATGGTCCTGATTCAAGATGTCAGACAAGATAATCACAACGCTCACTCTTGCCTTGATAACATTAATCTTTTAATTAGACATCCAGATTTCAGAGCACTCCTTGCAGCTCTGCCATTTGCAGTGAAATCTCTGACAAATCATTATCTGGGTTTTGATTATTTCCTCATCTGTAGAATAAGTGACTGCTTGACTGTATTACATGGAGTCTGGTTTTGTTAATTTGAATGAATTAAAATTAGTTATTAAAAAAAAAGACTCATACAACTATTTCAGTAACCACTCCCTCATAGGAAGGTGGAAAAATAATTGGTTTGCAGTTATTCTCACCTATTCTGATCCATCTCCTAAATTAATGAGTACCATGCCAACATTCTCATGTGTACGATCACTGCAGTGTCACACATTTCTATATGACTAATGTTGGGGGGAGTGGGAGGGAGAACAGAACATGTAATTTTTCCATTACAAATTTTGTTGACTGGCTTCTCATTCTAGGACGTTTAAATCAGTCTATTTAAGAAATGAGTGACAAGTACTGTCTTAAGGAAGAAACAAAAATGCGTCATTGAAAGCCATAAATTATTATCTTCTTTTTTTTTTTATCCTTTCGGTTTTGTGATACAATTATTTGGATTGCTTGTAGCCATAAATCTACATACAGATTGTGTCAAAAAAGACCAAGTTCTCTGTGCTCAAAGCATAAAGTCATAGCAAAGCTCCAAAGCAAATGGCTTTTTCTTTCCATTTCATGGACACAAGTTCTCACTGGGCGATTCATTACTCTCTACAGTGGAAGCAGCTGTGGAGTACTGTAATTATGGATTTAATATATCTCTGACAATCCAGTATGAATACTAATTTGAACTTTATACATCTCTTTGGAATCAGGTTAATTTTCTCATGATTATATGGCTTTGATTAACTAAAGATGTTTGTGAGGCTAATATTTTTCCTGCTACATAAATAAATTGTGCATGGATTGCAAAATAATAGTGGCGTATCTGGTGTTCAGTCTTATTGAAGGTCCTAGGAGGGCATTTCTTGAGTTCCCAAATGTTTTCTGGTACTATTTTGCTTTTGCTAAGAACCTTGTTTTAAATTGTGAGTTTGGCTTTCCTAGGATACATATTGATTAATATCAAATTATTTACTTGAATATTTATTTCTTAAGAAAAAAGACACTTCAATAGAAATAGTAGGCTAATTGTGCCAAAAGTCTGTGTTACAGGAAAACTCTGCTAATGGGTTTCTGCTGGCATATTTGTCCCTTAAATAGTTCCTTCCTTTAGAGGGTAAATGTCTTGGTGCCATTTGTAGAACTTGTATTATCCTTTTGGGAGCAGATTATATTTTGCTATCATATGTTTTTCTTTTGAATAACTATTCATAGCTTTATGTCCTTATTCCAAGAGGTTTGCCTCAGCAAAATCCCACTTTGGGGCTTCAGTGTAGTTATTCGTGATTCATGCTGATGAAGGAGAGGCAGTCTGATCCTAATTACTGAGCATGAGATGTGAGAGTCGGGGCTGAGGTACATCTGTTTCTCTGAAATCAGTTGAAGTGGCACATGTGGGCCTGGAAGCAGAGATTTTTTATCTCCTTCAATCAACACCAGCCATTCCTGCACTGCCGTGTGAATAGGTTGAGAAGGTGGTTTGTCTGCAACAAGTTTAGCTCTTAGGGAGACAGGAACACAAAGAATATTCTTCAGCTGTTTCCTTCCAATAGTAAGCATCTGACAAACCAGGAGAATGCCAAGAAACAGCTATTGAAATTACAGTAAAATGGGAACAGATACTCCCTATGCTGCACTATGTTTGAAAATGACATGGCTGGGCAGGGGGACTGTGGTTATAAAGTTGCCTTGGTTTGCCCCTGGAAGCAGGGAGATCCCTACCAGAGTGAAGTGGGTCAAGGGAAGATTGTCTTTTAGGTCTTTTATTTAATCCAGGATGTGATTTCTTTAACCTAGCAGTCTGATTTTTTATATATATGCAAATATATGTAATTTTGCACTACAGATTTTTTAAATAAACAAGAGAGACTTATAGCATTGCTACAAAAATGTCACTAACAAACTCTATGAAATATATTTCTAGTCCACAATCTTATCATGCCATGGTTTTTGCCATGATATTGGGAGTTATCTAGTAAATTAAATGCACTGCTCCTACAATAACAGAATCACAGAATCATAGAATAGTTAGGGTTGGAAAGGACCTTAAGATCATCTAGTTCCAACCCTTCTGCCATGGGCACAGACACATCACACATGTTACCCAAGGCTTTGTTCAACCTGGCCTTAAACACTGCCAGGGATGGAGCATTCACAACTTGCTTGGACAACCCATTCCAGTGCCTCACCACCCTCACAGTAAAGAATTTCTTCCTTATATCTAATCTAAAGTTCCCCTGTTTAAGGTTTAACCCATTACCCCTTATCCTGTCACTACAGTCCCTAATGAAGAGTCCCTCCCCAGCATCCCTATAGGCCCCCTTCAGATACTGGAAGGCTGCTATGAGGTCTCCACGCAGCCTTCTCTTCTCCAGCCTGAACTTTCTCAGCCTGTCTTGATAATATGGGAGGTGCTCCAGTCCCCTGATCATCCTCATGGCCCTCCTCTGGACTTGTTCCAATAGTTCCATGTCCTTTTTATGTTGAGGACACCAGAACTGCACACAATACTTCAAGTGAGGTCTCATGGGAGCAGAGTAGAGGGGCAGGATCACCTCCTTTGACCTGCTGGTCACGCTTCTTTTGATGCAGTCCAGCATACAGTTGGCTTTCTGGGCTGAGAGCACACACTGAAGCCAGCTCATGTTCATTTTCTCATCAACCAACACCCCCAAGTCCTTCTCCACAGGGCTGCACTGAATCTCTTTTTGCCCATCCTGTAGCTGTGCCTGGGATTGCTCTGACCCAGGTGTAGGACCTTGCACTTGACATGGTTAAACTTCATGAGGTTGGCATTGTACCACCTCACAAGCGTGTCAAGGTCCCTCTGAATGGCATTCCTTCCCTCCAGCACATCAACTGAACCACACAGCTTGTTGTCATCAGCAAACTCAATCCTATTGTCCATGTCACACAATAATGAATTGTGTGGGTGGTTTTTGTTTTAAAGATGTGAGTCCAGAAACATGTATATAAAAGTATTTCTGCTAAGGAGTAGTAGTCTGAAATATGGAATGTGAAATTCTGAATGGGATCATTATGTATTTCCAGTAGGACCTCTACTTGAAATCTTTTCTGTGAGCCTTAAAGTGATTGAGCTGTACACAAAGGTCAGATGGTGGCAGTGACAGGCTTCCACACTCTGTGCCTGGGAGCACCAAACACATGGTGGGTGCAAGGGGACTCTGGAGAGTCTTAGTCCTGGAAGATTCTCTGAAATGCTTGATCTGCATGGGATTCAGCATCCTAATTTACATGGAGGCCTGTTTCTCTGGGATCCCCTAAGGCTTAAGATAACAGCATGAAAGATTTGTCTGTGGTGATGATGTGATCAGTGGTACTAAGACTTTCTAGCCCAGACATGTTTGCTGGAGTGAGCAAGCAAGCATTTAGCTCCCTAGACTCCACTTGATAGGAACAGAATTAGCAGGTCTCCTTACAGCCTGAGAGAACCCCTTTGTTTTCTTCATCTTCTAAATCTTGATGCTTTTGTGTGCATAGAAAATCATTTGATCTTTTATCTCTTTTTTTTAGGCATCAAAGCTAAACTGACTGGTCTGTAATTCTGTTTCTCTCCCTTTATACTATTTTAAAAGTAGCCCTGACATTTGCTCTTTTCAAATAGTGGCTCAGCATCCTCTGTGAATTTTCAAAGGCCGAGGTTGTTAAAGAGACTGTTTCAGCCCATTACCTACGTATACCTGAATGAATTTCATCTGGTCCAGCCAGCTGGAAAATATCTAATCTTTATAAGCACTTTTTAACATGTTCTTTCTCTATTCTGTCTTGAGATTTTGGCTATTTGCCTCTGATATTAGCCGCCAGTTGAATGCGGCAAGGTAAAGATAGTGCGTACTGTAGCAAAAAAAGACATTAAATACTTTAGCTTTTATGGCATCATTTGTCAATAGCTTTTCTACTTCACTGAGCAGTACAGCAACATTTTGCCTGTTTTTTTTCTTATTATGAATGGACTTGTAGAACCTTTTCTTGCTACTTTTGCTAGCTTAGAGTAATTTTTTTTCTTTAATCTCGCTTGTTTCTCAGTGTTTGTTATTCTTTTACGCTCACATGGTATTCTGGCTATGTATATGTGTGTCCTCCTTGAGTCTGAGATCACTGAGTAGCTTAGGACTTAGCCTGGTTAATTTCTAGGTTTTTTTCTGCATTGGGATAGTTTTCACTTGCATCATTTCTCTTAAGGAAGCCCTTATTCCCCATACCTTATTTTCTTGCTTTTCTTGCAGCTGTTGGTCCTTTTGTACTGTTAAGCCTCAGAAATTTTTAAGTGCCCTTCCTTTATTATGTTGCCTTCTCCCTGAAGAGTTAATCATCACCTTCCTGCAAGTTGTGTTTTGCCTTCCTTACCTTGGGGCTTCTCAGTGCTGTGACATCCTGCACCCAAACCATGGTCTTTGGTACTATCACCAGCACACTCTGAGGTTCCTGGACAATTTGCACTCTGAAATACATTTTCTATAACATAGTAGTTGCAGTACTTCATTACATCCTATGCTTTGGGTAATTATTCCAGTTCCTGGTTAAAACACCCAACCTCTCTATTTTTATCAGTGTCTAGTGGACCTGTGCTGTGGTAGTGACCTCTGCTTCTCTTTCTTACATGATCTGTATTTCCATAGCCTTCTTTCTCAGTAAATTGTATCATCTGTATTAACAATCTAATCTTGGGAATTATTTACTGAACCTCTCTTATTGAAGCTCAGTTATGTTATAGTTTTGGTACTGTGCTAATTTCCTTTCATCTCCTTTTGTGTGTCCTCCACAATTCTTATAGAGATATCAAAAAGAGTCCACAGATCAATCTGACTTTTCATTATGTTTCTTTCCCATGAGATTATTATGGCCAATGCTATCTTCCACAGATAGTGTTCATACACCATGTTCAACCTGGAGCTGAACAAAGCTGAAATTCCTCTTTTTTTTGAGGAAGGAAACTTGTTGTGGTGATCCATGTGTCTTTGGAGGGAAATGCATGAAAAAGAGAGGCAGCAAAATGAGACAGAGGGATCTTGTTTTTTTAAATCCTTCGTTGGTGTATGTGTTACACTAGCAGTACCACACTCTAAAATGGATCCTGTATTTTCCTGTGTTCTCTGAATGTTTGAGTAGGCAGATAGTCAGAATGAATTATCTCAAGAATATTAATATCATAAATTTGTGACTTCCCTCCTCTCCCTGTAAATCACAGGATTCAGTGTGGAGTGTGGGTCTGAGGCAATAAAGTCTCCATCTTCCATTTTCTGAATTGGAAAGCTGTGTTTGTAAATAATGGCCATTCAAACTAATTAAATCCTTCAGTTGCTTTATGTGCCAGTGTTCTGATCTTCCCATAGCTCTTGCTTGCTGTGCTCATTTTTCTTGGGGTTGTGGAGCTGCTTAACACTTTCCATCTTCTTTAATGCATTTTGTTGTAGAGTACTCAGGTCGCTTCTTGCATGTTTATACATGTGCCCATGCAGGTCTTCCTCTGTGTGCAAGCATTTGCATGGAGAGACACATAATTTGAGAGCCAGCCCTGCTGCTCAGCCATCCTGCTCCTGTCCAACCCAACAGTGGGGTGAATGGTGAGCAGATTCCATTGCCACTTGGAGATTCCATTGCCATTTGTTCCTTAGCCGATAACATGATTTAAATTAGACCTGTCTGAGTGTTTCAGGTGCCAGAAATATGCAAGTTCCCTGTGTTTGCTTTGGTGAAAACCTGAATTATAAAGGTCAAGTGGGTTGGTGAAGCCAGGCTATGGGATGTATTGAGCTGCAGAACCTGCAGAACATGTTGAGGGTGAGCAAGGATGCAACTGTCCCTTATGGGTGTTGTCATTTTCGACACGCCAAGTAACTCTACTTTCTGTGTTGAAAACCTTTCTGGAATTACCCAATATAACTGTGTAAAGAGACTGCTATGTCAAGCCACTGCTTGACTTTTGAAGTAGCTTCATAAAGAAGTCTTTAATTAATCATTTTTGACCTTTACATCCCTACAAATATAGGATACACTTCAGGAAAGCAGAGCAAATTTTAGAAGACAGGTAGCATAATATATAAAAATAAAATTTACTTTGGATATGTGTTTCTTATCAATCAAAAAATGAGGGCAAGTTTGGTAGTTACAGAAGGATGCTGGCTGCATTTGAGGTTCAGGTTATTGCACAATGAGGGATTTTGCAGCATTTACTGATGTGATTTTGAAGTAGAGTGTGGAGTTCTTTAGAGAATAGAGAAAAATGTGAATATTTTGTAAGTTCTGCAAGTTTATTTCATTGTATGTAGACACTTTAAAATTTATTCTATATAAATGAAATATTAGTTTTCTGGGATAGGATGAAATAACTTAAAGTCAGTTTTTAAAGTCAGTCCTTTATTGTTTGGAGAAGCATGCTTCAGACTGAAAACAGATTCATGGGGCATGCTGCAGTTTCAATTTAAAAAGAGAAATGGGTAAATTCATGCCAGAAAATAGGAGGTTATTGTGATGGAGAGAGGTAACAGCTCAGCAGTGAGTGTTTCTGTCATGTTGCTGGTTTGTGGCCATGATCTGTGGGAAGGTGCCTGCCTGAGCAGGACCACTGTTTCTTCATGTTTCTCATTGCTGCAGTGCCTACAGCTTCAAATTACTTTCTCATAAGGGTGGCGATAAGGCAGACTGACCAGCAAATGTTGTACAATTAGTTGTACCTATAATAGCTGAGGTCAGATGTTCTCCAGGAGCAGCTGCGTCTATAATTCCTTCCTGCAGGAGTAAGAGGGACCACACAGAGGAAAAGAGGATGCAGTTATTTTGAAGACTTAAAGTAGGGTCTTTTTTCCCCTAACTTTGGCCTGTGAGACAATGTGTATTTTAATGAAAACATATTTCAGGAGAGTGAGGGGTCTCCAGTACTGGCTGGGGTGGTAGGATCCTCTGCTGCCAAGCTATGGTGAGCGGTATAGAATCATGCAGTGGTTTAGGTTGGAAGGGACCTTAAAGATCGTCCAGTTCCAACCTCCCTGCCATGGGCAGGGACACCTTCCACTAGACCAGATTGTTCCAAGCTCCGTCCACCCTGGCCTTGAACACTTCCAGGGATGGGGCAGCCACAGCTGCTCTGGGCAAACTGTGGCAGGGCCTCACCACCCTTACAGGGAAAAACAGCTTCCTCGTATCTCATCTAACTCCATCCTCATTCAGTTTAAAGCCATTCATTCTTGTCCTATCCCTACAGACCCCTGTAAAATGTCCCTCTCCAGTTTTTTTGTCTGCCACTTTAGGTTCTCGGAGGCTGCTCTGAGGTCTCCCCAGAGCCTTGTCTTATCCAGGCTGAACAACCCCAACTCGTTTGCATCCTGGAAAATGGGTCTCTGGGCTGCTTTACACACCAGAATTCATAAGGGGGGTGCATGGAGAGAGTTTCTAGTCTACTCAAAAGCTGAATATTGTGGTCTGTGTGGTGAGAATTGTGGTAGGATGGAAGACTATGGAAATGGTGGAAGTCTTTCTTTTTTAAACATTGTTTAATTTTTATTCACCCACTACAGTTAGTTTCTTGGCTTCCTTAATGCCAAACACATGTATAAACACATGCACTCACACCCTTAAGCTTTTTCTTTTTTTAGTATTTCAAGTACTGGAAGTGACTTTTTAAACCCAAGATAAAATTACTTTTGTGCTGAATAGAGTATGGCACTATCTGTCTCCTTGCTGCAATGCGGACAGGGATGTAATTACTCAGATGTGGCTGATCACCTTTCTTGCTAGAAATGGAGAAGAGTTTGTATCAGTTTCACCATTGCTCTACAGTTTAAATCTTTAATAACATCTAGATGTAATGTGAAAGGCAGGATTAAGCAAGAGTGTTGGGTTTTGCTTTTCACTGGGGGGGGAAGCCCGCCTGTGAGATCACACTTGAAATGGGTGTAATCCTCAGCTTTGACGCCTAGAGAAAAACTTGCTGATTGGGTTGCACATGGCTGGTGACAGCTCTCTGCCACGCCAGCCATGGCTGATGGTCCCCCTGGTTTTCCATCTGCTTGTACTCATCTGTCTCTTGATTTTCACTTGGGCTGCAATATCTTTGGTATGGGATGGGTGTTTTTCCTTACATGCTTACAGAGTAGTATACAAATATTCACTCAGCTGGCACAAGGTGTATTCCAGAAAATGAAATGTTTTGTTTCCTACTCTTCAGAATTGCTGCCTGAGGGAGAGCACACAAGTACTCTGCCACAGAGTAAAACCTCTTCTCAAAGGAAACATTACACACAAATGCCTAAACTTGGACTAAAATGATAGGTATACAGTGTATCTTTTGGCCTTCCCTTGGAAGCAAACCACTGTGAAAATGTAACATTAAATACGCAGTACTCATGGGGGGAGTTCTTTTAGTTTTCCTAGAGTAGTCTCATTTGTCTCATGGGGCTTAACTTGCTCAAAAATAGAACACAGTGTAAAGTTGCAATTTAATCAGCAATTGACTTTGGAAAACTAAATATAAACCTAGAAGAGCCAGTTGGTAAGTGGAGGTAACTTCTGGTCAGGTCCAGACCTGAATTAATACAGCCTTGTGATAATTTGCTTTTCTTTTTTGTTTTGAGGTTGTCAGGAAAGCTGGAGCAGTAGGAGGCAGGCTTTGATATGTTTTTCTCTTCCAGTTTTTTCCAGAGATGGAAAACAAAAAAAGCCAAATCCAAAACCATGACAGAAAGAGGAACTCTCTAGTCCTTCTTATAGTGGGAGTATAATGCAGGAGAGGGATGCTGTTTCTTAAAAACCAGAAAGCTGGTTTGTGTTTGCATCTCATCAGAGTATCTGAGCCCAAGCCCCAAGGCAGGGAGCTGTTCCAGTGGTGGGCAGGCTCTGGGGGACAGAGAGCATTCTGTGTCCAGAGATACACACTCTTCCTAGTTACTATCATTTATGTTTTTGCACAAGGCTCCATAACATTGGTGCAACCATGCCACCTTGTGTTAATGTCTGTTTCCCTATGGCCCTGAGCAGTCACAGAAAAAATTCGCAAGGTTTTCTGTGTGTGGATGTGTGTATATATATATGTAATTTTTTAATGCTGTTAAATGTTCACCTCTATCTCCCTGTCTGAGACTGGTTTGTATCAATGGCAGGTGAAGTGATTCTACTTCATACTGTAAAATTTAGAGTAAAGACATTATATTTCATAGTTACATTTTCAAACTATGTTAACAATGATGAAGTTGAGCTATTGAGGTATATGTGCGTCCCATCCAACATGAGTAACTCTTTCTGGGCTGCCATAAGCTCGCTGATGAAAAGTGGGTTATGCCTCAAAGGGGATTTTGTCCATTATGTCCCTGACTCCCTGGAAGTTTTGGGTGGGCAGGGGTCATATTCGCAGGGAAATGACCTGTGCATTTTGCACCATGAATTTAGCAGCAGTAAGTGTGTCTTACTTTGAGGAGTTATATTTGAGAATGCTTTAAATTAAAATAATAGTAATAATAAAAGTGCTATGGATATGCATAGAGCTTTTAAAAAGCAACTGTATTAATTAAACCTTTGCCTCTTTTCTACCCAGTCAGCAGCAGAATATGTGAAGTCCCGCCTGCCTGAAGTGCTGAAACAACACCTTCAAGACTATGAGAAGGACAAGGAGAACAGTGTATTGTCTTACCAAACCATCCTGGAACAGCAGATTTTATCCATCGATCGAGAAATGCTGGAAAAATTGACTGTATCCTATGATGAAGCAGGTATATTTGTGTTTCTTTACAAGTTACATGTTACTGGGAAAAGAAAAAGCTCACTTCGTCTTTCTCCTTCATACTAGTGTTTGTGCAGGCAAACTGAACTTTGTCCTCAGAGGTATGAGGTGACTCAGTGAAGCGTTTCTTTCTCCTAAAATCAAGTTGAGATAGAAAATTTTCCACTTCAGTGATTGAATGCTAACTAGCTGAAAGGACAGTCATTTTTTCTAGCAGTGCTTTGTCCTTTGTAATGCACTGATGTTGATTGATCTAGCTGTGCCTCTTTAGTGTCTCTGCAAGTGGTGTGACCTGCTTACTGTTATTTCCTCCTTCACTGCTAACTTCTTTCAGGGCTTACTTAGCTATGAGTGTACTGGATAGTCACAGAAGCTGATTTTTAAATGGGGCATGCGGAAAGGCAAACCCAGATAGTTTGTAGAGTTAGTTAGGGACATTTTGACAGTGCAGTTGTAAGGGTTTCAGTTTTGATATTTGTATCTTAATAATTTGGAGGTTTTCTTAGATACAGGTAATACTTTTCACTAGCATTTTGTTTTAAAGTAGTTTGAAATGTCTTCCAGCTTTTAGAGCTTTGAGAGTTGTCCTGATGCATGGTGGTCTTTACAGTTAGAGAAAAAAGAGATGCTTTTGATGTTTTTCACTGATCTTCCAAAATAGCCACCTATATATGCTATAGGTCTACTCCTTTGAATCATACTGTTTCTTGGTGTTTAAATAAATTGAAATTAACAATGCAACCTTGTAAAGAAAGGATCAAACAAAAGGAACTGTTTATTATTTTACTGCTGAGTTAGTATTTGCTGCAACAAGTGGACTGGCAGTCTATATGGAGGTCTGTATGGACGAGCCACATGTTTCCATTCCAGGTGTGTGATGCCTGCTCACTGCACCCCCCCCAGTATCACATCTCTCAGTGTCCTTTATTTCTTAGGTCTATCGAAAGACACTGCTCTCTCTTTCTCCACTTTAACCACTCGTGGCTGAGAGCCGCAACACACATCTGCAGTCCTACCAACCAGCCTCAGGCAGTCTTGTAGTACAAGACAGTTTATATTTAGTATGTCCCCATTTTGGAGTTTTTCTTAATCCCCAGTGACACTTTCTTGTTCCCGTATTCCCCTGACCATACCTGACACTGTGGTGCCTTTGCAGAACTGTGCTGAGCTCAGCTCCAAGTATTCCTTCCAGCTGCTTTAGGCAGAAGCCTGAATCTCATAACTGGGTTTTTCATCCTGTTTAGATTGTGCTTGCCAGACACCAGCCCAAGTGGATCACTTGTTTGTTTGGTTAGGTGGCATCCTGCTAAAATTGCCATCATCTGAGTTTCTCATCACTAGTCTGGCTCTGGAAAACCAAGAACCAACACGCTGGTGTTATTTTGTCCTATTACTTTATACTCATGCTACAGTGCCCTGAAGTACTTAAAATGCTCAAACTACTTATCAATTTAGTTAAGCCTCCTACTCTGACTCCCACTCACCAGCAATATGATTCTCTTAAGCTACTTTGATCTCAAAGGCACTGAGCAACTTAAAAAGCCATTTGTAGACTGTGAGTTCTGGGTACTTACAGGGCTGTGAGCTTTAGTAATTTCAAGTAATTACAATGCTCTATTACTTTATCAATTATATTCATACACTCACCCAATAAATAAGCCTGATTCTCTTACAATGTTTTGATCCCAAATGCTCTCAACCCCCACATAGTGTTGTTTGCAGGCTGTACATGTCACGTACTTAAGGAGCTTGGAGTCATATGAGTTCTAGAAGGACAATGAAGTTAAAATGAGGGCACAAGATACTTGTTTGATCACATATGGCCTGTTTTTAATGATGCGTAAAAAATAAGCTTTGAAAGTTGTTGCTTCCTGTTGCTGCTGTTTATGTAATGCAGAATTTACCATTCTAATGAATCTTGTAAATCTTTTACCCTGGTTTGGTCACTTCATTTCTGCAGTCATTTTGATCAATAGAAGTTTGTTAGGAAGGATAAAATGGAGCAGAGGAAATTACTTACTCCTGTCAGGGAAAAAGAAATCACTTTCCTTTATTGAAAACTGTGTGTTTGTACAAAGAAAATAAAGATTAAATTGCTTGAAACACACATTTGGGGATTTGTATCATGAAATACAACAATCATGGGGAAATGAGAAGCTACATAAATAACTACTCTAGAAAAGTCCTGTGATATACACATGTTCAGGATGGTGTGACAGCACAGCTCATTGTAGAGAGAAAGAGAGAATTTCAGCTTCCCAATCAGGTAGAGACACCTCTGAAAGATTAAAACATGGAGATGGAGCCCGCTCATCATTCTAATCATGTCACTTGTTTACTACAAAAGCAGAAATGCTGCTACCTGCTCTTGAAGTAAGATCTGATTGTGAGCAAAGTGCAGAAAATGGGCAGTTAAATATAATTGCAGCAGCTGCTTGTGAGCCTGAGTGCACCAGCTATTCAGCAGTGCTCAAGCAGTTGTGTTGGTGGCATTTTTCTTTTATTAGCATTTTTTTGTACCAAAATCAGTGTAATGAGAAGATCAAGCTGCTGGTGGTACATACAAAATGAAGAAAGCAATCTTTAAAAGTCAAAATCATGAAAATAAAAGTGATTGTGATGTAAGGGGAAAATACAGCTTTGTCTGACAGCAGGCTGTGTGAGACATCAACAAAACCCATTCCAAAGAGCACTGTCAAGGGTTTAATTTCTGTAATCATGAGCAGTTGGAGTCCTATTCTGTGTCAGCCAGGAAAACTAGAAATTAGATGTTTAAGGTATGTAATACTAGGGGCTCAGAAGCTGACTGTAGCAGGGTGTTGCATGTAGGGAGCACTTCCACAGTAAGGGAGCAGGCCTTTCGCATCCAGGAAACCTTTCCCATCCCTCTTGGAAGGGCCATTTTCCTATGATACATAGAGTGCTCACTGCCAGCTGACTCCCTTCACCCCAGCGATGTCTAGCAAGTGGGTAGAATTCAGCTGCCAGAATAAAACAGAACTACACTAAAACAGCTTGGGCTTTTGGTATAATTTTGCATGTTAATTTGGCCTTTCCAGCAGCATGCAATATTAATTATGTGCAGCTTTGTTGGACTCAACATCCTAATGCCTCTTTCTGTAAATCATTCCCTTTACGAAATCGGTATATCAGAGCTACCAAATTAAATGAGTTTATCTAAAATTAGTCAAAGATTGACAAGATTTTTAGCGAAGTTTGACTAAGGAAGTTTTATGAAATGAAAGCAGGCTAAAAATGACAGAGAGGTACAAATCCCCTCATAATCTTTAAAAATCCCTTCATTTGAAAAGTGGCATTCTTGACTCGCTAAGACTGCGTTAAGTTGTGCAAGACTCTTTTTCCTGCTGAAACCTTGTTGGATGTTAGTCCTGTTTCTTTGACTTATAGTATCTCTGAACATCTGGGGTAGTCATTGACTATTCTGTCAAAATACAAGTTTAGGTATTTAAAGGCACTTTGGGATTTAACTCTGGTGTGCCAGGTAGCTAAAGGCTGCTAGGAGATTCTGCTGATAGTTTTGTACTGTAGTCGATAAGTTGTTTTTTTTTTTAATGGGTGGCCTTTCTCCCTCGAAGTCCTATAGAAACTGGGTTTCGTTATTTTGTGACAAAAAAGGTTAATTTCATTTTTCCATGCCCTGAAACAGTCATGAAAAATGTTGACATTTGGGCACTGCATCCAGAGCCAGAACATGTTTTCTTAACTAATATTTGCTGGAATGCCCTGTGTTTCCTGGAGCCCACTGCAAGGAAAGCATGTGGCTGCTCCTTCACACATCCTCTATGGGGACCCAGAGCTCATGCCTGGCTGGACCCTGTGGGCGCAGTTGGTCATAGAGTTCATCTGAAAACTTTCAGATATGGTTGATGTGCATCATTGCGTGAGATGTTCACTGTCAGTACAGTAGTCTTTCTTAAAGCGATTTTTTATGCTAGTGGTCTGTGTCCCAAATTGCCCTAATACTCCAATTTTAGCAACACAATTTATTTTTCTGATTAAAATATGGTAAAATGTGGCCGTTGACACTACAACACATTGGACTTCATCTCTGGATGAGATGGGGGTTTGCACTCTGCCTTCCCCAACCGTGCCCAGGTGCTGTGCTCTCCCTGAATCACAGGGTCCTTCAAAACAGGTGGTGCATTATCATCCACTCTTTACTCCTGGTACAGTTTAGTATATAATGAATGGATAAGGAATTAAATCAGCTCCTCATATTCAGCCTGTATTTCTGTGCTTTGCAGAAGACTGGGTCTGGTTTCTCTAGTAGCTGCAGCTGTGAAAACTGTCATTGAGCACAAATCCAAGGCTCAGGCCTTCATTCTGACTTGAGGACTACAACCCAGCATAGATCCAGTCCCATGAGCATTTGCTGTTGCTAGCAAAAATACAGTAAAGCAAAAACATCCAAGATTAAACTTCAGCACAAGAGACTAGGAAGTCCATCTGCTTCATGCAAAGTCCATGCTACTGTGGTCACACGGGGAGAAAGTTGACTTTAATCATTGAGGGGCCAGTGATACCCCTTTTTCAATTATAGTTCTCCCTATCTGGCAGTGCAGGCAGGTGTTTTCCCCCAGAAAAAGCAATTACAAGGAGAAAATGAGAAAATTAAAGCAATAAAATTGTACCAGAAACATATCCTATAATTTGGGGTAATAAATCCTCTACTGGGAAAAAAAACTTTTTTCCCACTGCGAAGAGCATTGCCAGGTCAAGTCATCATTATGGTACATCACAGTGAAGATAAAGTAAATTATCTTTGCTGTGATGCTTGTCCCAAGGTGGCTTATGCTCAGCACTGAGCCATTAAAAATGCAGAAAGAAATCTGTTGGGTTTGTTATGTCCTTCTTTGGAATAAATAGAAAAAATATTGTTTTATAATGCACGCTCATACCTGGACCATGTCTATGGTGTTTGCTCCTTTTCATGGAGGTCTTGGTCTTCAGGGAAATATGGGAACACACTTTCAATAGTTGTGGCTTGTCAGGTGTTTAAATCCTTGTCCCAGCAAGGAGTCTGAGGAATATTTTCTCTTCCAGGCTCAGCTACAGCCATTGCCAGTAGGGCAGAGTATGGGCTTGCTCTGCTGACAGCATTGGGAAGAGCAGACAGCTGTAATCTCATAGTTATACAGTGATAATGGTCCTGCAAGAACATGTAATACTGCCAAAATTGAAATAGCCTGAGCCTGAAAAATGTTTGAAAAGCTTTGACAGGTTTTTAGGGGGGATTTAAAAGATTTAGCAGGAAGGAAAGTTATACACTGAAGATGATAAAAACAGCAGTTGCAAGACAGTGGGTTGCACAGAATGTGGAAGAACAACAATGGGAGAGCTCTAAATAAGCTGCAATGAAGACAGAAGCCAGAAGCAATGTATTTTTCTGAAGAAAAAGCATGTACAGGCAAAGGATGGTTATAGCAGATTATGTGTTTCTGTTATATTTTAAGAGATGTTACTGGATGGGATCTCTGTGTACTGTGGCAAGCGCCCCTTGGTAGGGGTGCAGTAATCCAGTGCATTTATTTTCTGATACATTGCAAACATGTCAACACAGCAGACGTGTAACTACCAGCACTGGAACATTGCATTAGGCAATGTTCATTGCTGTGTCAAAGGCTTTTTTCTAACAGGAAGAAAACCAGCATGGCCTGCAGGCCACTGCAGGTGGCTACTTTCTCTCCAGCTCAGATTCAGTTTTTAAATGGTTTTTAGGTATTTGACCTCAAGAACATGATCTAAACCAGCTCCGTTCCCTGGGTCTTTGGTTGCTGCAATGAGAAGTCAAGGTGGTGCCTTTTCCAAATAACACAGTAGTTCTAGTCTTTATAGCCAGATGTTTACTGCTGAATTTATGTAATCTCTGCCTTACACTCCATGCTTTCTTTGGCTTATTTAATTTCTTTTACACATTAAACATACAGCTTGAACTCAGTCATTGTGAACTGGGGCTCTGTTTTGCTGCAGAGGACCAGTACCTACAGCAGAAATCATAAGGTAGTCACTGAGGGTAGAGCTGGTCTCTTCTACTTTTTGTGTCTGCATTATAGACATCTGATTCTGGCCAACTTCTCTCGAGCTCTTCAGTAGTCACTGGAAAGAAAACAGCATTTCTGCTTTAGTATGTGAAAAGTCATTTCCTAAACATGGCTGCTGTTTTGTGTTGTCTGTGCATTAGCTTTTGCTCACAGGTAAAACACAGGTAGCAGCTCTAACTAGGGCTGAACGTCAGCCTAAGTGTCCCTGTAGGTGTGCACATAAAACCATTTAAACTACGTTTCAAGGTGTAGCTTCAGCATAAACTGTGTGACTGATTTCCTGCCATGTGCCAGCTTTAGACTATTGGCAGTGTTCGTAAACAACAGGCATGTACTTAAGCCAGTGCAAGTATGCTGTATTCTTCTGCTCCATTAAAATATTTTTTTTATTATTCATATAATTATAACCTTTCAGCAGAAGCTCAGAGCAGAAATAGCACTTTGACAGGTGCCTGTGAAACATTCTTCACTCCATCATCTATGTTTGAAGTAGGTATTTAGCTATTTAAATTTGTCAGCTAGCAGCCCATTTTTCAGGGTATTTGGTAAATATATTTACATATTTGGTAAAACAACAAAAAATATTTCTATATATTTATATATATTCTATTTATATTTTCTAAATATATATTTCTATATATTTGGTGAAACCTCTGTGCAGTGTAAGTGCAATGGTGACTCTATAGGGCTATATCAGGGAGTTTTGTATTGATCACATGAAGCATTCTGTTTTCACTCAAGCAGATGTAACTGTTTCAGTCTTACTCTATGAATGCCTTGTACTCCTCCCTTTGGTATTTATACATTTGTAGCAGTTAAAATACAACTAAAAATTCTACTGTTACTAAAGTCTTGCAGAAAGGGAAGAAACCAAAGCAGCCCTGCAGAGTGCTGGGGGTCAGAAGTGCAATAGAAAATGTTCTATAAACCGTTTAATGGATTTAGTCTAATTATAATACTAACTTAATTAGTATTGAATATTAACTGACCATTTCCTTTCCGTGTACTTATCAGTTAAGTCTGGAAGGCATCTTAAATGCATAAACTTAGTTTTTAGGTGGTTACTTGATTCACCCATAACTTGTGGTAGAGCTGATCCTGGCTGGTGCCCTGTGGAGTGGTGGTTTGAGGTCTCCTGCATTCAGGAAAGGTTGCTTCTCTAACCTCTTAAAGCGATTTTTTAGGGACACTGCATTATAACTGCCCAACTGCCATCTTCCCTGTTTATATCTTTAGCCTAGTGAAAGACTTAAAAAGTATGTAAGTTCTGCAGAAGTAAAACCACTTTTTGAGGTTTATTTTGCTTACATTTTTGTTGGATGTCATCTGAAAACCGATCGACTCCATTGAATCTCGCTTGAGAGAGTTGCTGTCAATACTGTAGTGTTCTTCAATTTCAGACGCACGTGTTGCATGACTACAGACATGAGCATGGATTAATCTTTTTTTAATTAGAATTTATTAAAAATATGTCAGACAGAAATAGCATTTGAAGACACAACTTGCTGGAAATTCTATGTATGCAGACAGAATATCTGTTCTGTTGTCTGGAAGAAAGCCATCCATCTGGGTGGAGGTTTGTCACCTGATGATGGATGCAGAGATAAATGCCTGAAGAGTCTTCTGAGCCCAAAGGATCTTGTGAGTAGCAAAGAAGACAGCAAAGTGTCTTGTGAAGAGAGCAGAGTTTGTTCTTACAAACCTGACAGACCATTTGGAGATCCTTATTCACTTTTCCTGCCTCATTACCCAGACAAGCAAACGGCATTGGTGTAGCAAGGTGCAGTAGCCCAAAACTGTCACCAGCTACACCTTTGCAAAACCTTCCATTACACCCACAATTGCCAGATTTTAGTATTTAAATTAGTATCTTCAGTGTTGCTGCTCCATATCATCCATACCCATAGTTTTGCCATATCATGTATGAAAAGCTAGTATTTGCATTCTTTTGAAAACAATAGGAAAATCGTTAAAAGAAAACATTGTAAGAGGGACCTTGACATGCTTGAGAGGTGGACCCATGCAAACCTCATGAAGTTCAACAAGGCCCTGCACCTGGGTCAGGGCAATTCCAGGGACAGCCGCAAGTTGGGCAGAGAATGGATTGAGCAGCCCTGTGGAGAAGGACTTGGGGGTGTTGGTTGACAAGAAGCTGAACATGAGCCGGCTTCAGTGTGCGCTCACAGTCCAGAAAGCCAACCGTATCCTGGGCTGCATCAAAAGGAGTGTGACCAGCAGATCAAAGAAGGGGATTCTCTCCCTCTACTCTCCCCTCTATTCTGGATGTGTTCTAGCCAGGTTGGATGGGGCTTTGAGCAACCTGGTCTAATGTGTGGTGTCCATGCCCCTGGCAGGGGGTTGGAACTAGATGGATCTTTAGGGTGCCTTCCGATTAAAACCATTTCATGATTCTGTGGTACTCTAATAATGTCTAGCACAGGCACATGCACACAGATTTATGATCTAAGAATGCTACTGTGTTTCTGCAGCTCACTTGCACTCCTGCACACATCTTTGTGTGTTCTACCCTTGTGCTCTCCCTATTTGCAGCAGCGTTCAGCTCGTGCTAAGCCCTGCTTTGCATGCATAACTGCATTGCACGCCACAATCAATCACTGTTAGCCTTTTTCATTATTTCTCAGTGTTTGAATTATACATGGGGAGATGTAGGAGGAAAAAGGAGCAAGAACAAGAGGAGGCTTTCTCTTCTCAAGTGAAGCTTTATTTAAAACCCTATCCATAACCTATTAACAACCCATTAAGGTAAAGAATTTGGTCATAAACAAGCAAAAACTGGCTCTTCTTCGTGCCATAATACCTTTGTAACAGCAGCAGTTGATGAGTTTCAGCAATATCTGTGCTTTTTCTCCCTCTGTGTCCATCTTTTCCATCAGCTGTGGGATTAGGGGCTGCAATCGCTGTCTGCCAATGACTTGAGCCTGTCTTTGGAAAGGGCTTCAGCTGCCAGTTGGATTTACTGATCTCATACGAATGTTCCCCCCAAAGTGTGCTGTTCCCACTCAGCCACATGCTGAGAGGTGACATCTCTGCCCCCAGAAAATGGATGTTTGGCAGATGGGGATGTTTTGAATTTGCAAGTGGGCAAAGTAAGGTTTGGTACAGGGAACGGGAAGACACAGCTGGGAAATACAGAAGGAAAAAAGTACTGTCCAAAGTGACTTTTGGCCAGATGTTGGAAGATTATTAGCCCCTGAGTTAGGTTAACCTGAAAATGGGAAAGGTCACCAGATTGATTTAAGCTGCCACTCTTGCTCAGGCCAGCCAGCATCAATTTACAGCTCAGTAAAATCTGCATCATGAAATTTTGTGTGTTGGATAGTGGAGGGCAGGGGGATGGAGTGAGGATCTTGAATGAAACCACAAGCCTCCCTAATTGTGTGTAATTCCAGCCCATTTTCACTCCCTTCCCCTTTTTGCCTCCTCATCTTGCTCCCACTCTTCTGCCAGCATAGGAAACACAAAGCAAGACCACAATCCCTTTCCATGGGGTACATGTTTGTATTTGTAATTTGGAGGTACACCTTAAGTACTGAATAAATAGCTCTTAAACACCACCTTGCTGTACAGCTCTGCCTGTATAGTAGTAAGTTCCTTATTTGTTCAGGAGTTAGGGTGAGTGATCCATCATCCAAGTGCCTCAGGGCCAGCTGGGGAGCACGGCAGGTATTTACAGTGGTCCTCCATGAAATTAGCTGCAGCCTGATAGACGGCTCTGCCACTGATGGGTGTTAGTCCTTCATAAAATCTCACCCCAGAGGCTGAGGAATAGTAGTCATAGTAAAAACCATTTGTCGGATACAACTGCCAGCCACAATGGGGATTTTTGAACAGCCCTGTTAAGGCTGCGGGATGCAGAGACATGCTCAGCATCTGTAAACCAGCCACTGCTTTTACATTGTTTGTGAAGGGTTTGCTAATTATATGTCTTCAGTTGAGTGCCTACCTGCTGACACCTTATTTATGGCTGCTGCTGAAGTCTGCTGTCTGTGGCTCAGGCACCTCAGGGAAGTGCAGGTCAATCCCTGGGGCTCAAATGAAATTTTGCAGCCTTGATCATTTAGGCAGGGCTGGGGTAAAGCTGGAGATGTCCCAGGACTTGGCAGAAATTGGATGCTTTTAACTATTTCGGTTGTGGGGTTTTTTTCCAAGTATAATTTTCATTTTGCTCCTGCTTTTTCCATGTAATTACAGAGAATCATAGGATGGTTTGGGATGGAAAGGACCTTAGACATCATATAGTTCCAGCCCCCCTGCCACAGGCAGGGACACTTTTCATTAGACCATGCTGCTCAAAAGCCTCGTCCAATGTGGCCTTGAACACTGCCAACAATAGGGCAGCCATTGCTTCTCTGGGCAACCTGTGCCAGTGCCTCACCACTCTCACAGGGAAGAATTTCTTCCTAACATGGAATGTAAATCTCCCCTCTGTCAGTTTAAAACCATTCCTCCTTGTCCTGTCACTCCATGCCATTGTATAAAGCCCCTCTCCAGCTTTCCTGTTGGCCCCTTTAGGCACTGGAAGATGCTCTAAGTTCTCCCTGGAGCCTTCTCTTCTCCAGGCTGAACAACCGCAGTTCTCTCAGCCTGTGTCCATAGGAGAGATGCCCCAGTGCTCTGAGCATCTTTGTGGCCTCCTCTGGACTCTCTCCAACAGGTCCACATCCCTCATGTTGGGGGGCCCAGAGTTGGATGCAGCACTGCAGATAGAGTCTCGAGAGCAGAGTAGAGGGGCAGGATCACCTCCTTCAACTTGCTGGTCACATTGCTGGTGATGTAGCCCAGAACACGGTTGGTTTTCTGGGCTGCAACAACACACTGCTGGGTCACGTTGAGCTTATGTGGCTCCTAAATTTTAGTTCTGTTGTAGAGATCTAGGAATTGGAGAAACACATTCAACAATAGATTGGGTGGGGGGAGAGGGAGGGAGAAATTAGGTGTAATTCCTACTTGAAAGCAGTAACTGTTGTTTTCAGTTGATATAATCTGTTTTTAAGCAAGGGAATGCTGCTGCATTTGACCTGGGAGCTGCACCTCATCTGCTCTGCCAAACATGTTGAAACCTCACGCTAAGCTGGACCCTTCGTTCTTGTTGCTTTGCTTAGGTAGCAGCTGGTTAGAGCTACCATAGGAATGTGGTTTGAAAGAACATAGCATGTATCTTTGCATATATGGTTTGACAGAACAGTAGCATATATATTGAAATAACAGCATATACCTTTGTATATATCCTACATTGCAAGATTGTCTACAGTCATTTTAGTTTGCAGTGCTTCAGGAGTTCCTGCAATGAGAAGTCAGACTTTATATTTTATGTGCAAACGCTGGTGTTGCAGTCACCACACAGACTGTGTTTCAGCCCATGGATATCAAAAGCTCACAGGGAAGTGTCAGCAAGAGATTTCCTCTCATGTACAGACCTCAGCAGAGGCATTTTTGTTTGTGATATAGCTGCAAGGTGGCACAGCAGGTTTAGTTGCTGCAAAACACCTGAGCTTGTCCACAAAGGAGATTGCATGTGTGGTTTTCTGCACTTTAGTTAGCCCAGTGACATGAAGAGATTTCTAACCAGAAAAACATAAACAGTTTTCACCATATTTCTACTTCTAGTGTGTGAAATGGCTGAGTGGGATGTTCAGGTGAAACTAAATATGAGGGTGGTGCCAAGAAATCGACTTTTGTCCTGAAATGGAGATTCCCACTGTATTAAGCTTACTTTTCATAAGGACATGAAATTAATCACACGGCGCTGGGCTGGCACGAAGGTCGGAGTGCTTCCCATTCCACTGTAGTATTGATGGGGCTGTGTCAGAGAGGTCTGAAAGATGGACAGGCTGCCCAAAATTGGTTCCGTCTTTCAGTAATTAACTTCTGTTACCTGCTGCTCTTGTTCTTCTACCTGGAAACACTTTCAGGTATCTTTACATAGCTGACTTGGAACATATGCACAAATCTGTTAGGCTCTAAGTATATCCCAAGTGTGATGAAGATAATATGATTAATGGTAAACAGGATTGAGGAATAGATACATACTCATGGATTAGACCAGAAAGTAGAATCTAAATAGAAATACAATATGATTCTCTGTTTCAAATATAAGATCTTAAAATATTACTGCATACACCCAGGTAGGAATTGTTTTGTGATAGAAATTAAGCTACTATTTTATAAAGATCTGAAGTAATTTCTATATATTTCTAAGAATCCAATGCTTCCTTTATTTTAAAAGAAGTTTGTTTTTTTTTTGGGGGGGGGGGGGAATGTTCTCTTGAGATGATTGAGAAATTATGAGACTCACATTTTGAGAATGGTTATTTTTAGCTTCCTGCTTTACAGAAGAATTCGGTTAGCTGAAAGAAGGAGCAGGCTCAGCTCGTTTGTAGGAAACACCAGCACAGGGGCTTGCAGGGATGAATGCGAGTATGATGTGTAGGCTCTTCAGTCCCATACACCTTGCATGACATTTGAGGAAAAGGAGAAGGGTACTTTAAAAATGCACCTGTAGTTTTGAAAGGTGTTGTAAGTGATGAGCTCTTCACTTCATTCGCAGGCAGTTAGCATAGTAATTTGCGAAAATTGTGTATTTTGGAGATTATAATAGCATTTTCTCTCATCTGCTTCTGCTAAAAGAAATTGTGTAGCTATTTAAAGGAGTAAAGGATGAAGAAGTACTAATGAGCACAATTAGCCTGGCCTTTCACAAAATGCTTGATGAGGTTGGATGTCATTAGAGAAGCTGAAAATGCACGTGAGAAATGGTGCCTTGGATTAGAACCAGCCAAGGAGGAGGCAGTGTGCAAATTGTTGGGATCCAGCAAAAGGTTTTACAGTGATCCCATCCTAATTACAAGTTGTTGGGATCATTTTTGCTTGGAGAACTGATGTTTTCAGTACCTGATTTGTCCCGCCTTTTCCATGCAGATGTGGAGGTTTGAGGAGCATCAGAGCAAGGAAAGGTCTCCAGCCCCTGTAGTTCTTGCACTGTTGCATCAAGAATGAAATGTGAACATCTGCTGCTTGATTTTATCGTTGCTTATCTTACAGATAAGCAGTGAATAATTAGATTTATTTTTATGGCTTTGGATTGGAGTTGGCAGATCACTTGGAGGGCACGCAGAGGTGGCGTTTCATGATGTTGATTGTCTCACACCACTTTTTATCCCCATTCTTGGCCACTAGGAAGCAAGAAGCTTTATTTACCCTTCCTCATATCCTTACCTACGGCGTTCTTCTCAGTCTTGCCTATTCCCCAGGCTGTAATCAAAGTTTTATTTGCGTTGCTTGGAGGTATGTGCAGAGCATGTAAACTAGAAATGCAGGAGACACGTCTGCTCTCAATGGGAGGAGCTGAGACAGATGAGCAAAGAAGACAGATACTAAAGGTGAAAACAGTACATGCCTGCTCTGAAAACTACTGAAGTCTTATTGTTTAGGATTTGAAGTCCCTGCAAGGCAAGTAGAAAAGCAGATCTGTCTGTGAGAAAGAAGTTGCATGCAGTGCATGTTGCTAGTGGAGAGTAACTATAAATCTGGATTTCTGTTTATCCTGCTTTTTGCACTGTTCTGAGTCATTCTATTTCCTTCCAGAGATTACTGAAGCTTGAAAATACTAATTCTTGCTTAATTATTGTGTGAATTCAAGCTTAAGCACTGTTAAAAAAAGATGGGAAAGGGTTTTTTGAGTTGTCTTTTTGTTTGTTTTTTAGTCACCCCAACCAAGTAAATACTGAATTCTTGACCTGCAGTCCCTCTGAATGCATTTCTGTTCAAAGGGTACAGCAGACCTCTGCTCTCCCGTGCCAGGTGTCACAGGAGTGCTGTGTTGTACACCATCAGTTTGTGAAAGGGGATCCAGGCTCAATACAAAGCAGCTGCCTGGGTTGATTTAATGTAGTTCCTGTCCGACTTGGAGTCGCCAGCACAGCAGGACTGGTCTGAGCTGTTATTCTGTTGTCAGTTCTGTGCAAAGAGCTATGAAAAAGGTGGGGGAGGACTGAGAAAAGCAGCAAAAAGGCATACATGGGGAGGACAATTGTTCAGGAGGAAAAGCCTTAGCAGAGGACTTCAGCCATTTAAGAGTGTGAGATAGGGGCAGGGTGACCAAGAGACAGGCAAATTCAGGGCTGAAGAGAGTGATGAAGGGGAAGGGGAAGAGGTTACATGTGCTGATGGCCTGAAAGCTGTGGGACATCAAAGACTTAGAATACAGAAAGAAAGCTCGGCAAAGAGGGAGAAGTGATGTAGTGAGTACCTGGTGAGATTAACTGAGATTTTGTGAATAGATAGGATGAAATGAGAATACTGGGGGACTTTTCAACCCCCATGGGCCCTCCAGAGCCCCAGAGCTCTGGTCCTCATCCTGAGCTACCCCACCAACAGAGATCTGGAGCCAGGCATCAGCAGGACTTTCTGATGCCACACGCAAAGCACGATATGGCCAGCAGCTGCAGGGTGAACTAGACCATACCTGGGCACTCAAATGCCTTTTAGTGTATTATCCAGGTCTTGTTTGCACTCTGGTGACATTTATTCCTTTCAATAAAGCAGTTATCTGAAAACTGGTAGAGCCGGTGCAGCCTTGACTTTTACAAGGTGCCTTGTCTGATACTAAAATACAACACCAATAATCTTACCTGACTTAAAACACCCCTATCTCTGCAGCCAGTACAGTACAGGTTTTAAATTTCGTGGTGATTTTCTTTGCAAACTGCTCAGCAGAGTATTATTCAGGCAGCTGCATCGAGGGACTAATATAACATGTGTTCTCAATTTTGGACCCGTTATGTTGGGAATTTTCCATTGTGCAATTGCGTTAAATCTGAGGCAGCTGACAAGAGCACTATGTCTCCTGACTCCACACAAGGTTAAGTGACTGAAATAAAAATAGATGGAAAAGAAAACAACATAAAGTAAGTTTGTTTTCTCATGTAGCAGCAGGCAGTAGCATGAGGTCACGGACTTAACGATAGCCCAGCCATCAGTCAGGGACCGTGAAACAACTGATGCTACCTGAATCACTTTGGAAATTATCTTCTGTCTCAGATGCTCATTCTCTTTCATTCACACAGATCATACAACCAGGAAGACTGTGTTCAGTCAGTGTTTATATAAATTGTGGTAATAATTACTGTGTATGTGAAGCATTTTACTTGTTAAATGCCAGGCCTGTAGGATGTTATTTGCAATATTTTCTTTACAAGGAAACAATTTTTAACATTACTTGTAGGAAAAATACCTGCTGGGCTGATGTCAGGGGAAGGTGGGGGTGATCCCTGGAGCAGGAGGGTGGTCTTGTGTATGGGAGAACTGATGCATTTACAGGCCCCGCTGTCAGGCCAGGACAGCAGCTACAGGTACAGCCGGAGCAATGATCTCCTGAAAGCAGTCTCAGCAGGGTGGTGGATCACGGAGCCTTGCAGCCTCCTGTGCCTCTCCTGGGTCTCTGTCCCACAGCACTCCAGGATCCTTCTGGAGTTGTGTCTTGCTCTGTGTTCCCATCCAGCAGGGCTTTCACTTTTGCCCCCGTTTTGCATCTCACCGGTTTTGCTTTCAGCCCAAATTGCAAAGGCAGCTGTTCTGTTTCTGCCTGAAGTTCAGACCAGCTTTAACAGGTACCAGCCCTCCAGTCTCATGCAGATTGTTAGCATGATGCTGCTTGAATGTTTGTTAAGAAAAGTTTCATAAATAAAAGCAAAGGAGGCTCCCATTTTATGCTGTGATTTTCTTACTGAAGCAGGGCTTTCTGCATTTGCAGAGTTCCTAGCTTTTGTTCAGGTGGAGCATGATGTGCCCTCCAATGCTAAATCCCATTTTGTCCGGCTTAAATGACGACTTGCCCCTCACTCCAGTAGTCTTGTACCCTTGTTATTGATTTGTTGTCTTTGTGGTTTAGATACTGGTGTTTTCACCAGCAGGTCCTCTGGGGTTGGAGCAGATCTGTTCTCCAGGGTGCTGGGGCTGGGCACCCTGCACCTGAGCAGAGCAGGCATCTGCTCAGTGGGTGCCCCTTCCAGCACAGCCTCCCTCACACCTGCTGGTGCAATCTCAGTCATCAAGTTATGCAGTTAGCAAGGGGCTTTAGCAACAAATGTGAAACTTTGTCCATTTAGGTCAGTTGCAAAAAATAATATATATACATATATATTTATATATATTACTGTCTTGTGAAAAAATAGCTTTGGTTTATTGCTGTGCAAGACAGACCATTGCGTTAAAAATAAATCTTCAGAACATAGTGCATCTAAACACAAATGGTTTATTACTGGCTTTTTTATTTATACTAGTCATGGGATATTCAGCTACTGACATGGGAACAGCAAAACATAGTTTCCAGCTCTGGTTTGGGCAGCAATACAGCAAGCAGCAGTGATGAGAATTTAGCTTGAAGGCCACAGAACATAAACTTAGACCCTAATATAGCTCCCCAAGACCAAAACCAGTGATCAGGATGCCACTGATGGCAGGCAGTGAAAACACCCTGTTGCTGGTGTTTTCATTAAAACTTCATCTTTGTCTGATCCAAAGATATAAGCAGAGACACGTTTCTTTGTGATGTTGCTGTTGGTTGCGTTTCATCACTGAGGCCCTTGGTCAGGCAGGCCAGCCCTGCATGCTGCTTTCACAGTGCTCATTTTAAATGAATAATCACATGTAAATTAACAACAGTGGTGAAAACTCAAGCATGTGCTTCTCTGTTCTACCTACAAGGAAAGGAAAGCTGCCAATAAGTTAATTTTATTTACTGTTGAAGGATACCAGAGTACCTCTTACACCAGTTTTAGCAGCCCTGTGCAATCCAAATTGAGTGCCATGTTCCCTTTTAATGTTTGTTAGTCTGTATCTAAAAACTTCACTTGCCATCTTTCAGTTCTAAAGCATGAATGAAATTGTGATGTCTGGTCCAAAGCCCATGCAAAGAGTATTTGGAGTATTTCCATATTTTTCTCTAGAAGGAATATATATTCCTTCTATGAAGCTGGAGGTTTATGAATACAGCTCACACTCACTGGAAGGTGAAAATACAGAAAAGGAATGGTCTTAATAGGATCTGCTTCACCCAACATTTGTTCCGCTGCATCAGTTAAATGGGGAAAATAAAACTACAGCCTTTGCACTTCAGAAACAGACAATTTTTCTAATACTGTCCTGCCACTTTAGCCAGAAAATAGCCATATAATGTGCCTGCAGGATGTGTTGGTCAATGACTGATTACATTTTCTGTGTATTTGAAGGTTAAAGTAATTAACAGTGACACATATTTTCTTTTTTTTTTTTGATATACAAAGTTTAAAACTGGCCTCAGTTCTTGAGGGGATGAGGGGAAAGAGCTCTGTTTTACCCCTGCATGGTCCACTGCAGCACTAGTGGTTCAGGAAAGCAGTGAGTGGGCTCTGGGGCTAATTTGTGCTTTTCTCTTACTATTTTCCTTGGCTGTTAGGAAAAGCCAGTGCCTAGATGGAGACTGGGAAGCACTTCCCAATTCAGCCCCTCTCTGCCATTATCAATAGGAAGAACATTTTCCTGATAAACATTTGGAGATATATGTATATATATCCACATACACATACACACCCCATATATCTGTTTTGCTTCCCATTCCCTTCTATTTTTTACAGGCACAACCTGCTTGATCGCACTGTTGTCAGATAAAGAGCTCACAGTGGCCAATGTTGGAGATTCGCGAGGAGTCCTCTGTGACAAGGACGGGAATGCTATTCCCTTGTCACATGATCACAAGCCCTACCAGCTAAAAGAGAGGAAGAGGATTAAAAGAGCTGGTGAGTCGTAACTGTTTTGATTGAAGGTTTGCTACTCTGTCAGTAAACACAGACTTTTCCCCTGAGAGAGACTGAAAAGTATCACACTGAGGCATTAGCAGATGAAATCTGAACTAGATGATGTTTCAGGTCCCTTCCAACCCAAACCATTCCATGGTGCCAGAGAAAGAAGAGGAGCCTTCATCTGCAACAGCCAGTTGACCATCCCAGCCACTTCCCTTGTGATCTCTGTAGGAAGCAAATTAATAAACAGCAGCAGCAGCATCACAGGTTTCTTGACACCAAACCATATCAGCAGCCTTTTATGTGAGAGGCTGGGTCTGAAGCTGAGTCAGGTTTAGTTCCTCAAATAAGCAGAGCATGAATCTAATTCATCAAAGCTATTTTTTGTTCCCATATAGTGGCTGCTAATGAGCACAAAGATGTAAATTGTAGCAGGAGTGTAGGAAAAGAACACAACAAACAAATCCTTCTGCAGTAGATCTTTCTTGCTTTCATCACCTGTCAGTGTAGCCACCTCCTGGGTGGTCCACATTTGGACCATCAAGTTTAATAGCCAATTCTCCATGAATTTGTCAGTGCCTCTTTTGAACCCATTTCTAGTTTGGCTCCCACGGCAGCCTGCAGCAGCAGATTGTTTGGTGAAGAAAAAAGGTTCCTCTCATTTGTGTTAAACCTGCCAATGAGCACTGCCTCCAGAGAGGCATTGCCTCACTGCCTGCCAGGTCGTCATCTGTAAAGTTGGAACAGCAAGTATTTCTCTGAGTATAAACCCATTCTAAAACCTACATGTTATCCACATGCTCACACCAGCATAAACACGTGGGTACGTGCACTGTGCACTCTTCTGTTTGCCTTTGTCAGTAAGGAGGTGTAAGAGCAATGGGGATCCCTCCTGCTGCTAGACAGAGAACTGAACTCATGTATGTTCCCCAGAGAGAGCTCTGCAGATGCTAGGTAAAAGGAATAGGAAAATCTTGGTCTCACTTTGCTTCAGCTTTGCACTTGAGGGATGTATTAATAAAATCTGGAGATTTGCCTGTAGAAGTACTTCTCTCTTAGGAAAACCCAGGCTCTCTGTGCAACTGTTCAGTTAGAGCAGACTTCACTTAGAAAAAAATAATTGTATTATTTCATTTGTCTAGGAGTGAGGCTTTATAACACAACAACATGTAAAATTGACCTGGGTTTTTGCAGGAACTTCCAACTGGGGAAAAAACGTTGTTTTAATAGACAGGTAAATGTTGTAACTACCTGCAGGTAAAAAAGAAAACAAGAAAAAAATCTATCTAGCCTCGTGACTTAATGAATTTGCTTCTCTGTTCCCTATTGCACCATTATATCATCATTATTAGTGTGGCCTCATAGTGCTTAAAAACACACAATCCAGTTTAAACTACTCCTGGATACTTTAGGTTGCCTATATTGCTACTGTGACAAATACCTGAATTTTCCACCATCTGGATACTTTCTTGTCCTGTAGGACTCAAGTGACAATAACCACAGCTTATGTTACATTTTGATTTTGCATCATTACATTGCATCATCAAGCTGTACTACCCAGTGCCCTGTAGGTAGGTACAAAGTGACTTAGTAGGATTCGGTTTCATTTAAAAGTGAAATCATCCAGCCATGGCTGAGAAAATGTCCTTCTTAACCACATTCTGATATAAATCAGCTTGAAGCAGCCTGAAACAGCAGCTCAAAGAAAAGCCTGAGTTGCCCTCTGAGCTTCAGCGGGGTGTTAACACAGGGATGACAACTCTAACCTAATCCATCAACTTTGGCTGCAGTGGTGGATGTTGAGGAGCCTCGCTGCTTGTTGCTGTCAGTGAGCAGTGGATGGAGAGTGAATTCATTCCCTCTCCCCATTCTCGGCAACTGCGCACAAAGTCTTAGTCAACCCACAACCAGAAAAACAAATGCCCTTTTATCAGTCCAGTGGGACTCGAGCAGCCCCAGAAGCTACTGCTCAGGTTTCTCATGGGGGTTCTGCAATGCAGTGAGAAGCCACTGGTACCAAAGCTCAGGGCCAGATGCCATAAGGAAAGTCATCAGCTAAGAGCACAGGGCAGGGCCCTCCATTTTGGGCCAAGGTGCCGCATCCTGTGGAGTTACTGGCTCTGCAGTGTGGCAGTGCAGTTCACAGCACCCACCGGTCATGGGCTTTTGTCAAGCCTGGCTGTTGTTTTCACAAGAGGCTGCTGGTGCACGCTTACGGGTGCTGTGGTGCTAATCATCTCGCAGCTGAAGGAGACCAGGCTCCTTCCACTCTGACCTGTTCCTGTGGGAAGGGGAAATGCATGTCCTGTGATACAAGGATATTGGTTTCCCCAGAAAACACAAGGAAACTCCTCCTTATCAGAAGCTTGAGCAATGTATATAGTACTGGTGTAAGAAAGCAGCCTTGAAACAGCCATGGGTTTGACTTGTGGAGAAACACTCAGTTGTAGAGCCACAAGGTGAAAGTCACTGACAGAAATGAAAGTCATTCACCTTGAACATAATCCTCTGAGCTCAGTTCTCACTAACATGCAAAATGTTTGAATGATTGCCAAAAAGCTTCAATTTCTTTAATGTCTTTCCTTCTCCAGTGCCAGCCAGCAATGTAGAATGTTTACATTTCCAGGAGCATTTTTAGATATTCTGTATGGGTGACTTTACGAAAAGAACTATTAGAAGTGCCAACAGACACTTCAGCAAACCACAGGAACTCAACTTGTGCTGTAGGCAGTTCCAGGTGCCACATGAGAGTGGCACTGAAAAGTCACTTTGTGCATATAAGCATAACCTGCAGAGGCTGCAGAAAGCACACACAGTGAGTGTACAGCATCAGCTACCTCCTCTGCAAGTACCGTGAGGGGCACAGGCCTTGCTATCATATGGAATCACATAATGGGTTGGATTGGAAGGGACCTTAAACACCATCTAGTTACAACCCCCTGCCACGGGAAGGGAGATCTTCCACTAGATCAGGTCACTCAAAGCCTCATGCTACTTGGTCTTGAACACCTCCAGGGATGAGGCAGCCACAGCTTCTCTGTACAGCGTGTTCCAGTCTCACAACCCTCAGATGAAAGAATTTCTTCCTAGTATCTCATATAAATCTCTCTTATGTCAATTTAAAGCCATTTCCCCTTGTCCTATCCCTACATGCCCTTGTAGAAAGTTCATCTCCAGGCTTTTTGTATGCACTGGGAGGTTGCTCTAAGGTCTCCCAAAAGCCTTCTCTTCCCCAGGCTGAACAAGCTCAGCTCTCTCATCCTGTCTCCATAGGAGAGGTGCTCCAGCACTCTAAGCATCTTTGTGGCCTCCTCTGGACTTGCTCCAACAGCATCCTTCAGTTGCTGCCCCAGAGCTGGATGCTTTCTGAGCTGCAGGCGCATACTTACACACTGTCCTCTAATTGTGTCTAAAATGTCTGTATAAAACTGCCTCTTCTTAATTGCATTTTACTTCCCCTGTCATTCTAATACATACGCATGATTACATACCAGTTACTATAGTCCTAATCACTTAAGACCAGAAATAAACCCTGGGCTGGTGAGTAGGTGACTGTGTAACATTCAAGCAAGGCACCCTCAAAAGCTACAGCAGCAGCTGGATGAGGTTTGTTTGACTCCATGTCTAAGAGGAGTTGCAGTCAGCTCACAAGTACTTCCTTTTCTTGACTGTGGAATGAAATGCCTTCATAACAGAGACTCCATATTCACGAAAACATCCAGCTAAAATGTTTTGTTTCTGCTGTTTTTAACACAAATCAAGTTCCAAGCTTTAAAAATGGCAAATCATGACATTAAGTTTCACCTGAAAGCAGAAAGAATTATGGATCAGATCAGCCAACCAGGAATGGAGATGCTCTTGTAAGATTTAGGAGACTGACAAATAGCACATAGGCTGAAAAGCAGAACAGAACAGAAAGCATGCTGATAACTACAAAGAACAAAGCCATTTAAACAAACACCAAAGCAGACAGCTTGAGGATGTAAAACACCACAGTTCCCCTCATTTTGTCATACATTTTAATGTTCCATGTCAAGTGACTGGATGTCACATGTAGCAATATTGCTATGAATAGTGCAGACAGTGGCACACCAAGGTATGCACAGGAATTGAAGGTGCCTCAGTTTTACTCTTGGACCTTGAATACTGTGTAGTTCCCTCCCTGACACAACCCAGCTGTGTAGCAGCCAGGTGCTGGCTGTGTCAGAGTCAACAATTTCAGTGTAAAATGTGTCTCACTATAATTAACCCCTAGATAAAATCATGTATTTTCAACTAGAAGTAGCCTTAATCACTGTGATGGTAAAATCAGTCCGTCAAATCCCACATGGCCTCCTTCTGACTTGAGGTAAAATTTTGTGGTTGGTTTGTTGACAAGTTTTTGGTCCTTTTTGACACAGCTCATTCAAGGCAGTTGAACAGAACAGCCTATAAATACTCTTTAAGTTGCTTCTTTGCTTTATGGCTTAAAGTGAGATGTGAGTCCTGCTGCAGGGTGTTTTCAGTGTTGTTTCCTTCATAGATCTGAAATGGGAAAAACATGAACTATACAGAGAAAGGAGGTGTTTACTGACACATGAATGTAAAGATTTGCTTTCACTATTTTTGTTTTAACACTGCTGTAAGGCTTTCTGTTGTACAGGAATACCTGTGCTCAGTAAGTAGTCTCTCTTGGGGAGTAGAGAGCATGAAGCTGCTTTGTTTGGAAGCAGAACCTTTCCTGACCTCTCTGCTTCAGCTGTGGCAGCAGCAGTAGCAGCCACAACCCAGCTCCTCCCTGTTCCAAGATCTACTTGAAGGCATCTCCTGTTTTTTGAGATGTGTAACATCTGTACACCCCATGATATGCAGGGTGAATTTTTGGGATGAGTCTGGCAGGAAGCGAAAGGCATGCTTTAACTTTGAAAAGACCTGCATTAAATGTTGGTGTTTCCCTCCAGGTGGTTTTATCAGCTTCAATGGTTCCTGGCGCGTTCAGGGGATCCTGGCCATGTCCCGCTCGTTGGGAGATTACCCTCTGAAGAACCTGAATGTTGTCATTCCTGATCCTGATATTCTTACCTTTGACCTGGACAAACTGCAGCCAGAGTTCATGATCCTGGCATCGGATGGTCTGTGGGATGCTTTCAGCAATGAGGAAGCTGTCCGATTCATCAAGGAACGCTTGGATGAACCACACTTTGGTGCAAAGAGTATAGTGCTACAGTCATTTTACAGAGGATGTCCCGATAATATAACAGTGATGGTGGTGAAGTTCAGGAATAGCAGCAAACCAGAGGAACAGTAATTACCTGTGGTTCTCTGCCTCACTCTGAACTTAAACCAAACTCTTAAATTTTAAACATAGTAGAAAGCTCTAGTAAACACCATTAATATTCTACACAAAAGGAACAGATCCCTCTGGTCTTTGTTCTTTGCTTAACAAAAGGAGCAATACAACAAATACGTTCCGAGTGATTATAAGAATTAAGTTTGTTCACATGTACCTGTCTTCTGTGACCTTGCTGCTCCTGAGAAGCTAACTGTAATCTTCCATTTCAGAATTTTCCTCACAAATCCTGTGTAGACTTTTCCTTTGATCCATTTCCTCTCATTTCTAGCAGTCAGAGGTTCATTTAGACGCACAGCCGGGTCAGGACCGTGCTGTCATTTAACAGCAAATGATGGGAGTGATGCTACTCTTCACTCATAGGTGGAACGCCTCAGAATGACACTGTCATGTTTCTCATCTCTTTTCTTTTTTAATCTGCAGTGATAAGGTTGTATAGGAAAAGTTTTGTGATTAATGGCCTGGTATTGATGAGAAGGAGGAAAAGGAGCCAAATATTAGCCTGCTACCACAGAACTGGCTCTCTTGCTTTGTTTAACCTCGCCCTTCCTTTAAATAAATCCCCGCCAAGCATGTGATTAGGTGTATCTACTGAATTACCTGAAGCCACATGTTTATTCAGTCTGTGCATTACTCTGGTAACATTCCTTCTATGCCATATTGTATTCAAACCAACTAATGTTAAACTTCAGCAAAATACCTTCAAGGTCTGACTCCTTCTATATCAAAAACTAGCTCTGTTGTGATAGAAGAATGTTGGTCATTCACAGAGACTCATGTTATTTTTTTGGCATGGACTTTTCATAGGCATGTAAAGAAAGTAATGCAAGGTAAAATTTATTTTGTTAGTGACTGTTTGGAAAACTAATGAAAACAGGGCATTCCTGAAAGTGACCTAGGTGGAAGTCAGAGCTATTAATGACTTCCTTGTACCACTGCAGATTAATCAGTGGTGCTAATTCGGGGGGAAACCACTGTAGAACCATTGTTTGGTATAGCATATAAATGCCAGGCAGTGGCCTTGCTCTGCAGAGATAAAAGCTTGTGTTAGGTCTAGATAAAACTGTGTTTAGATCTAACTCTCGGTATTTAATTGTATTTTGGAATCTGTGACTACTGTAAGTTTAAACAATGAGTGTCAGAGTTTGCTCTACATCTGGTAATTTAGTTGCCTGCTTCATGACCAAGAGGCAGTGGTGGCAGAGTGGCAGGGCGGTGTGTGCTGAGGAACAGAGCCATGGCCTGAGGTGGAGGTGAGCGTCTCAGATGCCTGCTTTACTGGTATTGTGTTCTATAATAACCCTGGTGATTCCCTCCCTGCAAAATGTTGTCCTGGACAATCTGCTGAGGTCTCTTGTCTTTAAGGTGATAGAGGCTGTTGATATTTGCATCCTGAGAGGAATTGATGCATTAACTAACATCATCTGTTCCTTGGGTAAAGATATAATATCACTTGGTTAAACAGACACCTGTTTCTCATCACCCACCCGCAGGATTTTGGGGCAAGTGGCTTGCTGGTCCCCAAAGTACCATGATGTGTTGTGGTTGTGCTGAGCAGGTGTGTGTCTCGAGACAGAAATGAAAGAGGACAAATTTCTGCATGAGCAGGAATTCCCATCTTAGTCTTTTCATTTTTGTTCCTAGGTTATCTCTTCCCCAGGAAACTCCCCTCCTTTCATTTGTTTGGGGAGTATCACAACTCTTAGTCAGATCTATAGCTACTACCAGTGCTGTTCAAATTGTATGGTATCCTCTAGCAGCCTCTTCTCACCCCAGACTTTGGGCGGAGCCTCTCCACTCCAAGGAACAGACAAGTGAAAAGCAGAAGTATGAAAGTGTCCAGCATCCTCCAAAACTGGCAGGCCCCAGCCTGCACTGCTCCTTCCCTGGAGGATGAAGCCTGTGGACTTCTTAAATCTCTTGAACAGTGCATTCGGGGAATTTGAAATGCAACTTTGAGGTTAAATTGAGCAGCTAATGGGAAATGTTAATAATGACAGCGTGCTTCAGTTATTTTATTTTGAAAAGGTATTTGAGGTCAGCACGCTGTGAAATTAAATCCTTGTGTGATATTTTCATGGGAGTACTTAATCATGTACTTAGTAATGCTACAGCAGCAGTATCGAAACTGTTCCGGGCAGAGCTCATGGTGCGTATTGCATTTGCCTTTCCTTTCTCCTTCACAGACGATGTTTCCGTTGTACTGGCTTTTCTCTAGAGGACACCGCCTGGACGCTTGTCAAAACAGCTGCCCAGGGAACAGAAGAATTAGACCCAGCCGCCTACAGAACCCTAAAGTAGAGGAATGCTCGTGCAGCAGAGACATCACCGCTAATCCAGCACAGGCATCTGAGAAGTTGACACTGGGACAATGGTCAGCTCCAAGAAAAAAACATGGTAGACTAAGACCACTGAGCAAAAGGCTCACAGCTGCCACTCAGCCTCCTGCAGCTCATGTTCGTGAGGTTAGTGACTGCTGCTGAGGGATGCTGACCTGCTCTGGAGCACAGCTCGCTGCCTGCTTGCTTCGGCACTCAAGATACACAGAATGAGGTGTCAGGAATCCTACGCGTTCACAGGCTCCCGAAGAACCGTGAGGAAGCAGTGGGAGGGTGGCTTGCTCTGGAAGTAAGCCATGCTCATGGGATTTAGGAAAACACAGCACAGTGCACTACAGAACTGTTTTGCAGACTCATCTGAGTATTTATTCCAGATTCATTCACCCTGTCATTCATAGCCCCATCCAGTCAGTTACCCCATCAGCCCTAGTTCAACCTTCCAGCCTCTGCAGTTGCAGCAACAGCTGTTTTAGCACCTTCAGTTTTCTCTGCAACACTCCCACCTTTCTAATAACTCTTTCCTGGCCAAAGACATTAATGCCAATGATTTCTGGTAAAGTTGCTGGCTTTTGGTTTTGTTATTTAAAAAAAAAAACTAGCTAAAGCTACTTTAGGTTTAAAGATGAAGGTTTAGCAGAGATGAGAGGCTTGTGCAGGCTTCCACATACATGTGCAGTGCCTACCTATGCTCCCTGCTAGAAGTTTATACTCCAGACTTAGACACCGGTAACTTTCCAGTCATGCTGATTTGTGCCAAATCCTGTTGTGATAAATGCAGCTGTTGGATGATGAGATTAATTAATGTATGTATTGCTTATGCAGCCTAAACAATATGGGGGCTTATCCTCCACTGCCTTAATCTATACCCTACATCTGGAAGGGTAGCCAAACACTGTAGCCAGAAACACCCCAAGTACACTCAAGCAGAGTGTCAGAATGTGTTACAGCATCAGAGAGGGAGCGCATTCAGCACACCATTCTCCAGGCTGCTTTCCTCCTGGGCACCTCTCCAGAAAAAGGGAGAGACATTTTGGTTAAAGCAGCTTGTGCCCATCTGAGAGCTCCCTCTTGCTGTATGTGCTCATGGATGGGTTTTGCTGCTTCAGCCTGGGTAGCTCCATTGGTGACATCTGTTCAGCAAGTAAGAACATCACATGGCAGAAAACTGCTGGATTAAGTTGCTGCCAAAGAGTATCTTTCATATGGTTCAGTATGAAAAATTGCACCTTGTCATTAGTCATCTGATCCACTACTTAAAAGAAGTTGAGCTTTGCCCAGTGATACTGCAAGCTAGCAGTTTAACTCTTGTAGTACATTTTAAAGCTAACACCGTTTAGCTTCTCATCCTGATTATAGGCTACCACTGAGTGTATCGTTTTTGCCACATACCAGTGGGTTTTTTGAAAGGCTGTTCATCCGTAGGACCTTCCATATAACCTTCACCCTGCGCAGCTCCTGGTACCATGGCGGGGATCCCCAGTCTTGGAACAAGCCTCGTTATGTGAGACTGCAGCTCCGTCTAGTGGCTGGCCTGAGCATGATAACCAAGCAGCGGGCCACAGAAGTTACGAGTTGCTGTCTTGGTCGCTGTGGAAACTGATTTGAAGGCCCCACTGGCCTTTGCACAGAAGTTTGCTTGTGAGGTTGATGCAGAGCCCCTGTCTCAGGCTGAATTCTACAGCAGTGCTAGAAGCAGTGCAGGCTGTGCAAGTGCATCCACAGGCTAAGTATCAGCTGAGAAACTCAGCTCCTAAGTTGTGACACCTCTCTACCCTGCCCTGCGTCCTCAGCCAGCTCCCCCTCCTCCCCCCCACCCCATCATGGCTCCTTTCACATCGATTAATGCATTTTTTGTGGGATCTAAACATTTGGCAGCAGTGCCTCTTACACAGACCATAGTAACCCAGCTTACAGGAGGCCAGAATCCATCCCTAGCCCCAGGCTGGCAGGAGAAGCTGTTTTATTTCATATGAAACATAATGCCATGTCTTCTGTCACAATGCCCAGTACTAGTGGTCTGGGTACACTGATCCTGTCTCACAGGGGAAGGGTGGTCACAGAGGACGCTGTGAGGACTGCTGTGGTCCTACAGCTTCTAAAAATACAGAATTTGAAATGAATGAGCCTCTTTTACTAAGCAGAATGTTTCGATTATACAGTCAATTCCAGGTATTGCCTACTAACTTGTGAACATAAGGTCAGTACCAAATCACTGCTAAGGTCATTACAGTATTATACCATTTACATAAGGTAAAATTTAAAAATAAATAGTTGTGAAGCGTTTGGAATGCAGAAGTTAGTACTAAAGCATTGCATCAGCTTGAACTAGCAGGGTTTCCTGTGTAAACCCTTATGCTGGACCTTGAAAATAAAGAATTTATGTTGCTCAGCTACCCTCCAATAACATTAATATATTGATAGTAGCAGATACTTTACACAGAGAAACATCTAGCAAGTGATTATACAAAAGAATAAACCCCCCCCCCACCAGCCTTTCGCTTCCCAAAACAGGTTTTTAGGCCTCCAGCCTGAAATCTGGCTGTATGGAACTGCGAGGTTAAAATGTAGAATGTTCGGCTGAAGCCTGACAACTGCACATACCAGAGCTGCTGCCCCTCAGTGTTGTCAGTATAACACCTTTCTAAACCCACAGACCTGTATCTGAAAAGATATATGCAATTAAGTTAATACTGAGTTAGAGGTTGAATCACTTTTCTTTATATAGTGCTGACTATATAAGGCTTGGGTAGCAGCTATTTTACTTAAGGTTTCCCTTAGGTAACTGAAAGTTCTCAGTATCAGCTGTCTCTAAGTTACAGATGATGGGTTAGATGCTCTGTTATTCAGGATGTGTGCAATCAAAGCAGCTGAAGCCTTTCCAAACCTGTAAATAGTGGTTCATATCAAGAGCAATTCTTGAGTGAAGTTTTGAAACCCAGGTTCAGGAGCAGGTCAGATCCTGGGTTTGGTCTTCTCTGCTCAGGCTCAAGGAAAACACTGCATCAGCTGAGCAATTTAAAGTGCACTTTTTCTGTATTTAAATGGCCAACCCTTTGTTCTCTTAAATGTCCTGTGGAGACGTATCCATACTTCTAGGGACACATATGCTCAGAAATCTACTCCAGCCCACATTCCACCACATTAATTAAATGAATAATTGGTTATAATGTTTCAGAAATCTAAATGCAGGGCTGTCAAGCATGCTCCCCAGCAATTCATACACCATATGCAGGGGTGCAAGAATAATACAGATGAAACTGTGCTTTATCTGTGCTTGCTTTCATCTTGGTAGCACTAAGAATCAGAGGAAGAGTTTGGGAAGCGTTCTTTGAAGGTACTTCCAATCCCTAATGAATCTCTGCTGCTCTCTGGTGCATCGCTCCTGGGTGCATAAGTTCAGTACAAACTGTAAGCAGTGCTTAGCTGTGCTGGATTTACAAGTACAGTCAATTTTTATAAAGTTCAAACCCATTTACCTTTAACATGGCAAACTGTAACAATTGTGTAACCGTTAGGTACAAAGTGAACAGGAGGAGGGGCTGCAAAAACTTTAAAACCTGGACTGTGTGGATACACCAAGCGACTGTAAACCCACTTCTATCCAGCATACCTGGAAATGCTCCCTCAGAAACAACTAAGATGGATGCATTAGGAAAATGAACCACACATTTAGAACTCTAAAAGGGCAGGTCAGAGCTTTATTAAAAAACCTCCTACACAACACCCAAGATAACAGAGCTGCAACATTTAGGCATCCATCTTGGTTAAGGACATTCCATGCAACAGGGCTGCGTTAGCAAAGGTTAAGAGCCTTTTCAGGCTGGTTTGTAACATTTTTTCACTCCAGGCCAGACGTGTGTTTAAGATTTTATCTGTATTGCCAGCTCACAGCAGAGTGCACTTTACTCCTAGGTGGAGGACTGCTGCAGGCCAAGCGTGGCTGAGAGGAGCAGCAGCATACTGGGCTGAGCCCCAGCCCAGCCCAGCCCAGCCGGGGGGATGCGATGCCCACAGGCTGGCCTCTCTAAACCTCATGCAGGTCACTCGTATCAATGTGCTCTGGAAAACTAACATGCTGCACAGCAACTGTCAGAACACTGGCGTCAGGCAGAGCTCAGATGTATGAACAATCTCAAGAGAGGGTGCTGGGGGTAAATGTTCTATTTTTAAGACCTTATTTTATAGAAGGAAAACTAAGTCACAACATCCCATAAGGGCAGGTAAGGCTGTACTACAGATAGTATTTCCTCCTGTGAGCTGCAGGTCAATACTGCTTTTAGCTAAGAATCACACACAACATTTTAGAGAGACTACATATTAGTCCTGTGAAGTGAAGGGGCTTTAGGAGTTTTAGAAACGCAATACGTAAGTGGAGTGGGGTAGGTCTGGTTTTGTTTTACAGTTTCAGGTTTCTTCAAAATACGAACTCAACTATATATGAAAACTAAACCCAGCCACCTGCTTAACTTCATTTTAATGTTTTCCTTCCTGCCCGGAGCACTTGCACTTGGTTGTGGTTTGCAGCTTAAGAGAATCATAGAATCGTTAGGGTTGGAAAGAACCTTAAGATCATCTAGTTCCAACCCCTGCAATGGGCAGGGACACCTCACACTAAACCATGTCACCCAAGGCTCTGTCCAACCTGGCCTTGAACACCACCAGGGATGGAGCATTCACAGCTTCCTTCGTCAACCCATTCCAGTGCCTCACCACCCTCAACAGTAAATAACTTCCTCCTTATATCCAATCTAACATATACAGTACAGTACATCTAATACAGTAGAGTACATCTAGTACAGTACAGAAATCTAATACACAGTATCTGCATTAAAACCTGATGACCTTAATTTAACAGAAACTGCAGAAAGCTTTGCCCTACCACCTCTGTCTTAGGCAAACTAAAGTACATAATAAATGTATGCACCACTCACTACTGCAGAGCAAAGTTCTGCCTCCCAAACTCCTTCAGTATGTCTAATGTAACTGATGGACACAGATCAGGAATTCAGTGTCACGTCATTCAGTTAACCTTTATCAGCTTTTAGTTTAAATTTAAAATACAATAAATTTACATTCTTGATTGTGCATCCAGGCATTTGTGAGGTCTTTGCAATGAACTGTCATTGAAATGCTTTACTAGTAACTAGAAAAGGTGAAACAAAGAAATATTCCATAAAAAATATTCCAAACTGTTTTATGTTCTGCTGATACTGATCATAGATAATAACACCCCAAAGTCTGCAGCACATGCTGTCTCACTGGTGATTTTGAACTTGCTTGTTCCAGAATGCACACAAAACATTTAAGCATTTGACTTTGTAACTCTTCTGGAATACCATACAGGAAGCACAGGCTTGAAATTTTACATTTTAAACCCCTTCTCTCATCCACCCAGCAGCAGTTACAAGCATCTTCGACCAATAGATTGTCATTAGGTTTTTCCAGTTGGAAAGCCCCATGCTTTTCTTTATCAAAGTCACAACTGCTTGAAATTCTGCTTTAATACAGCTTTCTGAACCACTTGCCTGCACAAGAAAAAGAATCTGAGTATTTGGAAAACTCGTAGCCTGTGGTTTAGGCTTCAGTTTTAGCACAATATTGTAGGCAGATGCAATAAAATTTGGGCCCACCACTGACTTCAATGCTTGTATTAGTTCACATTCTTAACCTTTTTTTACCTTTTGCGTGGCTGCTCACACTAGAAACTTCCCTGATATTGGCTTTAAACAGAAACATTAGCTTAGTTGTGAATTTTTACAGTCTTTTAAGCAATAATAAGGTCAGACCCAAATACAAGCCAGATTTGGAAATAAAATATTTTTTTAAAAAAATAAAACAAGAGCAGGAATATTTTACACCGTACATTTCTTGCAGAATTGATGTCACTTTACACAATAATTTCAGGTGGCATAAACAGGTCACTGTGTATGAGCAAAACCCCTGTAATCTGTGACTGGCATTATCATTGTGGGGCACAAATACTAAAGATTACCTTGCTTGGTGGTTTGGTGATGGCTGTGTTTTGCCCACAGCCACCTCTCTGTGACTGTGGGTTCTGGGTCTCCTGGCGGGAGCACTGGCTGCTTTAGCCAACCAGCTTCTGAAGATTGCAGTGTCTCTCATAATTACTTGTTTCATTTTCTTTTGAAAAAGCAATACAAACCATATGGTAGCATCAGTGTTCTTGTGACAAATAACTGATTTCTTGACATTTAACATGGCAGGCCTATAACAAAAAAAAAGGAGGTTGATTTTCGTTAAGATGTATAAACAATCAAAGAACAAGTGAAAGATTTCTCACAGAGCTCTCAGGATCTGATCACAGTGCAACAATCAAATAAAAGATCCTAAACCTGCAGGAACAGCTGTAGTTTTACCTCTGTTTTGAGAAATAGAAGAACATTCTTCCCTCCATTATACTATACTGTAGCTATTTAGTTTAACAAAAAAAATCTATTTTTAAAAAGTGTTGACCTTCTTAACATACATTCTTAAAACAGTGACATCTGAAATACTTGTCTAGAGAGTATAGTCCCCAAGACCTCATTTTTATATCTAAAAAATATAACACTTCCTATAATTCCATCAAAAGCCCATGTGCAGTAGACGGTAAGGTAGCAAAATTCAATACTGACCATAATCACAATGTAACAAAAAACCTGGTAAAACCTCCAACTTGGTACTAGAGGTTTCTGCACCTCTTCTAATTTGTCTCTAAGAGACTAGCTGAAAGACAGCCAAATGTAAATACACGGTACCATCCTAGCTGTAGGACAAACAAGGTGGCAGTGCTCTGTCATTCTAGGTGTACAGGATGCAACTATAGTATCTTCACTGTGTAGTGGATGTGTCAAGAATAATTATGTTAATGCAGTTGCAAATTCTGTAGTGTTGTCTATTAGAAGTGTAAACTACTGAAAACTTGGCCTTGCTGAGATGAATAAAGTGATTAAAATACCCGTCTTTACAGATACAGTAGAGTTTGTCTTCCTTATGAAATACAAAGCAGTTCTTACCTTTTTCATTTTAAAATTTGAAGAAAGCTCTTTTTAGAGATAGATGTTTCTAAAAAATATGTCACGATATAAATGAATCTATTTGAATTTTCCTGACATGGTTCCAAAACTCTCATGCAGAAGTACACACATGTAGGTGTATACATACATGCGGTTTGATTATCCTGATGTATTAGAGATGTCAAGTAACTAAACTGTGTGTGAACTCCACTGCATCTAGCCCTCTAGTAAGCTATGAATATTACTGAAGACACCAAGGTAATTCTGTTTTATCCATCTATAGGCACACACACACAGAGTGCATCCCATTCCCAGAATTTCCCATCGTCTTCTGCAGACCCCACACGGTCCACAGGCTTGTAACACTCCCAGAGCTATTTCAGAGGTGACACATTTAAGCTCTTGGGACAACTACAGTGGTGATATAATGAAAGAAAAAGGGCAGCAGAAGCTTCATGATGGACACAGAACAAATACTTGAGAGTGGCATAGGATGATGTACTTGTAAAACCAATAAAGGCAATCCAGGCAGGAATCTGGGAAGCATCTCCAAAGCCAGTTTCTTAGCATAAGCATTATTCCTTGGTAACATTTCATATACTCCAGAAGATTCAGGTAGAACCCCTGTAGCTATAGCTGATCACATGGAGAAGCACCAGAGGAAGTTAGGATGGTGTATTCCAAAGTATCCTGTATGCACAGGGTATGTACATGGAAAAGTGCTTTGTGAATTCCTAACTTTATTTCAGAGTAGCAGAAAGTCATAGAGAAATGTTGTCACTGCACTTTGCCCCAGCAGTGCAGCCCTCCTTCAGTTGAAGCCATCTCTGCAGCTGTGATTTTGTTCGGTGTTGCCCTGGACGTTTTCACACTGAATATGTTTCACTTTATGTGTTCATACAGAATCAAAGACAAATAACTGAAGTGTTTGATGACAAATCCTGCCAAAACCTGATTATTTCACTTGATGTAATGCCATGTACTGCAATCAAATGCCTATACTTACAGATATCAAAATCAATTTTATAAAGAAAGAATTGTTGGTTATCTTCTGGAATACTGATGTTCACATTAAGCAGATTTAAGCAAATTCCAACATAAACATCCTCAAATTTAATAGGCTTGATATGACTCATCAGTTCATAAATTCTCAGGGCCAGTTTTCCATCTAGGATATAGCCCATGCCACTGCAATACGGAGGGTACAACCTGAATGGATATTCATCATACGAGATGTATGTTTTTTGGTAAGAGCCTCTGTAGGCGAAGTTGTTGATGAGAGGATAACCAGTAAAAACATTTTCTGACGAATTTAGCTTCAGAAGAAATTTTATCAAGTTAGCAGTGTTGATGAAGACATCAGTATCGGTTTTCATGAGGAACCTAGTGTTTGAACAGAACTCAGTGATCCACCGAAATGCCATGATTGTTTTCAAGGTAAGATTGTTGTAAGTGTCCATAAAATTCTGTCGAATTATGTCACCATAGAGGATGCTTTCATCTTCTACTGACAGGGCTGCAGCATTGTTTTCTCTTTGAGAATCTTGACCTAGTAAGAACAGGGTTAGAATTCGATGTCCCCACCAGAAGCTTTGAGACCCCCATGTCATCCTGATGGCCTGCCTTGACATCATGTCCTCGGGACGTGAAGACACCAGGATGACCAGAAATGGATTTATGTCTTTGCATTTCAAGCGCTCCCGCAATGTGAAAAGGTAATGTTGCTTGTAAACTGGTTCATATTCATAGAAATACATGAGGTTTGTATGCTTAATAACAGTGTTGGAAGAAAAAGCCACATACCACACTGCTGTGACAGAAAACATGACGAGAACAAAAAAAATCCATTTTAATGGTCTCATGTACACAACACTAACTGGATCTGAGCAATAACTGGTTTGCAGAAGTGCATCAGTGACCTTCAAAATCCGTACCACAAGTCCCGAGACACGTTTCTTGCTGAAAAAGAAATTAAAAAGTAGTCTTCAGAATGCTATTATTCAAATATTATATTTTTATCTTGTCATGTGTCAGTTGAGCATATGCTGTAATATAATGAAGACAAATACCAGACCCATTGGTCCAGCTATTACATATGGCACCCTGCACACCAGGAATTGCTACTGTGTTCCAGAAATGAGTATAAGCAGAGCACTGAGCAACTCACAACACTGAACAGCAATCATTTATTTTCTAATAGGTGCTTATTATTTGGTCCACAAGAAACTGAACATGAGCTGGCAGTGTGCACTTGCAACACAGAAAGCCAACTGTATCCTGGGCTGCATCAAAAGAAATGTGACCAGCAGCTCAAAGGAGGTGGCAGAGGGGTTGGAACTAGATGACCTTAAGGTTCTTTTCAACCCAAACCATTCTATGATTCTGAGACTGAGTAAAGGGGCATTGCAACCAACTTTATCATGGTAGCTTTACATCTGGCATAATGGGAGCAGCAGGGAATCCACTGCAGTCCACGAATTTCAAAACTTACAGAAGTTTAAACAAGACATTACAAAATCCTCCTACTACTTCCATCTACTTAGGTTTTAAAAAAGAAGGAATTACATCTGCATTATTTTTATGCAAAACCCTAACCATCTGCCAAAAAAGCAATGGATTTTCTCAGCTCCATCAGGCACACCGCACACACCAAAAACCACAGTTGGCACTGGAGATGAAGACAAACCAAAATCATTTTTTGCTTATAGACACGTCTTGGTCCAGAGTCTGAACTGCACAGGTATAACCCCCTGAAGACACTACTACAGCATCAGGATTAGATACTCGCATCAATTCATCTTGCCAAAACTGAATGTAAAAATAGAATTTCAGGCCTGCACCCTCCATTTAGCAGTGCTTACTTTTACTGTACTCTTGAAAAGTATGTATGCTGTGTAGACATTTTTAAGCCAAAATAATTACAATGTCTTACCGTGGGAGTTCCAAACGATTTCTAATGTTTGCAGTAATAACGTTTACCCTGTGCTGTAAAGTATCCACAAAGACACAGTAAGGGTGATGAAAGCTTCAATTTCACAGCACAATTAATTACTACTTATCTTCACGAAGATCACTGCAGGGCTTATAGATGTTTTATACTTAAAAAAAAAAATCCAAACTCCAACACAGCATGCTAGAATTTAGATGAATTTGATTTGCCAAAGCCCACCTGCCTTGTATTTGTGGGTATGATCTGACTTTAAACGAATGATCCTTTAAAGGAAGCATTTAGAGCACATTTCACTGACGATACAAAGCACATCACTTAAAATGCATTAAAGCAATTTTATGCAAATAGCTATTTAAAGAAAGTAACTTCAGACTGATCCCTTTCAAGGCTGAGTTACTTAAAAAATACCAAGCAACAATCAGGAGTCAACCCTGCACTAAAGCTACCTAATATAACCACAGATGAGCATGTTATTAAGAACTTCCTAATGTGACTGATGTCCTGCCTTATAAAAATACAAAACCTTAGAGGTTTCATGCTCATTCACTTGTTTTTCTCCATATGGATTAAACATATGCAAGCAAAACAGAACAGAAGTTTGCAAATGCAAAAGAAAGTATCATTGAGACTGTTCAAACTGCATTTAGGGAAGTTGATTGTAACTGAATAAAAAAACCCTTCAGAGTTGCCAATCTGGTATTTAATCCCTAGTTTTACGGAAAGAAAAAAGTAATAAAAATGCTGAGTTCTTCTCTCTTTAGATGTACCAACCTGACTCTCAGTTAACAATATGAAAAACACATACTGGAAGAAAACCACCTTAGTTACGTATCAATACTTAAGTATTTGATTTTATATAAATAACACTTCTCGGGGTTTGATGATCAAATTAAAGTAAATTACATCAAAATTTGATTAGTTCTTGACTATCTAATTAAAAACCCCATCTGATTATTTTGATTTTTTTCTGACAGAAAAGACTGATTACATGACATTCTGAACAACAAAATCGTGACCTGAGCTGCTACGCAATAAAAAATTTGGGGAAAAGAAATCATCAATTCAGGTCCTTTGTCCACACTATGCAAGATGGAATCTTAAAGATTCTGTATGCTTACGAACAGCCACAGGGCATCCAGAACAAGCAGTGTAAAGCTCTGTTTTGCTGTGTGACTCTCGAGGATGCCAAAGTCCTGTGTCCACAAACTTTGTTGCTCTCTTTCTTAAGGTCTCATTTCTCCAGTGACAGGCTGCACAGTTTGCAAGCTAGCATAGGTTCACCAAAACATAGCTTTTAGAATGGTCATGGGGTGGAAACTACACTCCCTAAAACATGAAACAGGTGGTTTTGCAACGCTGACAATTCAACATATAGGCAGTCATCCTCCAGCATCATTAAATGAGAACTCGGCAAATACAGGCAAAAAAGCACAAAAGGGCAAAGCAAGCACACACCGAGGGCTGTGCTCTTCACTATTTCAAACGCTTAAACCAAATCAATGAGTCTGAAGATGTGAGGTTTAAAAGCTGAGATTTTTGCCTGGAATTGGTGCAGTTGCAGTCCTTCCAGCTGCTGGCGAACCTGGAAGGTCCTCCAGCACTTCCAGACGTTCTCTGCTGGCAGTTTTTGCCTTCCAGGGATATTCAGCTGAAGCAAACCAAGGGCAACAACTGCTGCTTTCATGGAAATATTTTCATTTGCTTCCAAGTTCGCAGCTTGCTAGCCCTACATGGTAAGAGTCTGAGATTATACTGACGGAGAGAAGTGACCAACCTGAAAGCAAATGTAAGAAAACTGCACCTGGGCACACGCATTAGCAACCCTCGCCGCCTCCCGACCCGCCGTCAGGGCTGGCTGTCAACGGCGAGGCTGCCCGAGAGGCCGCGCACCCCCTCAGCCTCACCTCGCCTTGCCGTGGGGAACCCGATGTCTCCATCCCCTTCCTCCGCCCCTTGTAGCCATTACCGTTGCGTCCGGGGCTGCTGCCGCCGCACGCCCGCCAGCCAGGCGGGGCAGGGCATCACTCCTGCCGCCGAGAGCGTCGGGTCTGGCTCGGGATGGCCGGCCCCGCTCTGGGGGAGTGGGGGACGCGTGGCCGCGGCGGGCACCGCAGAATGCCCGCCTCCTCTTCCGCCTCCTCGGCGGGCAGCGGAGCGGGGAGCCGGGCAGGAAGCCCCTCCTAGGGCCTGAGGCAGGACGCGCCGGGGCTCTCCGGCCGGGGCTTTCCGGCTGGCGCGCCTCGCCTTGCCGCAGCGAGGCAAGGGGCGGTCCTGCGCTCGCAGCCACGCAGGGAGGGCTCCGACCGCTATGTGCTCTTTACAGGCTGTACCCACAGCACAGTCGGCTGTGGGATTGAAGTTTATAGGTTCCAGGAAAGAAGAGACGAGCATTTTCAAATAGAACTTGTTCTCTTGCCTTAGCTACTGGAATTAATCACGGTGAGGCCTCACCCCCAGCTCCCCTAAATGACTGTATTACATTTTGTAACATTACAAAAGCATGCAGCCGTGGTGGAATATCCTGCCTGGACAGCCCAGGAACCTACACAGGTTACCGTTAAAGCTGCAAAGTTTACGAAAGGTTTATTGTGCAAAGTTTGAGTTTGAATAATCGATGCTAAACCAGCTGTCCCAGTTTTATTACTCTTGGGGTTTTAAACTGAATGTTTAGTCAGACCCTACATAAGCAAGATGGCCTCACCCCGGGAAAGCAAATACACCTTTGGACAAATCAAAGGTAGATTTCTCACTCTTTCAAATGCTCACCTTCAGGTGCAAATAGATATAGGACCTGCAAGCAGGAGGCTGCATCATGCTGCATCATGTGCAGCTGACTACAGCTTGGCTCTGATCTCCTCCTGCTGTACAAACTCCAAAGCAACACAGGAAATCGGTTCTGGGAGTGGTTCTGCATCACAAAATCTTGCTCTGAGGCAAACTCAGGTTTGACTCAGGTACAGTTAAAAACTGTGAAGCCAGAGTCTCCAGAAGCTGTTCTGTCCTAGAAGTAAATGTAATTAGCTTATTTAAAAAAGCTAAAAAAGGACAGACACTGCTTAATCACTTCTTTAAAGCAATAATCTGAGTTAATAACAATTGCAACCCTAAATATAAAATAATAAATATATTTATGCAACCATAAATATCAAATACCAAAATACAGCAGGCGCAAATGTACAGTGCAGAGAACTGAAGCACAGTCCCTCAGAAGCAAGCCATCCATCCTATCACTGGCACAGGGAGGTGTTGCCTTTGATCAAGATAGCTCTTTCAAGGAAACAGCACGCTGTTTTGCAGTGAATTCTGGTTCCTTTGGCTGCGTTAACAGTGTGTTCCACAGAGTTTCCTGTCTCCCCATTTTTTCAGTCATCCACATACATAAAGAGAAATGCATACACTTTCTTCCCTGGTTTAATACATCCTGACCTGCTCGTGAAAAAAACTCTACACATAATCTATCCGTGTTATTAAATATGAGGAACTTACAACAGTAAGTATGTCACAGTCATCTTTTATTGCCCCTGGTTACAGCTGGTACGACCCTTTCAGCTTCAAGAGAAACCAGATTACAACTTGTTTGTCAAGACTGAGGTTTATTTTATGCAACATGTGTGATCGCTGAGCAACTTGTGTTGCAATTATTGAAAAGATTACCCTACCCATCAGCAGCCCATGTGGCCAGAAGACCTTCACGTCTTTTTGCTGATTATGTACTTTCTAGAGCAAAGACAAACGGTGGTAACTAATACTAATGCAGCTGGGTATGAGGGCAAACCAGTACTGAAGTACTCAGGATGCATCAAGCCAGCCCAACATAGGTCTGCTGTCAGTAACATGGAGGCTCAATATGTATTCAATGATTTTAGACTAAATTTTCTATCTCCTCTTTTTTTATTCTTATTTTATTTACTAAGAGGGTGGTGAGACACTGGCACAGCAATTCGGAGATTGCCCAGAGCAGCTGTGGCTGCCCCATCCGTGGCAGTGTTCAAGGCCAGCTTGGACGGGGCTTTGAGCAGCCTGGTATAGTGGAAGATGCTCTGCCCATGGCAGGGAGGTTGGAACTAGATGAGCTTTAAGGTCCCTTTCAACCAAAACCATTCTATGATTCTATGATTACTATTTAGAATGCAGCCAAAGAAAAAAAAAAAGAATCTTTTGATTAAGACTCTGTTGCTTTCCCCTTTGGTTCTTTTCCTGAGGGAAATCATCTTAGATCAGCAGGCAACAATGGAATAGAGCATAATGAAGTGAATGGAAACCATTGATTTCAGGTGGCTGAATCTCAATAACGACCAGATCTTAAGGTCTCTAGGATCCAGCACACCAAGTACATTTAAACTTGTCCATACAAACATAACTCACCCAGTTTACAACTCTGACAGTGGAATCTAAGCAGACATTTTCAGGGGTGGGCAGGAGGAGCAGCTGGCAGAGTCGAGGCAGCCAGGTAGAGCAGAGTAAGTTACCAGTGGGATTGTCTTACAGTTTGTTTGAGTCCATGTGCTCATGTAGTCAGACATTAGAGACCACTTGAGATTAATTTGCTGCTGGAAGGTGAGATGCACCGATAAACCAGGTTCCTTGTCATTCTGTGGGTTAATAAGTATGAAAAAACCATAAGATTTTCATTCCTCACTGGCTGTGTTTGTATTTCGTTTCTTTTTGAGAACAGATGTAGATGCAGACATAAAGGGATTTATCTTTTATCTTCAGGTCAGGCTGCACCTAGAATACTGTGTTCAGTTTTGGTCCTCAGTATACAGGAAAGATGAGGACAAGCTGGAGAGGGTCTAGAGAAGGGATGCAAAGATGATCCACACACTGGAAGGCCGTACGAGGAAAGTCTGAGAGAACTGGGTTTGTTTAGCCTTAAGAAAAGGTGTCTCATGGGAGACCTTAATACCATGTTCCAGTATTGAAAGAACAGCTATAAGGAAGCTGGAGACTCCCTTTTTACAAGGAGTTACATGGAAAAGATGAGGGGTAATGGGCACAAATTAATCCTGGGTAGATTCCAGTTGGACACAAGAGGAAAATTTTTCACAATAAAAACAGCCATTGAAATAATGTCCCCAGGGAAGTGGTGGATTCCCCAACACTGGACACTCCTAAGATTTGGCTGGACAGGGTGCTGGGGCATCTAGTCTAGACCATGCTTTGCCTAGAAAGGTTGGACCAGATGGTCCTTGAGGTCCCTTCCAACCTGAGATTCTATGATTCTATGACACTGGGCTCTCTGGAACAGGGCAGACAGGTAGCGGTTCCCTGGCCCTTGGGGTTCACAACCAGGCTGCTGCAGGTTACGTACACAAAACACAACGTAAAGAGTTCTTAAATGCTCATGGAGGTGCGGTTCACTGTTGAAACATGTTTGAAGACTGTATAACCTTTGTGCTTGTGACCAATTGGCACATTACTCAGAGTTGTTCCACCCACGCAGGCTTAGCACTGAACAGTACACCTTCATAAATATTATTTGCATATTATCAAGTTGATAAAAGCCAGCATGTATTTGCACAGAGCCTTCATTGACTTCTCACAGCGCAAAGCTGCTTCTTCGCCTTCCTCTTCCGCACTCTTTGTGCTTCATCTGACAGGGGAAGAAAGACATCTTACTGAGAAAAACTGGCTTCACAAAAGAGACTGAATTCCAGCTTTAAAGGCTGCCTAGAGACAACTGCGGCAGAAATGGGCCTCAAGCACACCAAACACTCCACGGTCAAACAAGCCAATATACCAATGTTAGGACTTGATTCTGCTGGGAAATCTACGCTGTTGTACAAGTTCAGGTCTAATGATGTTTTTCTAACAATTCCAACAATTGGCTTTAATGTTGATATGATTGAAACTGGGAAGGATTTTACATTGACATTTTGGGATGTTGGAGGACAACAGAAAATGAGACAGGCTTGGTGCAATTTCCTGGAAAATGCAGATGGACTGCTATATGTTGTGGACAGCTCTGATAAGCAACGTCTGGAAGAATCAAAGAAAGAATTTGAACTCATTTTAAAGAATGAATTTCTAAAACGGGTACCAGTCATCATGCTAGCTAACAAGCAGGATTTGCCTGGGGCTTTGAATGCTGAGGAAATAACAAAGAGATTCAACATGAAGAAGTACTGCAGTGACAGGAATTGGTATGTGCAGCCCTGTTGTGCCGTCACAGGACAAGGTTTGTCCGAAGCACTTCAAAGGCTAACCGTGTTTGTAAAACACTACAGCAGATTAAAGGAGACTTCTGCCATCGTCAAGGAAAGCAAAACACTGTAAGAATTTTTATAATCAAATTAGGATCTGGTGAATGTCAATGTATTTTGTTGGACAGACTAAATCTGAAAATACTGAATTCTGGAGAACTCTTAGAAGTAAATATTTAGAAAGAACTACAACAATATTAAATTTTATTGTTATACCCACAGATGCTTCTGAGATACTACTCGCTGCATTTTATCAGTGATAGTATACTCAAGTTATTCAGCTGAGAAGTGTGGCTGTTGAATGATGAAAAAGGTGGAGCTGAGCTTCTGAATTTTAGCATGTGGAAACAAAATGGGTGAGCAGTGCTTAGAATGCTTAAATCAAGTAATTTTCTCAAGATGCAAAATAGCCAAGTCATGCTATGATAAATCATGAGATTTAATAAATGCTCTGTGGATGTATTTCTCGTGTAAAAATGTAGTCATTTTAGATCTTAAACTCTTAGTTTCCTACAAATAAACCTATGAATCTGAAATAGTTGTGGGATATTGCATTCTAGAACCAATTGCTCCAAACAGGTTTTAACAGGATCTGCTCCTTGTTGAGTCACAGCCCACAACGAGGCACAGTGCTGTCTGTAAGGGGGAGGTCGATGTCCCTCTGTTGCAGGTTTCTGGTACCGATTTCTTTGTTTCTGCACCGTTGCATTGCTGTCCAGTCAGAGCATTGGAAGCTAGTGCTGATCCCCATTGGTTTGGGGTGAGGGATAAAAAGGGGGGGATTGGCTCCTTGCTTGAGGCAGGCAGGATCTTGATGGATCCTGTCTTGCCTGTACTAAAGCCACCTGAAATTTCGTTATTGATAAATTTATATTTGATTAGATTTTACAGAAGTGGCACAAAGTTGCTAATAATTACTACACTATGTATAAAAAACAATCTGAATATAATTTCTGTGTATATTTCCTGATGGATAAAGGAGTGAATTGGTATTCTGAATGCCATTAAAGCAATGAAGGATTGATAACCAGAAGACTAATTGAACTGTATTAGCCACAGAAACAATTTAAGCACTAAAGCTGAAAAGTTAATAGTCCCTGCTCTTTTAAAAGCAAGAGAAAAGAGACCATCTAATTATTGGTTATACAGCCCCAGAAAATCCAACTCCATTATTTCTGCCTTCAGAGCAATGTCAGCAGATATAGGATGCTCCAGTGGTTAGGATGCTCACTTAGATAGCTAGATTATCTTTTTTCCCCTACGTCTACCACAATCTTTGACTACAGGCAAGTCCTTTAATCACTCTGTGCCTCAGTGGTCCCTTGGCAAAGTGAACTTCCCAGTTGTGCACTCTGAAAAAGCTGTGGTAAGGGTCAGCTGTGAGTCTTTCTCTTGGGGCAAAATTATTATGCCAAATAACTCACGTAACAAATTTACATTAGTTCTTACTAATAAACAGGCAGGAATTTCAAGTTATAGAAGGGTGAAGCAGCAAGAAGAGCCCCTAGATGTACTGTGTTGTCTCATGCGTATATTATTCAAAGACAAAAAACTCATCAGGTGAATTTGCTGCAATAGTAAACAAGAGGTTTCCCAATAGAAGCTCTTGTGAATACTAGCAGTAATTACCATGGGCTAAAACCTGAGTCATGTTGAGACTATATTCCTAAAAGGAGAGCAAGTATTTAGACTTGTCATTGCCCACTCTGATGATTTAGACACAATATAAATTATCATCTTCTGTCCCCAAAAAAATTTTTAAAGTCTGCAACAATGGGAACATTAGTTTTCTAAACAAAATGATTCAGTGTTAAAAAATGTGGCATTTCAGATCAATACATTTATGAACATTTGCACTTGTATGTTACATATTGAATTCTCCCACTAGTTTAATCTAATCATGTGTCTATCATAAATCCGAATCTAGTTCATTAGCCTCGGGATTTCCTCAGGGAGAAACACTCCATGAGAGGTTTAATGAGAGTGTACCAGGGTCTCTAATTAGACAAGCAGCAAGTTCTGAGGGGGAAATAAAGTAGTATAATAGACCAGTTGATCTAGCTAAAAAGGATAATAAGCGTTCAGGCACACAGTCCCTTCTCCAGGTTATCAAATTAAATTAAATGATACATTGACTTGAAGAGAATATCTCACATTATGATTCAAAAGAAATAAATAAACTCTATTCTATTCACTTTACAGAATATCAAGTATTTAAAAATGGATTTTTCTAAGAGCTTGGTCTCCTAAAGAAGTAAAGCCCTGCCTGTTTCATCTGCCCATGGAGACCTCTATCTTTCTGAATAATTTCTGAGCTTTAAATAAATATCAATGAAGTTGGACAGAGGCACAGGTTCTCAAGGGAATTATATGCCTGAAAGTTTAATTTAAAAAAATCAGTGATATAGAGAAAAGTGACCATACTGGTGCCCCCATGAAGGCAAGGCTGATAAGATATAAAAGATTAATCCCTGAGGAGATAAATGTTCTGGTTTAGCTGCAAGAGAGCCTACAAGAGGACATAAATCCACACAGCCCAGGCTTAATTAGATCTTCTGCTTCTGGAGCTATTTGGTCTTTTTCTATACTGCATAAGTAACATACCGGGGGGTTCCTTTAGGAAGAGAAAGTAGAGGATAGAGAATCCACTGCTTAAAATTACTTTTCTGCACCTGGAGTAAAGAATCACTCTGACTACTCAGCATATTTTGGGAAGGATCCCATCACATGTTGCATGGTGAAGCAAGGAAGTTACAAAGGCATTTGACAGCTTCATCTCGCTATGGGGAGTTTTAGATCTTTTGACTACTTGGCTAAATAATGCAATAAGCAGAATTGTCTCTGTTTTTCAGAGCATAACAAAGGGGAATTCTACTTGTGCTAACAACACAATCCACAATACTGTAAGCATAATTTGTTCCTGGACAAACTGGGGTTTTTTTCATTATTTAGAACTTATATAGGTTGCTCACTAAAAACAATTTTAGGATGCTTGAAGTATTCGAGATGCTTTGAAGTGTAAGAATCCAGATATGGAGACTGCTGCTCCCCTTGGCAGTGGAACCAAAGTCCGTGAGTTGAAAAGTTTGCATGGGATGAATGAAGGGTAGTGAAGAGTTTATGACTGTCCCCCCCCAGCTACTTGTATAGCTTCATTTTTTGGAACTTTTTTCATTAGCTTTCCTAGTAAATCACACCCAGATCACCCTAGTGTTTCTGGCATTTTTTATGGATGCATACTGGCAGTCTTGTGCAACTGTCATGAAGTGTGGAAGCACTACTGCTCTATTGGGGCAGAAGTGTGCAAGTCCTCCAGTGTCTGCTAATATTTCTTACACGGAGTTTGCTGTACCTTTTGGTTTCTGCTGAAAGCACAGTCATCCATGAAGAAATAAATGGTACATATCCAAGATTGTGAAACACAAAGGGTAGGGTCTGTGAAACCTGAGGCATGCTGTATCCCCTGCCCTCTCAAGGAGATTATCCCTTGGGATGTGTTTGGGAGTGACCATTTAAACAGCTGACAAATCCAGAGAATGGGGCACTGTCCTTTTGACCACTCATTGATAAGATTACTATGGTACAACATCATCATGAGCTTTCTGAGCTCATCCCATTCCAGTGGGATGAAAAGCCACTTTAAGGGAAGGTGTAGAGCAGCATAAGAAACCATTGCAAATTTGGATAGGAACACTCCCTCCTTCTTTGCCTGGGAGAAAATTCTCCCAGTAACTGAATGCTCTGAAGAATCAGAGGGAAGTGCAGTGTATAAGGAATGCAGGACAAGGCTTTTTCAATACCAGATATGTAGATGTGGGTGAGTTACTCAAAAGGTGTCTGTTGCCATCTCCTCATTTGTGACAAGTTAACTAAAACAAAGGAAAGGCTTTCGTATCTCAAACAAGTTCTAAGCCGACTGCAAGTGAAGACAATACTTTGAAGCACTGTATGCATATTAAACTGCTTAAAGCAGGCTTTCTTCCCACAGTAAATGACCCATGATGAGTTCTGTACTGCTAATATTAGGCTTCTTCCATTTGTAAGTAGCTCAAGTATTGCTATTCAGCACGAGAATTCTGGACATATATGTCACTGGATCATACAAGTGTCTGTAATTTAGGATGTAAACTCTTTGAGGGTGGAGGCCCTATTTCCAAAGCACACACATTACTGCAGGTTCCATTTGCAAATATGAATTCATAAAACAGTGACAAGTCCAAACACATATTATTTTGAACACATCTAATTTTAACAAAGTGTGTGTTAGCCTGTATTTCAGTTTCTACAAAATTCTGTTCTTTAGCTGGGATAGACGTTTCCATGCTGCTCGTCCACAATGTGTTTGCAGTCATCTATCACTATGTTGGGCCGCTGTCAGGAAACACCTCCCCTCACCCTCTATCACCTCCGGGTCCCACTCCCTAACTATGCATTTATACTTGCAGGTCTCTGCACAGCAGTGATTCCTCACTTCTCTTGTCTTTCCTCAGTTACCAAGATGATGATACCAGTTTTCCTGGTCTTTTTATTAGCTTGTCATTGAGTGTTCTTGTGCTTACTCTTACGCTCCTTTTTACACTTGGAATTACCTAAACGCATTTACAAAACCATTTAATTGGTTTCTTTTGGTTTGTTCCTTAAAACATTCGCTTCCCATGATGTATGCAAAAATCCTGACAATAGCTGTTAGGGTTTTATGGCAGAGCCCTGGCCTCTCTCTTTTGATGAGTATTCTCATAATAATTTTATTATTTCCTTCTTTTCACCACATTTATTCATCTGTTCCCATTTAGCCTGAGAATGTGCTTGCTTTGGAGCAAAGGTCATAATTTTGTTCTGTGTTTCATATACTGCCTGACTGATGAGAAGAGTTTCTAGACCTTATATTACTGCTATAAGGAGCCTGAATCTTGTGGATTATCTGATAAAGTAAGTAATTTTGTAAGTTTAAATAAACCATCTAACTCTGAAATCTGAGTCATGTGTATTTTTTCTTTTTAGCAAACAAAGTTCAGAACTGCCCCAACGTCACTGATCCAAACAAAGGCTAATCTCCCAAGCAAAACTGTGCTTGGCTGTTAAAGTGTAACTGTGCCTTATTCAGTAGTTTTCAGTTACTTTATCTAAGCATGTCCGTTAATCACTAAAGAATGCTAGGCTTTCAGCCTTCTCTTAACTGATCCATAATTCTGAAAAGTTCTGTTTTGGTTTAGGACTGTTACAGATTCATGTGACAATCCCTCATACCATCTGGATGCAAAACCAAACATAAAGGTATTTTTCAAACAGCCTGACCCCCTTAATAATACATGAATGTCAGTCTCCTCATCTGCTGGGTCTCACACCCAGACCTTCCTACTGACCACTATCATTGCATGTGTTCACCACCCAGTGCAATGGCACTTGACTAAATTCACATTTTCCCTTTGCTGAGGATTTACAATGCAAGGTTCAATATACCTAAAATGCATCTGGCTGTTCAGAGTATGAATGCTTACATGTTCATCAGTTATTTACGCATGTTGTAGATCTACATGAGTGCATAGAAATCCAGCTTGAATGACTCTTTTTATCTAAAAAGGTAAAACAAAATAAGAAATTGTATGCTGTGAAAAAGTATGTACTCAGTTAAGCAGGATGAGAAGTGAAAGATGATAAGCTAAAGAAATACTATGGAAAAGGACAGAGAAAGGATAAATAGGTGATAAAAACTCTCAAGGGAAGCCTAGTTCTAATTGTGTGCAGATACATGAAGTAATAGAAAACAAAAAGCAAAGCAAAGCAAACCAAACAAACAAAAAAAATCACCTTCCAGCCATCAATTCTTGAGTGGCTTTTGTATTCCCCTCTCATGATAAGTGTTTTAAGAAGCCTTCTCTTCTTTTAAAATTAACATTTAATGTAGGCTAGCATTCCTGTTTATGCTCACATATGTAACTTCATGTGTACTCTCTCTGAACATACATCACAGACTGAAGGCAAATATTTCATCGATTTTAGTTACATTAGGCCCCAATATAATGTAACCTCAGAGAAACACTATGCAAATAACTGGCATCTTATAGTAACTCTAAACAATACTAATCCTGAACATGAGTAATTAAAAATATATAACATCTTATTAAAATCAAATGTTGTGGAAATTAAATAGGGTAGTTTCAAATACCTCTTTCATTTAACCTAGATCAGAAGGCATTCCTGTTTTCTGGTGATCACCTGCTTATTAAACGCTATAAACTGACCCTTTCCTTTTTGAAGGTTAAGATTTTCCAATGAGTCATTTGGCTCATTGACAGTTTAAAATAACAATTTTTTGCCTACACTAACGATAAATTTCTATATACTTTTATTTCTCCTGTGCTGCTAAAAAAACCCTGTCATATATTAAAGAAAACCCAAGCCAAATAGCAGAAAACCTTTGCCTCAGTTGAGTAATATGACAAAGACACTTCTATAGTTTAGCGTTTCCGCACTGAGACATCTCGTGGCGTATGAGACATACTGCAGTTAATAAAATCGAAACTACTTGTTTGTGAAGTCAGATGGTGACAACACAAGCTTGAGAAGTCTCGGTTCCAGAGGTTTAAACCACACAGCTAAATATTTTGTACCTCACTTTTTAGACAAAACTGGCTGTTGTAATTACAACATTGATGGGACGTATTTTTCAGATACTAAGTATTCACAAACCTGACTGATTGTAACAATTTGTTAAATTAAAATTTCTGTTCTTAAGTAAAACCTGCATTTGTTTTCGATCCACATTAAGATGTTTTAAAAGAACAGCATTTTGTGGAACACAAATTTCTTAACAGTGAGTGATGTTCAACTGTCCAAACAAGCAGACAACAGTCATTTTCACATTTAATGAGCATAACCTGCTAATATAGAATCTAAAGCTTAACAAACTGTTAGCATGCAACACATGCTACTGATCAAAGCATGCTCTAGTCGACACTAACAGCACTGTAAGCAGGAGCAGTTGACAGTGAGTCAAGTGGATCCAAAGGAAAACTTGCTTGTTACTGTGGAGAGGAGCCTGGGGAGCAACTTAGCCAAGGACCCACTTGCTTCTTCCCTTTCTGTTGTCCCTATTTCTTTCTGTACTTCGCTTTTTCATTTTTACCAAAAAGCTGGTTTTGCCATTAGCATGAAATGTACACTATCAGCTATGTCTCAAAAATCATTGGGTGTGTGTGTCTCAACATGTGTGCAACAGATGGGCATGCAAGCCAGCTTTACATCAGTTTTCCACTTCCTAGATTGCAGATGAGTGTTATTCATAGTCTACCCAAATCAAAATAAACTCTGTTGGTTGTTACAGCATCCAGAATAACCAAACTGCTGTCCTCCCAGACTGGCTTCATCCCTCAATGGTCTCACCGCTCCTTCTCCATGCCTGCAGCACTATTCTCCTGCAGGAACACTACGAAATGCCATCATATCTGTCTCACAAACTCAGACAATCAAGATTGAGAAAGGACAACACTTACTCCATAGTTTATAATGATGTGTTCCTAAACTCGAATCGCCATTAATGATATTTTATTTTTTTTTTATATTAAGTTGCTAGTAATTTAGAAGAGCCTTGAATACCAGTTCATGACTGAAAGGAGACTTTAATATAAAAAATAGTAATGAACAGTAAAAGAAAGGGTTGATCTAGGCAATCTGACAGAGGTGTGGAGTTCCTAGAACACTATATATTTCAGGAAAATTATGTGGCCATTATCCCCCCTCAAAAGAAAAACCAGAATAGAAATATTGCTCTTTATCAGGCATTAGAAAATCAAGGAGAGTTCAGTCAGAAATCTTTATGAGAATGGGCCTCATTAGTGCTGCTGCTCAGAAGTACTCATTTTCTTCATTACAGTGTAACAGAGATATGCATACTGAGGGTATTTTCACATCTCTACTCAATAACAATCCTTCAGGCTTTTGAAATTCCTTCTTCAGTTATGTATTCTAGTTTCCTTGCAGAATCAGCCCGAAATACAACATTGACAATAGCAATCTGCATCTGGACATTTACATTTTTATTGCATAAAAGAGGCATCTTGGATTTGATGCTGGTTTATATGCTAAATTCTGCTCACTGGCAATGTTGACAGCCATAAATAAGATATCTTAAATTATAGATGCTCTCATAAATGTCTCTAGCTTCGCTATCCTATTAGTGCTTCTGTGTACGATGTGAAAGTCATATTACTTAACACTTCCTATTAGCACTGAATTTTATAAATACAGCTCTGTGGATCATCCTTCCATTTGGAAACCTGAGTGACTAAGGGTATGAGGGCAAGTGACTTCACCTTCTGAAAACAGTCAAGTGGAACAGAATACAGAATACTGCAGTTCCCAGGCCTGTCAGGAGGCCTTTCCTTTTCCTTTCCTTCCAGAAACGTTATGGAATTCACCCAAAACAAGCAGCTGCAACAGCAAAGTCTTCAGTCACTTTGTTACCACCAGCAGTGCCACCAGAGAATGAGTTTGTTGTCAGCCCTTCTTAAGGAATTCTTCTTTTTCTTTTTTTTAACATGGGAGCAGTATATCCCTGAATTTTTCAGGGAATGCTGAAATAGCTTATTTCACTCACATTTCCTCACTTTTTATCTCAAATGAAATTTTCTTCCCTTGCCTTTATTACAAAATTGTTCAGTTTGAAAGGTAGGGCAGGTAGGACAAAAAACAGGAAAATGCAGCTCCACAGTCTGCTGATTCCTGATTGATTCCTGTTCTTCTAGGGCCATTTGCAGCTCACAGATTTTGTGCTCAAGAGACATTTTTGGCAATGGTCATTTAATGATCTCTAAATTTGTCTGCAAATATCTGATCTAGTGCATTAAAAACTGAGTGTACATAGGCTGAACTCTAGAAAAAATCACCAATGTAGATTGAATGCAATCCCAAAATCAAAGCTTATATTAAAAAGTTGCATTAGAATAACTGAGATCAGAAGTAGGCTCAATGAATTATGTCAGAGATGGCTTTGAAACTCCAATCATAAATTTTAACAGGTCTGCCTCCTGCTTAGTGTTTGCAGTCATGTAGGAGCCCTTGGTGTATTTTCTAATCACAGCAGCAGATGTTCAACTGATGTGGATCAGAAAACGGCCACTGATACCAGAGGAACTACCTTTAATTTGCACCGTCTGGGGATGTGTTTTGCAGCCTCTCTGAAGAAACAGAATATTGTGCCCTATCTTACAACTAACCACATGGTAGCATCAGAAAAAAAGAAAAATATCTACAGCTCATAAAGCACTCATTACGTGATGTTTCCAATTGAAACAGGCCTCAAGGCATCCTCAAGGCATCTATAATACTGAGGCTGTAAGTAAGCACATGTACACAAGCCTGGCAATAGACAGTGTTGAATGAGTGAGAGCACAAAAACTAAATTGGCCTAGTGACATCAACAGGCCTGTGGCTTCATTAACATCTGATATGGGCCAGCACTGACACCAGGATCGAGAACATCTCCCAGTAATTTTAGTGTCTTGTACAACATGATTAAAGTGATATAAATGGAAAGGCATTAATGCTACTACATTTCGACTTTCTAGGATATTTTAGGCTGATTTTCAATTCTCTGTAGTTCATTACTCTGAGAAACTGTGAATTTTTAAGTACCACGCCAACTAAAGAGTATTTTTTCCTAAGTATAAATACATGGTTTTTATACTAAATATGAAAAAGCTGAAATACAGTGTAACCAATGGTTCTAAACGGACACAACAAAATAAAGGGGGCACATGCACAGAACTCTACAGCTTTTGAATACAACAGAAGAGTCCCACTACACAAAAGAATACCCTCAAATGAGAGTGAGTGTAGCCAAAAGATAGGAGAGCTGTTCAAGTATTTATGCTTAAAATCTTCTTTTTCCTACTGCCATCCAAAGGACTTCAGCCAACATCCATCAAAAAAGCAACTTTCAACCAGTAGGGTAGGGTAATAATTGAAAAACAAGTTGAAAACATATATGAAATGATTGTGGGTTGTTTTTTTTTTTCCATGTGAGAAGGGAAGCAGGGAAGAAGGCTAGTGTAAGTTAAGAGCTAATAATTTATCCAAGAAGATAGTAGCATTAGTATGTCTTTACAGCTCAAAAGGGATAGCATGCATCCATGTCGGATGTATTGTCAATGCGTGGTCCATCATGCTGCTGTTTTCACATGTCTACATAACAGCAAGAGCAAAAGAAATGTCAGTAGTGAGGGCAGGATTTATTGTGGGTGCTGCAGATACGCAGTGTACAGCTTGTTATTACAAAATGGCATACAATTGGGGCTAAGTGTATTGAACAACTAATTAAGAATTGGCTAACAAAGCAATTGCTCAGGAAGGAATTCTGACTTAGTGTGAACATTTTCTGAGAGAGAAAAAATTACAGTCTGGCTCAAGCAGTTCAAATGGGTAAAAGAAGAAAACAGCAGAAGAGAACATAGAGGCTCAGGCAAAATCATGCACTGTGCTAAAAGCTGACATCCTAGAGATAGTAGCTGCTCAATGGTACATCTGGAAAAAACCTTCTAGCACACTGATCTAAGAGAAGACTAAATGAGAAAAATAATATTCAGAGAATAGAAACCAAACCTCCTCCTATATTTCACATCTTTTTGTTTGCATTACCATTGTTTTCCAACCTGAGAAATATGCAAAAATATATAAAAATACAGTGCTTTGTACTGTAATATCACATGAAGTTTGAAAATTACCATACTGTGATTCGTATTACATGCACAACTTATTATGTTTACAGGCATGCAAATTTAGCCAAAACGTATCCTTCTAGGAGAAACTCGTTTAGAATCTAAATAACCAGTTGTTTTATGCTTTTTTTTTCCCCAGAGACAGTTGCATGCCACCAAATCAAGAATTCAAGGGGGAACAGGCCTATTCTTCAAAATTGGTCTTCCAACTGTTGGTAGATATTCTCTGCATATCTGAGGTAAAATCAAACCAATACAAAAATAACATGGTAATTGTTCCTCTGAGAGCTAAACAGATTAATTAGGCTACAGTTAAACAAACTGCACTTGATTAATCTCTGATTATGTCTACACTGAAGTCATGCTATAAATTATTCCTCAGATGATACCAGATCATAGATACAGATCAAAGACCACTGAAGGATAGTCTTCCTCTGAACACACATAATTTAGTATATGCAAAGCATGTTCTTACATTTCATATGAAGGTGCTTAGTAAGAAAATTATGCCACAGAGTGGTATCTTAGATGTGGCAATGTGATTCTCCAAGGCAATTCTCAATTATTTTCAAATGGTTACTCATAAAATAACATTATTATTGCTCAGTCCCTTGTCTCTGTCAGTCTTTTTCCAATAACACAGGGGGAAGGTCAACAGAGAGATGACTTCATTAAAAGGTCGTTGTCACTAGTTAGGGCATTGAGTCAGTTCTGGTCGCTAGAGAATGTGCTGGCTTTCTGATTCCATCTTTCCCAAACCATATGCTAGGCAATCAGTCAGTGATAAGCATGGTGACAGTGGGATGAGCATGTGTATGTGTGGGTTAGCAAAGACATAGAAAAGGTAACTGTGAAAGGAGCAGTGGTGGAGGAAAATGGTTTTTTTTCATAAACTTCTGACTCAGGTCTTAGACACCAAATGTTTTTTACCTTCATAGCCTGACTAGTTATATCCTCAAGACACGGTCAGGAATGTAATGCGCTGGAACCAATGTACTAGTCTGATTTCATTATTAATAACCATGTTCTGCTGAGACAAGAGCCTCAGTTGTGCTTTACTGGACTGATTCACAAAGAAACCTTTTTGGGGCCACAGAATTTTAAAACTCATTCTGCAAAAATGTTTCTCAGGGCCACTTAAATTATTCCTTAAAGGAAGTGACACTACAACTAACTGGCAAATTATTGATCTGTAAAATACCTTTTCCTTTTAAGAATGAGGACTTACACCATTATGTAACTCCCCAATACTTTTATGTATATTTTTGGATAAAACTGTAGAGCAATTTTACTTGTTAAAATTCTTGTATTTCCTCCAATGGATTTCAATTTCCTCAGGAGGAGCTGAACTTCAAATGTACAACTAGATGACCAGTCAGAATAACATAATCATAATGTGTCGCGGAAAGGACTCAGTCAGAGATCAATATGATCAGACAAAAAGCCATTTATTGCAAAGCATTAACTCCTTTTACACTATTGCTTACACACACCTACAGCAATTTGGCATATCATGTTTGGATACTTGTCTTGAAGACCCTTAGTGACTAACACATAACTGGCTAAGCACAGGTGTGAGAACTTGACCTCCAACGCTTGCCAACAGTCCACAGTTCTCATAACTCAGTGAATCCCAGCTTCTTCTTATCTTGCTTGCTTAGGCTGCCTCGGGCCTCCCACGGCCTTGCTGTATCCCTCGGAGTTATTCAGAGCTCATGTACCAAATATCCATTCTCCTGTGAGAACACTGTCTCCACAATAGTGCTTCATCCTGAATTTTCACATCTTCTGTAACAGTTATTAGTTAACTTTTGTTAGTTTTAGATACCTCTTTCTGGATTTCATACCCTGATTCTGTAAAAAGCTGTGGTTCAGCAAAAAGTGTCAGATCACTGTTGCCAGTGTAATACTATATATCATACCAATTATGTGATTACAGTGGGTATGTTCAGCTAGGGCAATTCCAAAGATGACAGGAAATAATGTTTTATTTCCTGCAAAATCCTGCAAAATGCAGGATTTTGCATGTCCCTGTGAAACAAACAACACAATCTGTAATCATAAAAGGAAGGACCATGAAAATAGTCCTGAAAATAAAATCAAAAGCAGTTTGGTTTACTTCAGTTAATTCAAACCATTCAGATGTAAATAAAGTGTTACAAAATAACACCACAAAAGCCATAGCAAATATAACACATTGCTGATTTGATGATGCAAAATATTTTACGTGTAGATCACCTTCTTAAATTATAAGTGCAGAAGCTAAGAGTAATCAGAAACTACCTGTCAGTTCTATTCAACTGATTTAAAATTGAAAATGCCAATAGAATTTCTTCTTTCCCAGACTTCACACATTTCTATTTTTTAGGTATTTTAATATTTTTCTTATTTCTTTACTAAAGGCTTCCTTCTGAAATGACAGCATACATTTATGTTGAAACAGTGAGGTTTTGATATTGCAATAGCAGTTCCCGTATAGTATCTTGTTTTCTTAAGGCAGCTGTGCTGTGATACCAACCAAAATACCAATGAGCAATAGCACTGGCTAAAGAGATGCTCTTTTTTCTTTTTCTCTGTGCAGTTTTCTAAAACACTGCCAAATGGGCAAACTGCATTTTTTTTTAAATGTAAATAGCCATGTCAAGAGAATGTCTTTTTGTATATCCAGAGTACAAAGTGAAAGGGTTTCTCTGTACCTACAACAGCTTTGAACAAAATGGTTTACTGATTGGTAGCCAAGTAGCTATGGAAGACCATCAGGATTAACTAACCCTGACTAATTTGCACTCCATATACTGCTGACATATCACTACTACATTTATGCAACAGATGTGGCTGTGAGGACTCTGACTCCAATTTCTAACACTTTCAGTCTTGACGAGAACTCTTTCTATCTAGGATGGAGTCTCATCCTCCCATAAATGTCCTAGAAGCAAAACACCCAGTCGATTGTAGTCTCATGGATCATAATCTTCATGCTTTCACAAAGAACTAAGTCAAGGTCTCTTTTCTGATATTCATAAGTCACTTAGTTTACACACTTGGGAGACTGCATCTCTCATCACAACTTTGAATCTGTATCACACTATGTATTGACTTTGTACAGGTATAATGGAAAATTTTAAGGCAGCTGGTGAAGCAAGAGTTCTATCAGCACAGGGCTTAACACAAGAATCCCCACAACTCCTGCCTTAATTTCCCAATCATTAAGAGTGAATACAAGCTATGTGCAGGATCAGGGCAGTCTACATTCCAGTAAATGCTTCTACTTAAGCGCATAGGTACTTTTTTCTGGATCAGGTCATAAGAGTAGGAAAAAAAATACTATCTCCTCTGCTCTGTACATGTATCTATTTCTTTCAATCTATTTCTTTCAATACTCTTTACCTCATGTCCATAAAACTAACCAGGTTAGCTTAAACAGTTTGGATAGCAGATTTTTTCCCTAATATTCTAATTTCAGATATTTTTTCTAATATCCTAATATTTCTAATATTGTGGATGACTGGAAGGAACAGATATTACTCTGAGCATCTTTTCCTCACAAGTTAAAAAGTTGAGTCCCAAATGCCACAGGCATTACCAAGTCAGCTTTGAGAATAAAAAACACTGGATATTTTGCAAATAAACCACTGTTTCCCTGTTAATCTCTCTACCTTTCCAAAAACTTTCTGTAGTTGAATCACCTGCAGCACGGAAAAGCTATAGAGTGGGAGATGTCTTGGTATTTCTGAGCAGTCACTGTCAACAGGCGTTTATCGGATGTGAGTTACCAGTAAGTATATTTTTATAGATAGGATTTACCCAAATGAAGACAGGGACATACGCTGACAGACTCCGTATTTGGTGTAAACAAAATGTCTTGGGCTATGTTCAAACAAAGCACATCCATGGAATTTTCATGGTATCGATCCCTTTGCTGCTATGCTCAATACAAACTCAGGAATGCCTTTATGCAGCTCACCGCAGTTTGCGTAACACAGAGGTAATGTTGCTTGCTATAAAGCACCTGGAAGGAAGTTTTAAGTCCTAGAAGGGAGTTTACAAACGTATGTAACCCTGATGACTATACTCAAAGAGGACAAGCTTAGCTGGTGAAAGCTCATAATTAGTTTGGAAACAGTGTCCATCACCCTCACCTAACAATGAGTTACAGCATTTACTACTGACCAACATCCACTGCCACTAACCTTGTCAACAAACTGGTGAGACACTGGCCTGTAAAAAATTCCGAGATAGTAGAGTCCAAAAGACGACAACAACCTATTTTGGACCCAAATAAGCCAACATGATCTCCTTCTATCACTTTAAGAACCTAGAAATATCCATGGAATCTGATCTTACTGAAAAGTTTTGCTCCTAATGCTGATCATCCCTACCAGAAATATTCCTACTAAGTCTTGCTTGTGAACTGGGCCTACATTTGCTGTGCAGAATAGGTGAGAATATTGCCCAGTAAAGCAGAGTCCTGAAAACACACCTGCATAACTGAGAACGTTCTCTCTTGAGGAGAGCTTGCTCATGTCTCCAACGAGGCTGTCAAAATACCTGCTGCTGTATCCTCTGCCCTGCTGCATTTACTTTTCACAATGAGTTGTGTTTAGGGCCAAAGTCTGGTGGTTTGGGTTAAAATCCGGACCGTACCAAACGCGCTGGCTGCAGCAACTCCTGCTCAGCCTCCACCAAGTACTTTTCTGAAACTTCGCAAGCGTGACACCTCATCTCCCCTCAGGTGGCTCGGGGAGCCGGCTACATCCTTCCCCCGCACCCCCTTTCCTGCCGTCCTGCTGCCGCCGAGCGGAACAATTTTAAAACACCCTTCTTTTATTCATTTTTTTAAAAAAACTGTCGTTAAAACAGGGCACTGGAAGGCGATGTTTCCGGTGCCCTGAGGGGACCGAACGGAAAGTGGAGCGGGACGAAGGATAAGCCGCTCTTGACTCTCGCCTGAAGATGCAGCGGGAGCTGCGCGGCGCTGAAAGCACGGCCGCTCCTCCTCCTGGCCCGGGAAACCCCGACACGCAAGATGGCGGCGGCAGCGCGGACCTGCCGAAACACCTCGAAGCGGCCGCTCCGCTTCCTCCCCATCCCCCTCTCCACGCGCCGTCACCGAGCGCGCGTCACATCCTCGCACAGCTCACTCCCTCTGCCTCCTCTCTCCTATTGGTCTCCGGGCTCGGGTCCCGCAACCAATCGGCGGGCGCGGCCGGCCGGCCCAGAGCGAGGCTGCCCCTCTTTCCCCTCCCCTCCCCCGCTCCGGCCGTTCCTCGCTACCGGCACGTTCGGCTGCCGGGCGCAGCGGGCAGCGCCGCCCCGAGCAGGCCGGCAGCGGCACTTCCCCGCGCCGGCTTCTCGGATCGGTGACGCGGCAGAACGAGTGCTGAGGCGTAAGCGGGCTCGGCGGCCGCAGCGGCGCCGGGAAGGGGGGCTCCGGCGGGCTCGGGTAGGGGCACGGGCCCGGGAGGAGGCGGAGGAGCCGTGCTCCTTCCCACCCACCCCACTCCCCCCGCCATGGCCGACAACGAGAAACTGGACAACCAGCGGCTGAAGAACTTCAAGAACAAAGGCCGCGACCTGGAGGTAACCGCCGCGGCGCCTCGCGGGAGGGGCCGGCCGGCCATGGCGGCGGGAGGGGGCCGCCGCCGTGTGGCGTCTTTCCTAATCCGCCGGCGAGGGGCCCGCGGCGGGGCCGCGGCCTGCGCTGCCCGCCCCGCAGGGAGGCAGGAGCGCCGTTCCCCGGTGCCCGGGGAGGGAAAGGAGACAGAAAGGAAGGCCGCGCTTTGGGGCCGGGCGCGGCCGGGCTGTTGGGCGCCGCGCGGAGGCGGGAGGGCCGCGACTGAAGGGGCAGCGGCTGCCGCTGCCTGCTCGATCCGCGCCGCCCGGCCCTGCAGCGCCGCCCGGGGCGTCCGCGGGCCCAGCCGCCCAGGGATGGGCGGGGGGCGGCTAACATGAGCGGCTGGTCCCCGCGGCGCGGGCAGGTACCGGCCTCGTATTCAGGGCTCTCTTTTAGCGTAGCTCGGCCCAGGCACTCTTGCTAGAGAGAGGTGTTGCCTCGGTGTTGTGCCGTCCAGGACAGCAGTCGTGTTTTTGCATGGCTCTGCTTTAATTTCTTGCTAGCGCTTAATAATCGTTCTTTGCTCTGAGTGGCCCCTAAAAGACTGAGTCAGGGATTAGGGCCCAGTTGGGTATTCTGCTGCTTGTCTTTGTAAGGTACTCCAGTGAATAAACGAATTAATTATTACTTACTCTTTATAGTGAAAATTTTTATTAATAAAAGCGTGCTGAAGATTTTTCTATATATAAAATAAAGCAATTCTTTTTTTAAAATAGGGCTAATATTACTATTTTACTGCTCAGTTAGTTGAGCTTGGAAGCAGTTTGGCATATAGCATAGAGCCTCAACTTTTTGAGAGCTGGATCGCTACACACATTGAGATGTGAAGATGCTTCCCCAGTGCAGCAGAAGTGACAGTTAACTTTGGGTTTCCTTAGTAAATACTCAGTTTTTAAAAGTAGGTGTTAGTCCTCACCTCTAAATGCTTGATTGGGAGTGTTCATTTGGAAAATGCGTGTATCTGATTATTGTTAGTATAGGATTCTGATCAAGGAATAGGCTTTGGCATTCTCATACCGTTTTTCATTACTCTCAGTATGGGTCCCTATAATTAGCGTAATATTCTAATCTTTGATATGAAGGCAAAATTTTTACAGTATTTTCTTCTCAAAAGTAAAAGATGCATTTACATTGCTGTCATTTATAAAACATCTGGTAAATTTCCCATTTGGGTAATTCAGAAGTCAATAACACCTGGATTTTTAACTTGTCCAAGTATATTAATAAAACAGTTTACTACTTGGTTATGTCCAGAGTTTGGTGATGGCAAAAATGTTCAAAGTGGGAATAATCAGTGCAGCTATTGCTCTGTTTGCTAGTAGGATGGTTAGCTTTATTGTGACTACCTGTCTTGGACATTAATTTGGTTTTATCTAAATTGTTACATTATCATTGAATGGACAACTGTACGAGAATGACAATTGTAGGCAGGTGCAGTAAAGTGTTTACTGTTATAGTAAAAAATTAAAATAATGGGAAAATACAGGTTGGAATTCATGTGAGTTCTCTCCTTTGGTAGCCATGTACTGAGTTTTAAGGTAAGTCAGCTAAAGTAGAGAAAGTGCAATGTGAACACGTGCAAGTAAAATGAACACGTGTGTGTGTGTATCAGGAAGCAGGTTATCTCTGCAGTATTTTTTTTTTTTTAGTTTGCTGATGTGCTTAAATGGCCTTCTACAGAGTGAATAAAACCCGCTACTAGGCCATGTTAAATTTTAGATGCTGACATCTATCCAACAAATCCTGGAACATATGCTTGGTACCTAAAATAACCACCGTGGATGGCTGTTTTTCATACAATAGCTCAGGCTTATGGCTCTCATTCTTGCATATTAACTGCTTACACATCACATTTTTGTTAGTGTGAGGATGTTGGTAATATCCACTTATGGTCAAGTATCCTATGGTAGCAACAGTTGCTAGTGAGTATTCAGTTAGTTCACACCACCTGTGTGTCTGTGCCCAGAAAGATGTCTGTGGAGACAGTGTTCTCACAGGAAAATGAATATTTGGTACATGAGCTCTGAATAACTCCGAGGGATACAGCAAGGCCATGGGAGGCCCGAGGAAGCCTAAGCAAGCAAGATAAGAAGAAGCTGGGATTCACTGAGTTATGAGAACTGTGGACTGTTGGCAAGCGTTGGAGGTCAAGTTCTCACACCTGTGCTTAACCAATTATGTGTTAGTCACTAAGGGTCTTCAAGACAAGTATGCAATCATGATATGCCAAATTGTTGTAGGTGTGTGTAAGCAATAGTATATAAGGAGTTAATGCTTTGCAATAAATGGCTTTTTGTCTGATCACATTGATCTCTGACTGAGTCCATTCCGCTGCAGATGTCTATTTACTTCACATAGAAAGCCAACATTTGATCTTTATCTCTTTCCCTCCTCCCCCCTCCTTCACTTCTCCTCTTTTTTATCTCTGCTGAAATTACACATTTAGCCATTGGTTTCTTTTACAAACCTGTGATAGTTTTTTCTTTTCCATGACAGTTTACCTTCATTTGCCACGAGCAGATAAATATAACTAATCACTCTAGTATTGGTGAATCCCAAATACAGATATTCCAGAGGCTGTGAAGGATTGGCATGTCACAAATAAGAATGTTTTTTTTAAATGGTACGTGTACAATTGCTGTCACATGCACTTGTCTCCACATCTTCACAGCATGTTGTTGTATATGTTACAGAAGACATGGAATTCCTTGCATTTTGTCTCCTAAAGTGCTAAGTGTGTGTTTAGCTTTTTGGATACTTAATGAGTTAAAGTTGAACTTCCATTTTCCAGGCCATATCAATGTGCTCCTGAAAATAGAAATTTGGGCCTTGAAAAAGGGTTGGTGGTGGGGGGAACCAAACCACGCACACCTATTTTACATAAGATGTTTAGCAAAATTCCTTCATCTGCTTGATTGTTGGGTAAACAGGCATGTGTGGACATGTTATGTTGTAAACAATTGCTGCTAGGTTGTTCTAAGATGACAGATTGGTGGTGGCTTTGAGAATAAAGGGATTCATTGTGACCACAAAGATAAACTGCTTCCTTCTTTTTTTTTTCTTCTTTATAGCAGTGCTCAAAGAAATAGTGTAATAAGCTTTTTAATATTGAAAGAGTTTGTGCTGAGAGAGCAATAATTTGCAGCTAATACTAAGGTTGTGTCTCTGTAGTGGATTGTCTTAACAGCATTCTGCAAGGTCTTAGATTTAAGAGTAAGAGCTGTGGAGGGAGAAAATAGTGTTGTGACAGCACAAGTAGAAGCTAGCCTTGCAGAAGAGGTCACCTGGGTGGTTTTGGTTGGTGTTGTGGTTTGGTTTTGGGTTTGGTTTTGTTTGGTTGTTTTTTTGCATCCAGAATCTTACTGAAGTGCTTATCTGGACTCTTGTGTAGAATTATGCAAATGTCTTATCTACTAGCAAAGCTAGTTAAAGCAACTGTTCTCCTCATGTGTTATCAATAAGGAATAGATTTTGCTTAGACTTTCCTTGAATAAGAAAGGATAAGCTGTGTTTTCTGTTTACTGTGGGTATAGTTGTGATGATACCCAATTTTCTGGCACATCTTCACTTTTAATTGTAGTACCACAGACCTTGAAATCACTCAATCTTTACTATACAAAGGCCAGCATAAGGGCATATTGTTCATTGAGTCTGCAACAGACATAATGTTATGAACAGTTTGATTTTGAGTAATTGCTGTTTGCTACTGCATGTTAGGGGTCTTGAGCTTCTGGGGAGCTCTTCAAAACTTCAAAGAGGGTTTGGGTTGGGTTTTTATTCCCTTCTTTTTGTCTTACCAGATGATCAACATCTCACCTGCTGCAGCATTCAAATTTGACTGATGTTTAGGCTCTTCAGTTTCATTTAAAACCAAACCAAATAAAACAATATTTCGTTTATATTTTTTCTGTGGAACTGCTGGAACAATTAATGTTTTTCTGCTAGCCTCTTCTTCCCTGACTTGACTGTGTTGCTGGGTGAGAGATTAAGAACTGCTTTAAGATTGCCAGCACAAGAGAAGTGTTAGATCGGTATTTCTGCTCTGTAATTGAGAGACACATGATGTCAAATGACAATAATACTGTAATGCAGAGTACTTGAAAACTAATTTTGGAGCAGCCATTGAATCTGTATGTTTTATGATCAGCAGTGTCAAGATTTTTAAGAGTTGCAAGTAGGGTTCACTGGACTTGTAATATTAACTACATCTGAGAACACCAAGGAAGCTTCAGGGGGTTGAAGGAATGATAATGTTACAAGATATACTGGATATTGCAGGTAGTTAAGGCTTTTCAGCCTTTCCTGTATTCCACACAATAGCTTACTTTAATTCTTTCATATTTGAATCTTAAGGGAAGCAGGAATTTCACTCACTGAGTTAGATAAAAATGTTCCTTTAAGCTGACTTGTAATTCTGTGGTGAATCTCATACATTTTATAATTAAGAAATTATACTTATTTGTTTGTGTAATGCATTTTATTTGGCATGCACAATTTCTGCAGGAAAAAACAGAATGACAGCTTATACAGTGTCATTGATTTTTATTTACATGTGATGGAGAGTCCCATTATAATTCTGAAGGGGGAATAGTTGCTAAGATGTGCTTTCTAGTGATACCTTGTAGAGATTGTGTTGGCTTTAAAATGCCATGCCATTTTTATTAGTGATCTTGAGAGTAGACTTAATTGCTTCAGGTTACAAATGAGCTAGGATTAGTATAGGAGGGAAACAGTTGATAGAGGGCCTAAATCACTTGATTAAATCTGAAGACTAGCAAATGCAAATATGAACTTGAATGTATCTGAAGGGTTCTTTGTTTGGTAGTTTGGTGCCTTTCACACTTTCGAAGGACAAGACAAAGTTTTGTAGTTATTGGTGAGGTTCCTGCACTGGATGTTAGGAGGTGCTGACTAGTCTTCTTCAGCTGTGATCTACAGAATGGGTGCTTTCTGAGTACCTACTCTAGTGAGTAAGCAGTTTGTGCACAGGGCCGTAGTAAGTGGCGTTTTAAAAAGAAAATAACTAAAAATGCCATCCAGTTCACAAAAGGTTTTGGAGATAAATAGTGGTATATTTTCCACACATACATCCTGCTCCCTCTTTGTTGCTTTTTTTTTGTTTGTGTTTTGATTAGTAGAGCAGATTAGTGCTGGGGTGTTGTAGTGACTTTCTAGTAATGAAAGGTGGCTCAGAATTTAAAGTACCTGTTCTTTGGAGTTCCACGGAGGAAACAATGTGCCTTTGGAAACTGTTGACTAGAATTCGAGGAATAGGTAAAGTTCTACCATTATTGGAATGCTATCAGACTGCCTGTTGTAGGTGCATAAATAGAGCCACTTGAGTGAAATATTTTATAATAATAAAAGGGTACAAGTTTCTGAGAAGCAGCAATTCAGATGAAGTGAAAGAGGGGTCAGGATACTTTAGATGAGCTCCAAAAAAGGCTAATAGATCGGAGCTGTTCCTGAGTGTGTAGAATATTTGCTCTGTTTTCTGGAATTGTTGTGAAAAGCACTAGAATGTATCAGAATTCTGCAGGCATCAGCTAACACAAGATTTTAATGATAAGCTGAAGGGCTTGGTAATGACTAATGGTCAGAAAATAGCCCTTATGATAAAACTTTAGCTAAATATAATTTAAAAAAAGGAAGATGGAGGGGTAGCAATCATAGGCTGACAGAAATAGATTTGATCATTTGCTTTTTGATGGAGCAAATGAAGAACAGGATCCAGTGACTGAAAGAGCCACATGAATTCATACTGAAGTGATGAGTGTGCTTAAATTGGAACACTTTACAAGGACCATTCTGTATCTTGTTTCTTAAACTTTTGAGACTGCTTTCCTACTCATAGTTCATATTTGTTGTGTGTTTTTTCTTCCTAGGAGGAAGAGCAGTGACAAGTTGACCAGTAATAACTAGTTTGTCAACAAACTACTGTTTACACAGAAAGTTATTTTATTGGAGCCTTATTTTGGTAAATTGTTCTTGAGTGACTTCACTAGTTGCATGTCTTTCATGTGAAGGCATTTGTGAGTCCAGGTTTTGCAGATCCTCTTAAGAAGCAGGCAGAAATTAAAACCAAAGGCCTGTCAGCTTATGTCTGGAGGGAGAACACTCTTCTTGTTCCAGCAAAGTATTGATAGTTCCAGGATTTTTTTAAAGTCTGATTAACTGCATTTATGATTTTTCAAGTAAAGAAACTTCTAAATTACATGTTCCAGGCTTTTTTCTTGGAGTGTTTGTTTTGGGCCCACTCACTTGTCCCTATATCTCTGTCACATACATCTGTGTGTGTACTTGTCCTGAAGGTATGTTACCACCTGAGTTGGGATATATTTCCTTTTGGGCTCACTAGTAATTGCAACTATTAATTTTTCATATCCTTACAGCTTAATGTCTTACAGTTGGTGTCCTAGTAATTCAGTCTTCTACTCCCTTGAAATGTACATTGGGTGGTGTCGGTCAGCAACAGGTTTTCTGTGACCAATAATGTCAAGATTCAAGTCTGGCAAGAAAAATCCTTCTTGCAGTACAGCTTTTCAGTAGGTGTGCTTATTTTGTTAGGTTGCAGTAGCACTTGTAGATTGGGAAGGCATTAATTAATAGTCTAGTGAGATCAGCAAGGGCTTGATGCAATTCTGCACTCTTATCAGAGATTTTTGTCTTTTTATTTTCTTCTTGAATATGCATTGCCTGTAGTATGAGTAGGTATTTAGTGTTTGAGCTGGTGTTTTGTTCTTAAACCTCAAACTCAGTTCTCAAAGCCTGAACTCCAGAAATGTCAGTGTTTGTGTCAGCAGTTAGATTGGATATAAGGAAGAAATTCTTTACTGTAAGGGTGGTGAGGTACTGGAATGGGTTGCCTAGGGAGGTTTTGAATGCTCCATCCCTGGCAGTGTTCAAGGCCAGGTTGGATTAAGCCTTGGGTGATATGGTTTAGTGTGAGGTGTCCCTGCCCATGGCAGGGGGGTTGGAACTGGATGATCTTAAGGTCCTTTCCAACCCTAACTATTCTATGATTCTATGCCAGAGTAGTAGACTTTGGAGAAACTACGTTGAGCTCTACATTACAGGCTGAGAGCAAGAGCCCGCAGTAGATGAGTCAGTTTTAAAGTTGCAACATCTTTCCAAAGACTCTAAGTGGTGGGTGATATCCATTAGCGTACCAGCTTCTCCAGGAAGACAGCAGCACTTTGAGCACAGATGAATGGCTACTGAGTGCTGCTTGCCTTTAGCTGTCTTCTTCAGCTGCCGTTCATTACTTAGGTGGGATATACGTCTTTGCTGCTGAATCGTAGACTGTGCTATCCTGTTGCATGGTTGCTACCCTACATTTTGTTGTTGGCAGCCTGTGATGCATTGAAGTGATATGCACTATGGAAAGCTGAAGCATGGGCTGCCAGGTGATGATGCCTGTAGTGTGTAACTGTATGTATGCATGTGTAGGAAGATAACTGCTGGAGAAACTTTACTGTTTTTTGCTGATACAGAAATTTGAGATGGAGCTGATAAAGACTGTTAAAATGTTATTTATGTATTTATAAGGCCAGTATTAGATTAATTAGGAGAATACATATTGGACTAGAAAAATGTTAAGATTATTAGTGAAGTATAGTTTTTCCTCTTTAGAGGTTATACCTTTGAGATTCTTGCTGTCATGTGAAGAATTCAAGAAATACTTCAGAAGTTTACCCAGCTGTGGAGAGTAACTCCATAGCACTGGAATAAAACTACCTGCATACAAGTAGTGTTCAGTGTCAGCTGTTCACCGCCATGTAGCAGAGATGATTGACTTTTTAGGTTTAAAACTGAAAAAGCCATGAATGTAAGCGGCTTTAGACTCAGCTATGAATTTGATTTTGGTTGGCCAATTGAATCATCATTCTTTAAAGATGCACATATTTCCTGGAAACTTGATTTGGTGCTTTTCAGTGTGGGACAGTTTGCACTTGCTTATTATAATTCTTATCAAGTCATCCCAGGTGCCTCAGCTGCATTGGTTTGCTTGTATACTTTGCCTTTTAAATATGGGAAGCTATTATGATGTGGGGCTGTTGAGCTTTTTCCTTCCTGTGCCTGTTTTCCTTGTGATGAACTGCATTTTAGTCCTTAAGTGATGAAAATTCTACCCCAAAGGAGTGAGGAACCATCATTTCTTTTCCACCTGCATCCTTTCCTGCTGTGTTCCTTTTCTTGTAGTTCCTTTGTTTGAGAAGGTAAACTGCTTTGCTCAGAACTGGGATTTTTTTTTTCTGATGAAATAAATGTTATTTTTCATCAAAACAATTACATTTCTGATAGTCTAGCTTTTGTTATTTTCAGAGCTGCTTCTTATTGCTGTTCAGAAGGTCTCTTAGCTGTTCCTTTTCCTTGTGTTCTGTGTTAATGTGGTCCCTTAACGCTCTGGTATTTCAAGCTTTCTCTAGGCTTGTGAATGGTTAAGTCACAAGAAAATGCAATTGTTTTTAATGTTGCTATTCTTATTCACTCTGAAGTTCAGAGTCTAAATAAAATCAGGGGTTTTTTTTCTCCTATTTTCACACAAGCAGTAGTAAACCAATTTAAGTATCTTTACAATTGACTTTTTTAAGTGAATACTCTCAATACGAACTGTAGAGAAAATAAAAACTGCTCTTACTGTGCAGAGGGTTTTCTTGTCAGGTTGTTTATTCCTGATCCTGCATACCCTTTTTTCTTCAATATGAAGATCTAGGAGATGTTATTTTATAGTAAAAAAAATAAATGAATAACCAAAAACCCACACTTCCATTTCCTGATGGATTTCTACTTATATAATGACAAATCCTGTTTGTATAAGTACTGTTTAAAGTTCAAGAACTTTTGTAATTACTTGGTCTGGACTCAGTAACACATTTTGATTTTGATTCTTTTTCAGACTATGAGAAGGCAAAGAAATGAAGTTGTTGTGGAGCTGAGAAAGGTGAGATAACTTAGCATTAGTCTTGCCAAAAGGCATTTGGCTGTGTTCACATTTCAGTAGAATTCAAGAGGTTTTGATACAGGCTGAAAAAAAACCTAACCCAACTGTTGTGTGTTCTTTCAGTAGTCCACCACTAATACTATTGTTAAACTATCTGTTTGTCTTTATTAATTCTGCAAAGGTAGTTTGATTTAGAAGTAAGTTCTGATGTTACCATACCTTGTGCTAGAAATTCCATAATTTTTCTTCTAGAACTCCAGTATTTTATTTATAATCTATTGAAGGGACTAATGCTTGCTTCTCCAGCTTGCTTTTAATTCTAAAAGCTTTAAAAAAGGGTTATGTCTTTTCCTTTGAAAACTGGGTGTTCTTCCTAATCTACATAAATCTCTTTACTTTCCCAAAACAGTTCAATACACAAGTAGTAATGGAAGAGTGAATGTGTGAAGGGAACACTGCCTAGAATTGTTGAAAACCCAGAAAAGTAATCATAACTTGTTTTATTCTACTTCTGGGATGAACAGCAAACTGGCTCTTGGGAATTGGCTTGTCAGTGTGGACTGACGTGTGCACATGAAACTTCCAGCAAAAGTAGTTATTGCTGTACATGAAGTTGAGTGAAGGATTTTTCTAGGACGAAGTGGCTTCCAAAATGTGCTTCTCTGTGCAGTCCTTTCCTACCTCTTGAAATCTTGAAAATCCCTTTGGAAATTTTGTCATTGCCAATGAATGCATGTTTGATCATTGCTTAAAACAGATGCTTCTGTTTCCTTCTTAACGTGCCCCACACCCCCTAAATCAAAGTTTTAAAGGTATTAAGTAATTTTTCTCTTTAAGAACAAAAGAGATGAGCATCTTCTAAAGAAGAGAAATGTTCCTCATGAAGATATTTGTGAAGATTCTGATATCGATGGTGACTTTAGAGTGGTAAGAATTCGTTTAACTCTAAAGCATATCCTCTTTTTACATACTTAAAAGTCATTTTAAATTTCTAACTGCTTTTGTCTCTGTTTTCTAGCAAAACACTTCTTTGGAGGCAATAGTACAGGTAAAAAAATAATTTGTTTGAATATTCTTTGTGTCATGGTGACAAATACATGAAAAGTCTAAATTCTCTTATTTTAGAATGCTTCAAGTGACAACCAGGGTATACAGTTGAGTGCTGTGCAGGCTGCAAGGTAAGAACACTTTTTCCCAAATACTTTGGTTTTATTCTTATTTTTTCATGCTCTTAAATTCAGAAATGTGTTCTAGTTTAACTAGAACAAGTGTGTCCTTAACTGTTGGTTGGTTTGGGGTTTTTTTTTGGTTTGGTATTTGTTTTGTTTTGTTTTTGTGGGTCTCTTTTGTGTTGTTTTGGGTTTTTTTCTTGTTTTGTTGTTTGTTTTTTTTTTTAACTTGATAAATAGAACTTTACAAGAAAAACCAAAATACTGAAGTCTTTGAAGTAGCCAGGATTTTCATTATGCTAAGATTTTAGTGCAGTATTTGATAGTTCTCTCAAGTAGAGTAAAACAGACAATTAGGAGGACTATAAAGTCTTTAAACACAAGAATTGACATAATTCTTTTTCTACTTTTATCATAGATCAGGCCTCTAAAATCACTTTTTGATTTAAGAGGAATTCTATGTATTCCAGAAGTGATCTTAAAATACTCTTAGGAGCTTTGCTTGCATAAATCCAATATTTAACTGTTGTTTCCTGACCTAGTGGATGTAGTAGAAATCTGTTTTGTAGCAGAAAGCTACAACTTTGCATTTGTTTACCATCTGTGGTCAAGAGGGTTCATTCATGTGCAAGGGAAGATTTCCAGATTGTAGAGAAGTTGGGTGACTTTGGAGTTATTTTGACTTCTGAGAGTTAATGTGTTTAAAATTGGTAGGGCAAAGACCAGTTCTGTGCCCATTTCCATTGGGCAGCTTGCCTTCACTAAAAAGTCTGATCAACTCAGGGTAGTGTCATGTAGAACATCCTATTTACTGCAGCTGCTCTAAATCAGATTAAAGAACGCTGAATTGAGCCAGACTTAAAGTAAAATGTAAATGTTTGTGTGGATTTCTTCCTATTGTAGCTAGTTGTTTGGGTTTGTTTTTTTTTTTAATTGAAAACTAATTTAAAATTAAAACAGTGCAGTTTACATTGTTGGAAAGGCATTGAAGTGTATTTTAGAGCTGAAAACAAATGCTTCTCCGTCTTGATTGAACCTATACCGTCCTTTGGTCTGAAGCTGGAACGGGAAAGGAAAACCTTACACAAGTAGCCCCTAAAACACACAGTCAGAATACGAGCAACAGAAAACTGATTAGAAGTGCTTAAGAAAAAGCAAAATCCAAGCTAAACAAACACCACTGCTGGACCCACCTCCACAAACCTGAAGTTTTATTTAATTCTGATAGTAGTGTTCTCTACCTGTTTGAGCAGGTTGATCATGAATAGACTTCAGTATGATTTTGTCACTGGAGAAAAATCAGTGTTAAGACTCTAAGTACACTCATGTTCCTTAACTTTTATAAGCTTGTAGATGTAAATTGTCTTCACTTATAAAAGAAATCTCCTTTACCTATTTAGAAGCTGAAAATGCACATCTGGTTATTACAAGAGTTTTCATGTAATCTGTGTTCAGATCTTCCCTATTGTGATTGCTTAGTTTTCCAAGGTATTTTGTTTTGCTGCTCTGGCTTTTCTTATCTCCAGTTTTCATTCCTCTTTAACACACCACTGATCTTTCAGGATAAAGCAGCAGTGGAAAGCTGGTTTCTAGTTATTGTGTTCTGTCTTGCCTTTTATATGCTTGTGAATCAGCTGATACATGAAGAGGTGACTATATACAATCTATTCCTACTGCTATTAAAAATTTCATGCAACAGCCCAAGTTGTCTTCTCCAGGAAGCTTCCTTCTTTCTCCTTAATTCCTTTGCTACAGAAAGGTGAAGCTAGAGGGTTTAGAAATTGAAACAAATGTGTACACTTCTGTTCTTCACAGTAGTACTTTATGAATCTTTGCTCTCTGAAATTATATCTTTAGTAAAGAAGAAACAAGTTTCTGCCTTTCCCATCAAAGCAGCCAGGATCTGTTTATCTCCCTTGTTGAGTGGAGGCTCTAGGAGGGTGTAACTGAATAATAACTCTGGTGATTTTTATTTTACTGACTGGTAGTACATCTTCAAAAGCAGTTAGAAAATATGGCAACCAAAATGGACAGTAAGTATAATGGCTTCAGTTTTTTTGGTAGTTCAGTAATTCACATTTTGGGGATTAACTGTTTTCACTTAAAGTGGAGAAAACAAATCCTGCTTCATCTTTAAGAGTATGAGACACAGACTGAGCAAAAACTTCCCAGCGCAGAATATATATATGCAGCACTGGAACATTTTGTCTGGAGTGGTTGTTGGATCTCTGTGCTTAGAGATGTCCAGAACTCTACAGGAAGCCATTACTGACCTGATCTCGTGTCAGCAATAGTTCCACTTGGAGTTCAAGTTAGGACTAAACCTCCAGAGATCCTTCCACAATTTCTCATTGTGTTATTTAAGTTTTGTGTTTTCTCCTTCTCTTGAACAGGAAGCTTCTTTCCAGTGATCGCAATCCACCAATTGACGATCTAATAAAATCAGGAATATTACCTATTTTAGTTCATTGTCTTGAAAGAGATGACAAGTGAGTATTTCTAAAACTTAAAATGCTTTAATTACTGCAAGAATTCTTGGTATTTAGCAGTGTGCCTCTGGCATCTGGTTTGAGAACTCATGTTACAATTTTTATTCTTTTTTTTTTTTTTTCCCTTGCTTTGCAGTCCTTCTTTACAGTTTGAAGCTGCCTGGGCTTTGACAAACATTGCCTCTGGAACCTCTGAACAAACACAGGCTGTAGTTCAATCTAGTAAGTCCAACAGTGTTTGATCATTGATAAAGCACGCACTGTAGTTTCCACAGAAACAAGAAAAATCATCTGAATGATACTGTAAAGCATATCGATATTTCTGTTCCTCTCTCTCTCAAGCATGTTCACTAATCAACATGTTAGGGTTGGTCCTTTCATGTGATAGCCAGGATGGTTGAAACAGAGTTGTCAGTCACAGGCACGTTGCTGAAGGACCTGCCTGTGAAGTCTCCTGCCAGATGTTCTGCCTCTTCTCTGGCAAGCAGCATCAGTTGAAGCACACACCTGCTTTTGTTCTTCATTTTCTCAGATTTTAAATTCAGTTGGGTTTCCTAATGGTGAGTAATGTATTCTGGAAACTCACACTATTTTTGCAGAGTTGATATCTGCTGGTTTCCAGTTCTTGAACTTAAACCCAACAGAAAGCGTGAAACAAAAAAACCCTCCTATGGAGGGATTTCCCATCTTATTGTGAAGAGGGAGGAAAAGATGTGGACTAAGGCCAGAGGGTGCCTTATCCCTCTGGCCTTATCCAATGTCAAGTTGAAGAAAACACGCTGTCCTTCATAGATTGAGGAATATGAAGCATGGAAAGGAATGGTTGTAGGACTTGAAAGCCAACTTGCCAAGCAAGGCAGATTTTCTTCTGTATCTAAACATGACCTAAGTCTAAAGCAGAACTAAGTAGAAGTGTCTGCAGGCTTTCTGAATTGAATGAATAAAACAGCAGAGCTTCCTGAGACCCATGGCAGAGTCAAGAATACAGTAAACCAAGTTTTTGCCTAAAATTTAAGTGAGGGAGGGAAAATCCACAAAGTGTACATTATGTGAGATACCAGTAGCTTTAAAGTTTTAATGGTTAGAATTATTGTTGTATTGCAATGTATGCTGCCAAAACCATTAAACATACTGTGCTTTCAACAACGAAAAGACACAGAATTATGCTTGGTCTTTTGTGTGTGGTTTCCCCCCCTCACCCCCAATATTCATATATTGACTTCTTTTTAGAACTGCTTGGAACTTTTATTCCATGTAGTAAGTACAGTTTCTAAGAGGTGTGCTGGTGTTTGTGTTGGAATGTCAGTACTTGTTACATATATTCCAAGACTGATTTTTTAAATTTTTTTTTCCCCCCACTTCAGTGATCAAAGATAATGTGTTTATGTTGTTGTTAGTGCTAAGCAGTTACAAGCTTCCACAAACTTTGTATTTAGAAAAAGACAGTTCTTCATAAGAAAGTTTTTAGCACCATTTTCTCTGTTAAATGACCAGTCGTATTTCAAGATCTTTAACTGGAAAAAGTGCTGAGTTCTCTACAAGGGATGTGAAGAAATTTAAGGCAGATGATTTGAGGATAAAGGGTCTTTTTTTGTTGTTTTAATGGAAAGTATGTTTTATTACTGCATTTGTTGCAAGATCAGTTGTTCTTTGGTTTTGCAACCTCTCAGTGTTAAGAGCCTGTTAACTTTGATATACTTTAGTTTTAGGATGTACCTTTGCTAATAATTCTGATGTTCCCTTTTCCCATCCTCCTCTTCCTTTCTCTGTTGTATCCTGAATTTTTTTTTGAAAATCTAATAAATGTATAATCTGTTCCACACCTCTGATCTAGAATACTTTTTGCTTAAGCCTAGCTTTTATAAATGGATTGAAGATGATTGCCAAATACAGTAATGGCTTATTTTGGTGATGATCTCTGACTTAGCTAGGTCTGCATTTATCCACTGTATTAGCTAATTTAATAGCTATAACATATGAAGGTATAGTTTATTTCTTTTAATGATATATTTTAGTAGAAGAGAGGGACGCTTCCTCAATGTAAATCATTTTTGCTAGAGAAATAACAAGAGATTACAGCAGACTAACTAAAAATACCAGCCTCTTATGAAATATGTGATACAAAGTGAAGGAATGCTTCTTGCAGCCTAAGCTGTTGTTACCAAATCATGTAAGCAAGCACATTAGTGCTGGGGCTAAAAAAATAAGGATCAGTTATCTAAACGTGTTGCATGTAGAATATGTTTGAAACATTGGTTAGCTTTAGTTCTCGATATTGGGAGCATTCTGTCTGACACCAAAATAGGGTAGAAAAGTAGCTGCCTTGGTAACAGCTGCAGAATTGTATGTTGTATTTTGAATCCTTTTTGTACTGCTCAGTCAGTTGTGCGGTTGTTTGGTGGTTTGTGGTTTTTTGTTTTTTCTTTTTTTTTGTCACATAGTAGTATTTGAAGCTACTAGTAATTTGAAATATCTGAGTATTTGAAATCTCTTGGATAATAACTTTCAGATTGAGTACAGTCAGAACTCAGTGATATAAAAGTAGACTTCACATTGAGGACTGCATCTGTATTGGCATTCAGGAGGCCAAGATGACTAGATTCGTGGGAACAGCTGCTGTTGCTGTACACATACCTTCATAATGGTTATCAAAAGATAGTGAATGCAGAATTGGAAATGCTAGGGAGAAGTATGCACTGATGTGGCACTTAGTGCATCCTCATGGGCAGTAGGACTGCTTCTTGGGCAGTTTACCATGTGTCTGATTGTGTGTGCTCCATCAACCAAGCTTCCTTTTGGTAGAACTGCAGGTGATGTTGATTGGTGAAGCATTGCTTGGAGCTCTGTGCTGACAATGTATACAGCAGATCCCTCAGTGGTTCAGTTTCCACAAGTGCTAACACTAGCAACTGGCACATTCTTCACTCCTAGTAAACATGTGATGTGGGGATATCAGGTACTGTAAACTGGAGATATTGAAACAAATTTAGACCCCTGTCCTCTTATACCTTACCAGTCAATATATAGATATAGACCTACTGACTCAGTCAACTTGAATGACTGAGGTTGATCTTAAATGGTTACTACTTTGCATTTGGTTCTGATCAATAACTAAGCATGGAAATTCTGAATTCAGTAATTAATAAATATAACTAAATTTTGAGTCCTGACAAGCTTCAGTAAACTTGAGGCTTGTAAACAAATGTCAGGTTATTTTAAGGGGTGCTTTCCTAATATTCTGAAGTGTGGACTCTGTACAGAGAGCAGTAAAGGAGGAACTGTTATGGTGTTTTTTATTTCGGTATCATCTGAGAAGTCTTTGGTATTTAATAGGAAGGAAAATATCTAATTTCTTTGAAGAGCTAATTATGTGAACTCTTTTGTCTTTTAAGAGAGGTGTATTTCTTAACAATTGCATGGGTTTTTTTTGTGTCTTTCAGATGCTGTGCCACTTTTTCTGAGACTGCTTCATTCACCGCATCAGAATGTTTGTGAACAAGCTGTGTGGGCTTTAGGAAATATCATAGGTTTGTGTGACTCCTCCCACTAAAAAAAGTTCCTTTTGGTGAACTAAGACTAAACTAGGTAGGATTTTGTGTTAGAGCTTAGATAGTCAACTGTCAGAAAAAAGGCAGCTGTTAGAGAGACAATTACCCTGCTTTTTCTCTGTTGTGTATCAAGTTCTGAAATTTTGCCATTGTATTTAAATTCTAGATAAGTTGTGATCATTTGAATTTTCACTTGATTTTTTCCTCCTCTCCTGCAAGTATTAGCTTTGTGGTTTACAGCCCTGACTGTGCTTGCAGTGCTGGAAGACTAATACTGGTTCTGACATCCTGAGACTTCTACAGTCGGGTAGTTTTTAGAAATGCCTAGTCCTTAAGAAGCAAACCAGCAAAATCCACAGTAGTGTAACTGCCTGAAGCTGTTAGTGGTAACACAGTCAGTACAAGTCAGATGCTGCATTCAAAGCAACTATAGTGATACCTGGGCAGTGACAAAAGCATATTCAGATATGAGGAATTTAGTATCCATTTTCAGGCAATTTTCAGCTAGCTCTTAAGATGTTTTAATGTTGGAAGATCACAGGGTTTATAATCAGGACTATCAAGCTAGTCACTGTCGGGACTGCCACCCCTTTTCCCTTGCCTACTGCCATCACAGCCTGTACATCTGCTATAAATTATAAATTTACATCTTCCGCGTAGTTCAGAATGAAGCAATTGGGTAGGCAGCCACAGATCCTACTAAAGCTTTATGCAAGTGTCTTTATCATAGAGGTATCTATATAGATGTGTGTGTCTGTATTTATTTATTTCCAGGGCCATATTCTCTAACTTTGTATGCATGTTATGTAACTGAAGTGTGTAGAAATCAGACTTTTTGAGAATGGCATGTGATGATCTTTGTATTCATAGTTCTTCAATGTCTCAAACAGGTGATGGACCCCAGTGTAGAGATTACGTTATTAGTCTTGGAGTAGTGAAACCACTGCTGTCCTTCATCAGCCCATCTATTCCTATAACTTTCTTAAGAAATGTAACCTGGGTCATGGTCAACTTGTGCCGCCACAAAGATCCTCCTCCGCCAATGGAAACTATTCAGGAGGTGACTGAACTACTCACTATTCAGTGTAACTAAACTGAAGTTGAGTAATTGTCTGCCTTAAAAAATAACTGTCAGATCGTTCTTTCCCTCCATAGATCCTTCCAGCGCTCTGTGTTTTAATTCACCACACAGATGTAAATGTAAGTAATGCCACTTAGAACCAGTTTTGTGCTCTCTTGTAATTTTTTTTAACTGAAGTATAAAGCTTGCCATAATGAATTTTTTTCCTAAAAAAAAAGTAGTAATCAGTGATGATTGCTGACATTATAGCAAACTTATTTTGGTATCTTTTAGCTGCTTATTTTTAAGTATAATGATTTTTGCCTGGTATTTCTCTGTGTCTTTTCAAGTGCTTATTTGCATGTACTTTCCCTGCACTTAAAGATAAAATGCAGTTTCAATTGTATTCCTGTGAACAGTTCGTTTATAGATAAATATAGGATTTTTTTTTGCCTAGCACTTAAATTTGATGTAATGAAAATCAGTGTAAATGAAAGAAAAATTAGTGTCTGCTGCATATATAAAACATTAGCTTTAGATGTAATTTCACAGTTGTTAAATATGAACTTTGGTTATTTTAATAGTGAAGTAAATGAGTCAAACGATACTGAAATTATGAAATAGGTCACTGTTCTGCCTAAACATAAGCCAGAATTTTTGAAGATTGCTTGCTTCCTAATGAAGTTGTAGCTCAGTTGTCAACAATGCTTTACCAAAGTAAGTTTAAATACATTAATTAAAGTTTGACAAGTAATTATCCTATTTAATTTCTTGTATACCAGTAGGTGAGGTTAATCTTACTTGAATTTCTTGAAATGGCTGTATCAGTTGAGTTTTCAGCTGAAGTAATGCTCAGTTTTTGTGTAAGCTGTTACTTGAAATGTTCAGATTTACTGCTTGGGAAATAGGCTTTTCTGTGTATGAATACACACGTATGTGCACAGAGGAAATTCATCATAATTTCTGCTGCACCGCGTTAAAAAATATTTGAAGCCTTAAGTGTTGTGGTGGAAGAAGAAATGTAACTCAATGCTGTAAGATGTACAGTTTGTTTGGCACTCTCATTTGGTTTGAGAGTGCTGTATGCCCATAGTTTAATATTTGCTAGGGCTTTATCTTTCTTCCAGGGGTGTCTTTCATATCTTATGGCGTCTATGAGTATCTCATGAAAAGAATTGCTTTCATTATATCCTTCAGAATTTAAGCTGCAGTTAGCAGTTTAGCTGTTGTTTTTTTTTTTGACTCTGTGTATTCTTTGGGGCTGGAATAGTTTGAACAGCAGTTGCATTAGGATTTCTGTGGAGTGGAATGTATGAAGTTTATAAAACAAGGTGGGGTTTTGCTGTATAGCATCAATTCTGGCTTCACAATGAGAGTTGTTTTACATTTTCATGCACATTATTTTCTTATTAGACTTTCAGCACTACTTACAAGTAATTTTTTACTGTCAGATATTGGTAGATACTGTCTGGGCACTCTCATATCTAACGGATGCTGGCAATGAACAGATCCAAATGGTGATTGACTCCGGAATAGTCCTTCATTTGGTTCCTCTTCTCAGTCATCAAGAAGTCAAAGTGCAGGTAAGTTTGAATAACTTTAAGGAAGTGTTGCTCAAAATCTGATGCTAGAGTAAGTAGCTGATTTCTTTTTATAGTTCATGTTGAAGTTTAAGAAGTACTTTTTCCTGTGTGAAATAACATTTGTATAAATTTTCACTATTTTTTTTAAGTGTTACTGTGTAAAAGTATGTGCTCAACTAGAAAAATCTTTGATTGAAAGAACTCTCTTTAAAGAAAGCATTATGTTTCAGACTGCTGCGCTGAGAGCTGTAGGAAACATTGTCACTGGTACCGATGAACAGACACAGGTAGTTCTGAATTGTGAAGCTCTTTCACATTTTCCAGCACTTCTGACACATCCCAAAGAAAAAATTAATAAGGTAAGTAACTGTAGAGATTTCACCCTGCAGCTAACTGTATTTGGCCCAACTGTTTTGGATTCCACATAATGTAGTGTGATACAGATTTGAGTAATTGTCTACTTATACCAGGCAGGGTGCTGAAATTTTTTTTAAAGTTAACACCCATAGAAAAATCTCTAAGGAATTGCAGACTTGTGCTTGACAAGAATGTTGTTTCCTGATTCTTCTAACTGCATTTTTATGAAATCCAAGCTTTGTCTTACAGTTCCAACTGTTGATATAAAAGTTCTTGATGTGTGAAATGTCACTAATTGAACTGACTCTCTTGGAAGTGATGAAATAGAGATAATTGGATGTCTGTTTGAATGGAGAGTGTGTGTGATAAATGGAATTTAATCCAAGGCAAGCTGGGGGTGGGGTGTGGGGAGTATGTGTGTGTATGCATATATAGAAAAGGCTTTAAATGGGGGCACTGATATTCCTGTGCTGATTCCGGAGTGCATCTGAGGCATGTTGTTAAGTTTTGGGGTACCAATTCACAACATTGCCAATGATTAAAGCCCAAAACAAGCCCACCAGGACAAGCCTAGGCATCCTAACTCTCTAACAGGTTCATTAATAAAAGTGATCCTGTGATCTGATCTGAGAGATGCAGTTGAATGAAATGTGAGAATTCCTGAATCTCTTGTTGAGAGAAATACATGTCTAAAAAGTTGTCATGCCACGCAAGTTGAGAGAAGGAAATAATTGAGTAGGAGTGACAGAAGGTTTCTGGGAGAAATTTATCAACTGTAAGATTGAAAGAAGTCAATACTTTGAATATACTTAATATTCTACCTGAAACTGTGTTTGTTATTTATTGACTAAAGTATAAATTCGCTGTTAAAATGGGAGTGGGGGACTTTCATTCTTGTTTGATGTAAGAATCTAGGTACAGTCTTTGGCTTAGTTAAAAATTTCAACTGTTGAGGACTGGGAGGGCCCTCTGGGGAAAAGGTATCTTCTCTACACACTTTACTAGCATCTGCTGGTGGTTACTGCTGGAAGGGGAGAGTCCTGGGCTTATGGACAGAGAAGAGGGGTCATAAAGGATCATAGAACTCTACAGTATTTTTGAAAAGCAAGCATTTAAGCAATAAGTGTTGTGTTTTGATTTGATGCTATGAAGAGAAACATTATGCAGCAGGTAAAGAACACATTGTTGTCTACTGCTCTCATGTCTGGAAAACATGATGCTCTGCATTTTGAAGCTTATCAGCTGAAAACGGCTAGAGCATTCATTCTCAGTCATGGAATCAATTATGCTCACTTGTAGCCATGTGACTTTTTTGTCTCTGCGTCATTTTTCCTTTAATCTGTGGATTTCGAGTATTTGGTTGTAACTCGGTGACAGTGAAAGACTGAAGGGCCTTGTGGAGTCTCCTAAAGTGAGACTGTCCACTTTGTTGCCTGTGTGTCTAGTCTGTTTACTAGTTCAACTGTGTACAATCAAACCAAATACAGAGCTTGTTTGTGTTTAAGATTGGCTAGTGCATGAATTGCAGAACTGAAAATGTGCATATATAAAGTCATGCCAGAGTGGAAATAAAAGGAGGTATAGAAGACTATCTGGGTTAATAATCTCTCACATCTTTATGTTTCAGGAAGCAGTGTGGTTCCTATCTAACATCACTGCAGGAAATCAGCAGCAAGTTCAGGCAGTGATAGATGCAAACCTTGTTCCAATGATAATACATCTTCTAGATAAGGTAAGATAACACGAAGGTTTTAACAGTTTGTTTCCTTAACTGGGGAAAGTGGCACTGAGTTCCTTCATGTTTTATATTGTGCTGTAAATGTGGTGGGTAGGGGTGGACTAGGTACTTGAGCAATTTTCATACGTTGCAAGATAAAATACATTACTGCTGATTCTCTTTTGTGAAGTTCTGTATGAGATGATGAGTGCCAGATGTACTGGGGAAAGGAAGCAGATCAGGGGATCTTGGGTCCTTCTAAGTCTCATTTAAATTATTTTTCTTGTTCTGTAAACAATGGGGATAAAATCTTTACTCCCATATGTGACATGAAGAGGTCTAGATAACAGCACTCAGTTCCCAGCATTTTGATAAAGCTTGAAGACTTCTTCCTTTTTTTCCCCCATAGTGTCTGGAAACATAAGAATGTGCTCAACAGCAGTATTTAGTAACTTAGTGTTAACTGCATTTATCTAGTCTGAGTATTCCAAGTCAAGATCTGTGATACAAGATTATGGGCTGGGCTTATCCCATCCATTCTTTTCAAACAGGTAAAACTGTATCACCAAAATATAGGTGGCCATAGAAATTAATCGCACCTATTGTGTGCTCAGTTTTTCCTACAGAGAAGCCACGCTGTGTATAAGTGTGTGGATGTATGCAGCTTTTGTGTAATAGACAAAGCTTGTCGAGATGACTGCTTCTATTTCATTTTCTATTAAAGTCAAGTAGTCACTCGCAAACACTTCTGGATGCTTTTCTCATGCATTTCCAAGCCTCTGCTTGTTGAATATGAGAGATTGAATGCTAAGGGGTCACATCATTTGGGACTTCAGATACCTGTATTCTTATTCAGCTATTGGATGTTAGTGTCTCTTAAAGCAGTAGTTTCCAAGCCACTTTGTGATCCTAGTAGTCTGCCTTGTGAGAAATGAGGATAGCTGAAGACATGTTTTCAAATGGGAACAGTGCAATGTTTTTATCTTTTAAACACTTCCTACTTTTTGCTTTATTCCTTACTTTTAATTTTCTTTCTTGAGGTGTGGAGACAAGACAGAAATACAAAACTATACGATATGTTCAGCCATGACAGAGACAAAATACCTTGCTTTACTGTAGAGGCTGGGGTTGAGACTGAAGGAATACTTTTCTCCTAAGTGATGTACAGCTGTTCACAAATAGTTCTATTAACTGCTAATTCATTGATCACTGAGAAAAACAGTTGGAGGCCTTTCTTTTGAAATTTAGTAAGCAGACTAGAGTAACTTCAGAGGCCAACACTGTTACAGTATGGCCAGTGGTTTATCAGAATTGACACTTGCTGCTTATCTCTCACTGTAATATGTGACAGCTGTTGATAAGGAATGTGAGAGTGGAATACTACAGGGTTGGTTGGTTGTTTTTTTTTTATTTTGATGCAAACATATTTTCCTTCCTTGCAAGATTAAGTTAAAACATGGTTGCAGGGAAGGGATGAACACTGAGTAGACTCAAATATCTACAGGATTTGTTAGTTACTTTCCCTACTTATTCATGCAGAAAGAACTAACAAATGGAAGCTTTTAGTAGAATGCTGCATAACTAAGAACTGAATGATTATTTGTGGTTGCATTTTTAGGGTGACTTTGGCACTCAGAAAGAAGCTGCATGGGCAATAAGCAACTTAACAATTAGTGGAAGAAAAGACCAAGTAAGTAAAAACTTAAGAAAAGGTCCCATCATCTTTCCTGGGTGCATTTGAGAGAGTACATGAGCTGATTGGTTTTAAACTACTTCTGTGCCAGGATTGTGGCTCTCTGTATTCCTCTACTGTTCAGTAGCTCTCTGCCCTTTTCCACAAGAGATTTAAGAGTGAACTTCAGTTGTTGATACTGGAATGACCCAAGATTAGGAGTATCTATGGGGATGTAAATGGAAGCTCTTCTGTTAGGATGGCCTAGGAGCTATGAATGACTACATTTGGGCTCTGATGAGATTCTTCATAGAATCATGGAATGATTTGGGTTGGAAAGGATCTTAAAAATCATCAAGTTCCAACCTCTCTGCCATGGGCAGGGACACCTTCCACTAGAGCAGCTTGCTCCAAGTCCCATCCAACCTGGCCTTGAACACTGCCAAGGATGGAGCAGCCAGAGCTTCTCTGGGCAACTTGTGCCAGTGCCTCACCACCCTCACAGGAAAGAACTTCCTAATTTCTAATGTAAATCTCTGCTCTGTCAGTTGAAAGCCATTACCCCTTGGCCTACCCCTGTATGCCCTTGTAAAAAGTCCTTCCCCAGCTTTCCTGTTGTCCCCTTTAGGTACTGAAAGGCTGCTCTAAGGTCATTTGGCATATCTAATCTGTTTTATTTTTCTGCTATGGATAAGCCTGTGAAGATTATAGAAATAATAGCCATTGAGTATAAACATACTAGGTTTTTCTAAGTTCAGAATATTAGACTTGTGGCAGGCTTGGAGTAGTGGTGTCATTTTTCAAAGATAAGTTGAAAACTTATTTAATGCTGAAAAAAATCACAGCATCTACTACTTTGGTGTTCTGGACTTGAAATATATTTATAACCTAATACATGAATGTTTTAATGTGTTAAGAATTTCTGAAAGTGACTGCTATGGAGTACTCTTCTTGGGTAACTGAGTATTTGACTTCGTTAAACTTGTTTGCACATGTGCTTATTGTGCACTGTTTGCTTCTGTCCCATGCCTGATTTACTTGCTTTTTTCCCCTTAGGTGGCATACTTAATTCAACAAAATGTAATTCCTCCCTTTTGCAATTTGCTGACAGTAAAAGATGCGCAAGTTGTGCAAGTGGTTCTGGATGGACTAAGTAATATATTAAAAATGGCTGAAGATGAAGCAGAAACCATAGCCAATCTTATAGAAGAGTGTGGAGGTATGATGCTTAATCTTTCAAGACTGCTTTTATTTGGAAATTGATGGTTTGCCTTCCCACCACATATATATGCAGTTGGCTTTATTGTGTGTTGGCACAGATGTTTTAAGCAAAACCTATTTTAAGAGTAACTTTTCCATGCCTGTCAGGTGAATATACTCAGCTTTTACAAATGGGTTAAGTTCATGATGGGGAAGCTGGATACTGACAATGAAGTTTATTAAATGCCATTTTGTAACAGTCTGGTGTACATGTTTGTGTGGGGATGGTACACTTAATCATGTACAAGTCATGTCCAGGGGAACTTGGGGCAGGGGGGGAAATTGCATGTACAACATTTGTAGAGATGGGATAGCTTTAATTTCCTAATGGCTATTAGACTTTCTCTGTATTGGTTGTTATTTAAGTTGACTCTTGAAACTCTTCAAGGATGAAAGAACAGTGATACTAAATTTGGGCACAGGTAAAAAAACTGAGATTTTGTTAACATGGGGCAGAATAGTCTTTAAAATACAACATCTTGAGGGAGGCAGAGAAAGCTTGATTGCTAGGAGAGAAAAGAGGTGTTCATGCCTAAAGCTGTGATTGTCAGTACTTCAAAAATACTGACATGTATTTCCTTCTCTTGTCTGCCAACAACTTTTGCTGTACTGGACCTACTTGCTTTAGAATCAAGCTACAAGTCAGTGATAGATGGCATGTGTGCTACCAACAATGCTATGTGGATTTGACATGTCCCAGCTTGGGGCTTTCACACCAGGTGTAAAAAGATGCTTTTGTGAAAAGGGAGCATGTCCTAGTGCTTGGCCCTCACCATATTTCCATACAGTAGCTTAAACTCATAGCAAGAAGAGAATGGAAGTACTGTCATTACTGGAACTGACCCGGAATTACTGGAATTGAGGGGAGAGCAGTGGTTGTTACCTACCTTGACTTCAGCAAGGCTTTTGACACTGTCTCCCATAACTTTATTATAGGTCAGCCTAGGAATTGTGGGTTAGATGAATGACTACTGGGGTGGATCAAAAGCTGGCTGAATGGCAGAGTTCAGAGGGTTGTGATCAGCAGAGTAGAATCCAGTTGGAGGCCTGTAGTCAGTGGTGTTCCCCAGGGATCAATACTGGGTCCCATCTTACTCAGCTTGTCAGTGACCTGGGCAAAGGGCTGAAGTGTACCCTCAGCAAGTTTGCTGATGATACGGAGCTGTGGGGAGTGGCTGATACAGCTGAAGGCTGTCCTGCCATTCACTGGGACCTTGATAGGCTGGAGCATTGGATGGAGAGAAGCCTAATAAGGTTCAGCAAGGGCAAGTGTAGGGTCCTGCACCTGGGGAGGAAGAACCCCAAATACCAGTACATGTTGGGGACTGACCTACAAGAGAGCAGTTGAGCTGAGAAGGACCTGGGAGTATCAGTAGATGACAAGTTGACTGTGAACTGGCAGTGTGCTCTGGAAGCCAGGAGGGACAATAGTATCCTGGGGTGCATCAGAAGTATGGCCATCAGGTTAAAGGAGGTGATCCTCCACATCTATTCAACCCTAGTAAGGGAGGGCTGTGACTAGTGGAGTCCCTCAGGGTTCAGTGCTGGGACCAGTGCTGTTTAATATTTTCATCAACGACCTGGATGAGGGAACTGAGTGTACCCTCAGCAAGTTCGCTGATGACACTAAACTGGGAGGAGTGGCTGACACACCAGAAGGCTGTGTTGCCATTCAGCGAGACCTGGACAGGCTGGAGAGTTGGGCAGGGAGAAACTTGATGAAATTCAACAAGGGCAAGTGTAGAGTCTTGCATCTGGGGAAGAACAACCCCATGTACCAGTACAGGTTGGGGGTTGACCTGCTGGAAAGGAGTGAAGGGGAAAGGTACCTGGGGGTCCTGGTGGATAGGAGGATGACCATGAGCCAGCAATGTGCCCTTGTGGCCAAGAAGGCCAATGGCATCCTAGGATGCATTAGAAAGGGTGTGGTTAGTAGGGCAAGAGAGGTTCTCCCCCCCTCTACTCTGCCTTGGTGAGGCTACATCTGGAATATTGCGTCCAGTTCTGGGCCCCTCAGTTCAAGAAGGACAGGGAATTGCTTGAAAGAGTCCAGCGCAAGAGCCACAAAGATGATGAAGGGAGTGGAACATCTCCCTTATGAGGAGAGGCTGAGGGAGCTGGGTCTCTTTAGCTTGGAGGAGACTGAGGGGTGACCTCATCAATGTTTACAAATATGTAAAGGGTGGGTGTCAGGATGATGGAGCTAGGTTTTTTCAGTGATACCCAGTGGTAGGACAAGGGGCAATGGGTGTAAACTGGAGCATAGGAGGTTCCACATTAACATCAGGAAGATCTTCTTTACTGTGAGAGTGACAGAGCACTGGAACAGGTTGCCCAGAGGGGTTGTGGAGTCTCCTGCGTTGGAGATATTCAAGGCCCACCTGACAAGTTCCTGTGTGATGTACTCTAGGTTACCCTGCTCTTGCAGGCGGGTTGGACTAGATGATCTTTTGAGGTCCCTCCCAACCCTTGGGATTCTGTGATTCTGTGTCCAGTTCTGGGCTCCTCAGTACAAGACAGACAAGGAACTACTGGAGAGGGTCCAGCAGAGGGCCATAAGGATGATATGGGGTTTGGAACATCTTTCTTATGAGGAAAGGTTGCAGGAGCTGGGCATGTTTAGTCTGGAGAAGACTGAGAGGGGATCTCATTAATGCATATAAATGCTTCAAAGGCAGGTGAATGGTGCCAGACTCTTTTCAGTGGTGCCCAGTGACAGGATGAGGAGCAGTAGCCATAAACTAGGAAAGTTTCACCTCAACATGAGGAAGAATTTCTTTAGGTTGAGGATGGCAGAGCACTGGAACAGGCTACCCAGGATGGGTTGTGGTGTCTCCCTCTCTGGGGACATTTATAACCGGCCTGCACACGTTCCTGTGTAACTTGGTCTACGTTGCCCTGCCTTGGCAGGGGGGTGAACTAGATGATTTCCAGAGGTCCCTTCCAACCCTAATGATTCTGTGATCTTTCATACTTTTATTTTGTCATAGTTCGTATTCTTCAGTTTAGATTTCCTGAAATCCCTAAAAAGCTTTTACAATTTAAGTATGTCATATGAATTTAACAGCATCTTATTTTTAGTCACTCTATACCTAGATCTGGTTTTATTTACTCCATATGATGACGCCTTATGGGGGGAGAGGTTGTTTTGACAGAACTTGGTATTCTAACTCAGTTAAATTTCTTGTGTATTTGTAGGCCTGGAGAAAATTGAACAGCTACAAAATCATGAAAATGAAGACATCTACAAACTGGCTTATGAGATCATTGATCAGTTCTTCTCTTCAGATGATGTAAGTGTCTAATAGCTCTGTAGTCTGTTTTTTGTAATTGCTTACGTTTATAAATATGGTTCAAGATAAAGGCAGCACCTCTGAAGCCTGCTTTGGGACATTTGTTTGGTTTTTCAGTGAAAAATGAGCCCTTATTTTAACCTATTGCATATCTTGCCGTTCTTAATGATGAAACATCTGACGATCTGCCTAATTTAAAACCCATCTCTAGGGATTACAATAGTAGGCTTTGAATAATTCTCTTGACTGTCAGCTTCTAAGCTTGATACTTCACATCTGATAACCTCCCTGCTGACCTGAGTACTGAATCTAAGATTCTGCTTCTTAAGGAACAAACTTTTTTAAATATTTCAGGAATTTCAGAGGCAGGATGTGCTGATCATGAATGTTTTCATTTTGATCATGTAACATAAAAGAAGGTTTTATGCACTTTTGAATCAAAAAGGTTAATTGCATATGGAGGAAGTGCAATCGTGTCTGTGTCACGAAGTGAGGGTTTTCCTGCTCTCTGTGTTGAAGTTTATTTTGTGCGTTTTTTTTTTTTTGTTTTTCATATGAACAATAGGATGCAAATCTTGTTTAGCAACTCAGACTTCACATTTACAGCAAGACTTTGAATTTAATCTAGAGTCAGTCTGGTAACCTGTATGCTGCCTATTTAACCGAAAATGGGTTTCATCTTAATCCTTGCCTGATTTAATGGTATTGGTGTTCTCTTAAGATCTGTGATGGTTTGTAACCTGGCAGTAAGGACAATGCATGATTGACAATGCTTTCCAGGAGTGAAAACTACATAAACAAGATGGAGTGTTGGGTGCCATGTAGCCTACCTACTGAATACAAGCTAAAGCATTTCAGCCTAAAGCGCTTTCTCATTATAGTGCAGGTACTAAACTGGGGAAGAAGAATGGCAAGGCTTGATGCTAGGAATTATAGTAGGAGAAGAGAGAGATGCTTTTTAGGATTGTCCAGCTCCTTTTTGATGAGGCTTTAGTTTTTTCCTACTCACGATATTCCCATTTTGTTACAGATTGATGAAGATCCTAGCCTTGTTCCTGAAGCAATACAAGGCGGAACATTTGGTTTCAATTCATCTGCCAATGTACCAGCAGAAGGATTCCAGTTTTAGAGTGGTATTTTGGAAGTTAGGTACAATGCAGCACTGAATAAAAAAAGGTTTGATCCATCAATCTTGGCTCATGGGATCCGCTGCTGCATTAAATCGGGAAAGAAAATGTGAAGATTTCATTTGGAATCACAGAAAAGCCCAAATGAAGTCAAGATGGCGAGTGGGTGCGAGTGAGAATGAGTGGCAAAATGTAATGAAAAACTTCACACTGAATGCTTATTTAGATTGTTCAAAGAAAAAAGGGCTACAGGTCAAAGATCTTCAGTGCCTGAGAAGGAACAATGACTTACTAGAGCAATTGGGGGGAAATGCAGTACTATCATCATCAAGCCTTGTAAAGCATAAGAGAATAGGATGCCCACATAAGTCCAAGGAGAATGAGCCCAGGCCTTGCTATGAAGCACCGTGTGAATGGACAACGTTGAATGAATGTCTGGACTCAATGCTGTGGAGCCAGGCTCACGTTTCAAACACGGGGCTCTTCGGTCCTGAAGCAGGCTCCTAGTCTGGAGTGGCGTGTGTACGAGAGTATGGTTGTGATGCTGTATGTGAACGCATGCAAGCTTGATTCACCTTCAGGGGGCTGATAATAAACCTAGTAAATCATCAAAATGAGTTCATAAGTGTTAACTTACACTGGACACACAAAGACCGGTTTAGCAGCAGACTCTGGTTTACTCTTGCAGCCTATGTTTCTTTTTTGTTTTGGGTTTTGTTTTTTTTTTCCCCTCTTATTTTTCTTTTAGTTACTTTTCTTTCCCTGTATGGCTTATTAGTTTTTGTAAAGTCAGAATTTCAGGAAGGCTTCCCTGTGCATTTGCACCAGATGAATGTTTGATGTTATGAAAAGCTTTCCATATCATCAAAACTAATTTGTAGATTTTTGCATGAAAAATCATACATTTCCCTTCAGGTAGACTGTGTTGCAGTACACAAGTTGCCATAATAGTAGGAAGCAGTAAAATGTGGTAATAAAATCTCATCCTTTTCATTTTCAGAGATAACATGAAGACCTTTGCATGTGGTAATCTACAGCATAGTTCATTTTTAGATTTTGTTGAGTCCTGTAACCAAATGTTTCTGTTGTGGTAGAATAATAACTGTGCTGTGTTTCAATGTTACTTGTTTTCAAACTTTGTTTTCTATGAAAATGATATGGAAACTTCTAAAAATGAAATTTGGTGCATATGTACTGCCGAATAAAGACCGAAAAAGAGGTGTGAATAGATGTACAAATCAAGTCATGGTTTGAACACCTTTACTATGCCTAATCCAATTGTTTTAGACTCTTTTTATCTTAGATGTAGGCAGCCGTGAACAATCTATTTTGAGCCACTTTAGAGAGAAAACTTTGTATTTTTAAAACTTGCACAAAAAGGATGCAAGTGTTTTTATAATTGGAGTACTTGCCTCAGTTTTGAGGTTCTGCACACTAAATTAAAGGTGATGTTACAAATTTGTACAAAATGAACTCTTTATAAGGTGGCTCATTGTAGGAAATGCTGTGCCTTCCCCTTTGAGCACAAGTGTTGCATGAACAACAGTTTGCTATAATAAAATGTACCAGATTAGCCACCATTAGCATCTATATCTACCTTGTGTTTTAAAATCAACTGGTAATTCTGAAACACTGTAGAATGGATAAAGATTATTTTGTGATCATAACTCTTTGTTGGACTAGAGTATTTTTGCAGCATTCCTTGTCATCAGAAACATGGTTAAAGTTTAAAACTAGAAGCAGCGGAAACTAGCTTGTGAAATTTATCCGAGTAGAGTGCAGGCTAGGCTGTCTTGGGGAAAATAAACATTAAAACTTGCAATCCAGTTGTATTTGGTGTGTCTTTGTGTGTACACTACAGTTCTCATCAAAAGGTGTGAAAGATCATTTGAAGAGAACACTTCTGAATCTTGAGGTTTTTGTGGGTTTTTTTACCTGCTAAATGTCAGCTTGTTTTGCAGTATGTTACGTAGGCTTGAGGTAAATAACTGGCTTGGTATAAATATTAAGAAATAACTAATTCACCTGATTATATTGTATGTGTTCAATATATTAGGGCTGCTTTCCTGTAGAATGTAGGGAACCCTTAGAGCACGTAAAAATGCTTAAACGGTAGTTTTAAGGGAGTTGCAATTACAAACATAACACTAAAGTATCTTTGTGAAAGTTGTACTGTAGAAAACAGCTTCACTGTTAGAATCCTTTCTTGCTAGGGGTAAGAAAAGAGCAGATGTTCATAGCAACTTCTGTATTTCAAAGACAGAACAAAACACTATAGCAAGTTTTTTTGGCACTTCCCCTGATGTAATTAGAATCATAGAATTGTTAGGGTTGGAAAGGACCTTAAGATCATCTAGTTCCAGCCCCCTGCCATGAGCAGGGACACCTCACACTAAGCCATGTCACCCAAGGCTCTGTCCAACCTGACCTTGAACAATGCCAGGGATGGAGCATTCACAGCTTCCCTGGGCAACCCATTCCAGTGCCTCACCATCCTAACAGTAAAAAACTTCCTCCTTATATCCAATTTAGACTTCTCCGTTTAAGTTTTAACCCATTACTGCTCGTCCTATCCCTATAGTCCCTAATGAATAGTCCCTCACCAGCATCCCTATAGGCCCCCTTCAGATACTGGAAGGCTGCTATGAGGTCTCCATGCAGCCTTCTCCAGGCTGAACAGCCCCAACTTTCTCAGCCTGTCTTCATACGGGAGGTGCTCCAGTCCCCTGATCATCCTCATGGCCCTCCTCTGGACTTGTTCCAACAGTTCCATGTCCTTTTTATGTTGAGGACACCAGAACTGCACACAATACTCAAGGTGAGGTCTCACAAGAGCAGAGTAGAGGGGTAGGATCACCTCCATTGACCTGCTGGTCATGCTGCTTCTGATGCACAGCCCAGGATATGTTTGGCTTTCTGGGTTGTGAGCACACACTGAAGCTGGCTCATCTTAAGTTTCTCATCGATCAAATTACCTTAAGCTAGTGCTCTTCTAGCTGCAGCCTGAATCTTATATGATTGGTGGTGGTTTTGTTGGCCTGGGTTTTTTTGGTGTGGAAAATTCTCTTCACCTGCTTCACAGCAGATCCAGTTGTTAGTTTGGAAAGCTTAAAACATTTTGCCGTACACATGGTGGCAGTATTCTGAGTTCTTCAGGAGCAAAACTGAAGCTATCTTGTCCAATGGCTTTTTTTCCCCAAGGTTGCAGAGTTACAGTGTTTGGGAAAGGCCTTGCTTGGGATACCAACAAATAACTTTAAAGACTTACTTCAGAAATACTTACCAGATCATTAACTTCAAGAAAGCAGAGTTACTTAGAAGTACAACCTTGCTCTGCTGCAGTGGAAGTCACAGACCAGTTTTTCTGCCTACATATGAAGAGTAAATTTTAGCATCTGACTTTATTGAGCAGTGGAATTAGGTCATCACTGGAAGCAACTCGGATGTTTCCCTTTTAGCATGACAGCTGTGACATCGAGTGCACTCGGGCAGTTTGGTAGCAGAACACTGCTCCTTGATTGTCAAATCTACTCATTCAGTATGTTGAAGTAGAAAATAAGCTTTACAGTTGAACTTAGGGTAGTGGATACCTAGAAAAGTATCTTTAAAACATTCTGGGACAAAAATTAATCCATAATACAAGGTATTCCAGGTGGATTTTTATTCCAAAAAGCAGCATTGTTGGACCAACTAGCTACCATGGAACTTACCCAGACCTGAATATGAGAAACTGATGACTTCTGTGTAACCAGGGCTCTGCTCTTACATGAATACAAAAGCCAAAAGAAAACAGTGTGTGTGCAGGTAAAGAAGGGGAGGGTGACTGACTTTCTGCGTGAACGTGAGGAAATACATGTATTTCTTAAAACCAACTATCACACATTGTTGCATACATTACCAAATTGCTGCTAAGTACAAATGTCTTTGCATTAATACTTTGCCACTTTTAACTGTAAATATTTCCTCAACTCTGCATGTCACCAAATTACTGGCAGAAATGCTGGTCACAAGGCTGGAAACAATTACAGAAGTCCTGCATCTGGATCAAATAGACTTTATGAAAGGAAACTTAGTAACATAAAATGTGTAAAGTTTACAAACTCTTCCTAATAGTAAGTTTTAGCTACTGCCAGAGTAAAACAAGACACACAGAATTAATTTAAAAAGTTAATACTACTTCAATACCTACACAAAAATGTCTGGAAACCTAATTTCTATAAAGGAATCCCCGTTCTTGCTTGTAAATACCTTGAAATGGGGATCCTGTGTTTACTCTGCTGCTTTGGTGTTCTCCAGGGCTGAGGAAAAGTTTTCTGCAAGCTGTCATTAAAGCTGTCATCTGTAAATACCTTTGGTATACTTTTAAATCTCTATAAAACAACACTGAAAGCTACTTTTACTATAAAACAAGAAATGTGGGAAACTTTATGCCAACTATTGGTAAAAGCATTACAAAAGTTTTGTAATTTGATAGAAAGGCAGATGGGCAGTGGTCAGACTTGTAACACCAGGTTACAACGTGAAGCAAGTATGTCCTTCCTAAAATGGCAGTTTTTCAGATTAAATGTTGCTTAATTCTGTTAAGTACATAAACGGTAATAAACAAACATAGGTTCTGTCGTGGTTTAAACCAAGTCCACACACAGCTCGTTCACTAACTACCCCCCCCCCTTTGCTCCCCCGACTCCCGGAGAGTTAGGAAGGAGAATCCAAACAATGTAGCCCCCACGGATTGAGGTAAGCACAGTTTAATATCTAAGGCATAACACAAATCACTACTGCTACTAGTACTACAAATAATAAAGCCAATAACAAGTGAAGAGAATACAACACCTCACCAGCCACCGACCCATAACTCACCCCACCCTGTCCGACCGAGCACCGACCGATACCTCCTCCATCCCCCCGGAGCTCCAGCCCTTCGGGGTCTCTCCCGGTTACATCCTGGGTATGATGTGCTATGGTATGGAATACCTCTTTGGCTAGCCTGGGTCACGTGTCCTGTCTCCTTCCTCTCAGCCTCCCCTCCTCCCTGGCAGAGCATGAGCTCAGAAAAGGCCTTGGGCAAACCAAACACCTGAGCAGTAACTCAAAACATGCTTGCTATCAGCAACCGTTCTCAGCCTGAAAGTCAAAACACAGCACTGTACCAGCTACCAAGGAGAAAAATGACTGCTACTGCTCAAACCAGGACAGGTTCTTACTCTGAACATCAGTTATCTATTTGTCAAAAGCTCCCTTGTCTCTGTTTCTGTAGCTTTTTCCTTATCACTTTTATTGTGTGTTAAGGGGATTAGTAGAAGGGAAAGGATTAAAACTCATTTTTTTCATTCTGTCATATGTAGTCCGTGTACCCCAGAAATAAAAGTATCCCAGGTTGAGTGCCTGTGGCATTTGGGCCCTTTCAGGCACTGTGGTTTACTAAGAGGTCTTCTCTGTTGCTGCAGTGTCTTTAGTGTATTTTCTGGAGTAAAATTATCAATACATTCCCATCCACAGCCACAAAAATTAAAGTGCTGGTGAGCCAGAGAAGCATCTTTCAAGAAACAGGAAACAGATTTAGACCTTTGTGAGCTTGGGGTGGGGAGGTAAGGGAGTAGCCCAATACCAGACAGCTACAGACTGGTAGTCTGAAAAATATGGTTATCGCAAATATATTAAAATGATGAGAGGAACTAATAACCTTAGTAATTGCTTCAGCATTAAAAGTAAGGCAAAAAAATCCAAGTACTTTGTCAGCTTCAGAGTTTTTTGTTAGGTTGCTATCCATGCAACCAGTGATGTTCTGTACATGGGTACTGTGGGTAAATCTCTTGCTTGAGTAATACTGCAATACAGTAAAACCTTGTTCTATCCTACTGTTACTTCCCTTCTTACAACCTTTAAATGCTTGGTTGCTTTTTTGTTTGGTTGATTTTGAGGTTTTTTTACCCTTAACTCTATGCCAAATTTACCTCTTTCTCATTTAAGCTGTTTGGAATCTGCCACGGATTTGGACTCCTTTGCTTACTCCACACAGTTCATACTCCTTTTTCTACTACCTATGACAAAGTATTTCTAATGAACCACAAGTGTGCAACCAGCCAGCAATTAGACTTTGGTGGTGGAACTGAAGCTTTAGTTTTCAGATGATCGTAATGTGGACTTGAAGATGTCTTTCCTCACCTAAAACATTGTCTTTTTACTGACTTGTTCTAATAATATGTTCAGTTACAAACCTTGAGCTGTCTATGCATTTATCTTGGCTCTATGGAATTTTCATTTTTCAGCTGCTGCAAGCTTCTATGTGTTTTCCCACATGATGGCTTTCTAGGCTTTCTAGAATTGTATGAATAAAGACATGCAAGTTGTCTTAATAGGGTGAATCTCTGAAGTGTGTTGCAGGTTACCTGATTTGTAGTGAGACACCAATAACACCTATGTTGCAATATCTTTCATGTTAGTAGACTTGTGGGATAACTGTTTTGCACTAGCTACATATCTTCAACACATATTGCTTGTTAGGATTTTTATATTTTGCTTAAATTGCCGAAAAACTCTTTATCAGCATACTTCTGCACAAATCCTACAAACACAATTAGAAGGGAGCTGTCTATTAAGCTGATGTTTTAAGGGCCACTCTGGCATGAGGACCTTGTAATCCTTCAGCTCTGCAGGTTGAATGCTGTCCCATTTCTTGTCGTTGCGATTTCTGCCATATACAGAATTATATTAGAAGGTACTTATTCCCAAAATTTCGTTTGCAAAGATTTGCTACTGTGATGCTGTTAACATAATGCTACAATGGAACATCCACGTGATTGCAGCCTCTTCTACAAATTGGGCAGAACAAACTTCTGGATGTGAAGATCTGTGTATCTGGCTTAGTGTATTACCTTGTTCAAATAGAGATGTCATCTCAAATATTTTATTTACTGTAATAGAAAGTGGGTTACTGATCTGTCAGTGCATGCACATATTCTGTCCATTTCTGACATTTTATAAAATGTGCTCTCATCATCTTGACATACCCACAGCAGGTGGTTTAGTAATGACCCATCTGATATAATGATCCAGTATGTAGCATGATCCTTCAGCCAACGGATCCAGTCTCTGAAAAAGAAGTTTTCTGGGTTAATTTTTAATGAGCCTCTGTGGCTGTTTGCTTGAGCACAAGTGAGATGGATGAGGCCATTTCATAGGTGCAGACTGGCTCAGGCTGTGAACCTGCTGGCTGAGTTAGAAGTGGAGGCAGGGGGGAAAGTAAGCAATTCACAGATCAACCAGTCTGTAGAAACAAGGGTCTGTTGGACTCTGGTCTCACCATCAGCAGGCAGGATGAGCAGAACAGGCAGAGATCTGTCCACCTGTAATTAATGGTAACATCATGATTTAAAGAATGGTTTTGACAGAGCAAGCAACTTTTAAACCTAAGTTTTAAAGGCTAAGTTTTAAACTAAGGCAGCCTTCTGGCTTGAAAGGATGAAGCTGTAAGGTGGTGGTGAAAAGTAAAGGAGGAATTTCTCTACTCCAAACTGTAAAAGTAACAATGTAAGATGTGGTCATCATTTACATAGCAAAATAGGAAAATAAGAACTAGTGTGTGAATAAACCAAACAAATGCTGTTAGCGAAACTTCTACTGTGGGACATAGGGAATAGTCAAATGGAATATTTAAAGAAGCAGCACAGCTGGAGAAAAAAATACACTATGTTTGGACTATGCTTTTGCAAAACAAGTATGTAAAACACTCCCTCAATCCTACTGTAATGTTACCAACATGCAGAATTGCCTCAGCACTGAAATAAAAGTCAGAGGAAGAAGTCCTTGCTGTTTCAATCTCTATTAATTATTTTAGGTTTCAAAAATCTAAGACAAACTTCAACCAAAACTAGTTAAGCTCTGGATTCCCCCCCCCCCCCTTTGCTACTGCATCTCTTTGGGAAAGGACATTACCTTCTGAAGAACACCTTTAGGATATCAAAGGCCTGTTTTCAAGTCAGGAAGAACCTAATGTTTCTCCAAACCATGGGTTTTGTTTTAAGGAAAGAATTGTTTTTCAACATTGCCTTTTATGGCAAAATAAGAATTTTACTGACACTTTCTAATCTATATATTTTTTACTGGATAAATCCCTTGCTGTGTGGTGTCTGGATAGTTGTATGGTTTCAGAACACTTACACTTACTCCAAAAGAGCAAGCAGGACCTAGATGGCAGCATCTGTACTGCCACAAGTGGAAATACAGTAATAGAAAGCACTAGTTCAACTTAAGTTGAAAACCTTCAACTTGATAATAGCATAAAAAAGTTTCAGTTACAGTTCTTAAACATGCAGAACTAAAGTGGTGTAACTGGCATCAGAAGATACGAAGGGAAGACTGCTATTATAATGGCTTCGCACAGAAAAGACCAGTTACAGCTGAATACAGTATTGAGAACTTTGTGCCTGTCAGCTGAACTGTGATGGTTAGCAGTTGAGGTTTTTTTTTTTATTATTTGGAATATAATTCCAAATGCTCCCCAGATATCTCTGTAAGGTCTTCTAAATACCAGTTTCAGGACAGATGTTTAGGTAACTTCTAAATGATGATGTATTATGATGTACATTACAACACTAATTTATCTTTTAAATTAATGATGAATGTAACACCTCATAATAACTTTACAGTTTTAATTTACTTTGGTGAACTATACATAAATATAATAAATAAATATATAAATATAATACATAACTATAATTAATAAATATAGTCTGGAATAGGAGGAAAGTCCACACAGCACTGGCAACTTTCCCTGATAAAATCCTGAGATTTACCAGTGTCACAGTAACCACAATGCTCATTCACTTGGTTCCTACTGCAGTGTTGTTTGTAATTTCACGTAAAATACCTTAACTGTTTTCAACAGATAAAGTAGGTGAATATGCTTAAATTGAAACTGAACATTACCACTTACATGCATTAACTTTTATTTAGTAGTTGTCAGAGAGCCTGCTCCTGCTCCCTCTGAAGCAGCCGTCAGGGGTTTTTGTCTCTTGTTTTCTAGCTTCAGCGTGAAGTTCCTTTCACGTTGTGCAGACGAATAAGTTTGGTAAGATATTCATTACACTAATGGCACAGAAGAGCAGAGCAAACAGCTGTAGGCCAACGTTTTTCCCCTTTAATGCCTCGTCTTTTGTTACTGAGGATGATGGCGGCACCAAGTGTATAATTTCTTAGTAGCAATGTACCTCTTTCCTGCTCTGTGTCTGTCTTTCCCTCTGCCTTGAGTGTTCAGCTGAGTCTGGGATACACAAAGCCCCATTTCCTTCAGCTCCAGCTGGAAAACAAAGCTTGAGGGGCTCTGCTTAACTCTCCTGTTCCACGGCCCTTACGGCCGCCCACGGACCCTCCTGCCAAGGGGAGGTGCCTGCAGGACAGCCGTTAACGGTCACCTGCCCCGTTTGAACGCGGCTCCCCGCCCCGCTGCCGTTTACTTTCGAACAGCGCGGGCGTTGGCTGCTCCCGCGCATGCGCGGCTCGCGGCGCTGTGGAGAACGGTCGGGAGCAGCCCCGCCAGGTGAGGCAGTGGTTTGAAGTCGTCGGTGGCTTCGTCGTGCAGGGCTTGTCAGCTCCCTGTGCGGGGGGTGAGACAGCGGCTCTGTGCTGGTGTCCTGGCGAGGGCGTGCGGAGTGGGGCGCAGCCGAGGAGGCGGTGGACGGAGCGGCTAGGTAGGCTGCGGGGAGGGAGCGGGGCAGCTGGGGCTCCGGTTGTACACTACGCCAGGAGGTGTTTCGTGAGGTGTTTACGCTCGCGCGGCCTCCTGAGTTGAAAACGCCCTGCGAACGGAGCGGTGTCCAGAACGACCGCTTCCAGCCAGCCTTCTCTAGCCTGCTCGGCTGGGTAGTGTTGAGGGGCCCGCCCCGCGGGCGTGGGGACCCGCTGCTACACCCTGGCGTGCCTCATCCCTGACAGTGTTGAAGGCCAGGTTGGATGGGGCTTGGAGCAACCTGGTCTAGTGGAAGGGGTCACTGCCTGTGGCAGAAAGCGTGGAACTAGATGAGCTTTAAGGTCCTATCCAACCTGAATGGTTGCTACCTTCCTTCCTTTCTCCACTGCCTAATGCGAAGAGGCATGTGACAGATCAGTGCTTAAAACCAGAAGCTTTAATAGATTTCAAGTGATATGGGATGAAGAGCAAATCTTGGCAATAGACTACAGATATGGAAAGGATAGAGCACTATATTTGGGGGTTTTTGAATGTGGTAACTTGTGTAAGCTTATTATAGTGGTAGCCAAGGAACCAGTAGAGGGATATATGGAAAGGAACTGTCAAGTCAGCTTGGTGGGGAAGTTAGACACGCTGCTCATCATGTAGGCTATTTGTAGCGTGGAGTAAAGCAGTGCAGCTGAAACAATCTGGAATAGAAAAGTGTAAGGTCTAAGCTGTTGTTTCTGATTTCTGGTTCCTGGCTTGTTACAACCCACAAATGTGCCGGCTGTATGACAGGGTCTGTTCTTTTTGGTGCACTGACAAATACTGGAGCTGCACCTCGGCTTTCTGTTTTTTTTCTAAAAAGTTCTGTCACTCCTTACCATGAAGGTGACTTATAAATGGAAAACACTGTTCATAATGTCATTTAATGTCTTATTTTTGCACAGTATTGGCTTGAGCTCCTATGGCAGTGCTACAGGAGGGCTTTACGGATGTCAGTGGGTTGGGGAGACAGCATTTCTAACATGAATTTAGTTTAAGTACAGTATTGAAAGTCAGGTCAAATCTTACAGTGTCCTTCAGGGAAGAGCAGATGTTTTCTTTCCCAACGGTGGCATAAAGGAGTGACCAGCCTGGCAGTTACTTCGGGGAACACACGGGGACACACGTTAGGAGGAGCTATCCCCCGTGTCTCCCGGCACCGTAATAAAGAATACCTGCTTGTCAGCTTGAAACTGTTGGCGAGTTTGTTCATAGAGTTTTCTCCGAATCAAACCCAATCAGCTCTTCACAGCCACTGTTTCTGAGTACCTTCCAGTTCAAACACCTACCAACCTACTGTACTGTGTCAGCAGAAGCCTTTTCTGTTGCAAACAGTTAAGAGTTAGCGAAAAGGAAATTATACAATACAGAAAAAAGGAAGGATATGGAAATATAAAGAAAAAGTGTAAAGCTTTAACAAACCAACTTCTAAGTAATCACTGAGATAGTCAAAAGAAACAATTCTCCCTAAAATTTCCTATCAGTAAATTAAACATATGGTCCAGCACATCCGCTGTATTCTGCAAACGAGTGACAAAATCTTGATAAATAAGCAGCAGGAATTCTGAAATATAAGTGCAAATATCTTTAATTACAACTGACAACACTGGCCAGTGAAATGAAAAACAGAGTTACTGCTGTCATCATCATCAAGAGCAGTAGGACTGCAAAAGGATTTACTGGCCGGAGTTCTTCTGAGTCTCTTCCTTCCTTTCCACTGCCTTTGCTGTATAACTTCTCTTTCAGAATCTGTTTTATTTCTGGAGTGAGGATCTTGTTGATCTGACTAATTTTGGTTTGGGACCATACATCTTTCAACAGGTGCCCAATCCTGGGATAAATCTGCACAGGTTTAACATCTGGGAGTTCCTTCTGTTTCAGAGCTTTTATACGCTGATGCAGACCGTTCACCTTCTCAAGACAGATAAGTGGGGACTCTTCTTTTTTAATTGAGGTATGCAGGGACATTAATTCAAGCTGTTCTTCCCTTATTTTCTTCAGCTTCTCAATGAGAGGCTCATACTCTTCTAAAATGTGTGCGTTCATTTCATCCAGTGCTGTCAGCAGAACCTGTTTTTTGTGCTCCAATATCTCACCAAGTTTCTTAAAATACTGTACTACTGCTTTTCTATCATCTTGGACAACACCTTCACACTGCGACTTCTGTTCTTTCAGCTTTTCAATAAGCAGGCAGACATCAGTCCAGTGTTTATCAGTCAGCTGCTCAAGAAGTTTTCCAAAAGTCTCCTTTTCTTTTGTGTAGGCACTCTGAAGGTTATCGATGGGATGACCATTGTGTTTTCCTATCGTAAGGCAATGGCCACACACCAATTTTCTGTCCAAAAGGCAGTAAACATTCAGCGGTTGCCTGTAGTGTTCACTGCAGGTTGCAGCATCAGAGTGATCCTCCTGTTGGCATTTTTCAATAATAGCCTTCAGTGCCAAGTTGATAGGTAATGATTCTGTACCATCAGCAGGAACTTCCACAATGCTCCTGCAGTTTGGACACTCCAGAAAAATTCTCAGAGGTCTCCAGATGAAAAAGTTGTTTGACAGCTGAATGACATTTTCCAGACAATTTCTACAGAATGTGTGGGAACAGGGCAGAACGTGTGGATCTTCAAATATGCTGTAGCAAACAGAACACGTTAGTTCTTCCTCAAAGTGATGCATGTCCTATGTGAAATATTAATCCACTCCTCTAAACAAGGTAACAAGGTTTTATTAAGGGACAGAGTCAAAAGCAAACAGCACTGGGCACGTGACCATAGCCAGAGGCGCAAATGATTAGTATTTTTTACAGGTTTATATACTTTCACAATTCCATTAGTCACATACATATTCATAATCCCTGCATATAGGCAGGGATCATTATAATTAAGTCCAGTAATTTATTATCATAAGTCTCCTCCTCTTGGCATCTGCACACTGCTCTTCAATAATCGTGGGCGGGGGTCTTGAGGATGCAGTAATCAGTCTTCCTCATGTGAGTAGGGGTCTTCAAGATGAAGTAAGCAGTCTTCCTCACAGTGTGCTTTTCACCTTTGGCCCAGATGGACGCCCCAGTAATTACACAACTTGCTAAAACCAGCCATGTCTGTAATTATTGTGATAACTAACAAAGATTTTAAACAGTGTGACCTTCCTGCAAAATTTATAGCAGGACAGGAGTATCCCAAGCTAGCAGATGTTTGTGAGGCTCTGTCTTTGAACTAACTGATAAGTACAAGGATGGTGTGAAATAACTCCTTCATGCTTAGTGGGGTCACTAAATCTTGTTATCTCACCACAGACTTACAACACAAACATTTTTCTTTAAAACTAAAGATACTTTAGAGGACCAGTGTGAAACAGTTAACTGCAAACCCCCCCACCCCCCCTTTTTCTTCTTTTTAACTTTACAGATTCTACTATATGACTTTGGTTCGCTCATCTTATGTTTTTATTGACCTTTGCTTTTGTTATTATAAACTCTTATAATTATATCTACATAATCACACCTATGATTTGCGAAAGCCAATACATTTATGTGTTTATCACATCCTAGGAAAGAAAAAAAAGAAAGAACAGTTTAATCTCTTTACAGTCAATTCATTTTAATCATTTTATTAACCTAAGCACATCAACATGATATTTGATGACAAATAACCTGACCTAAATTAGCATTTTACTGAAGGGGAGGAGGGGGAGTAGGGTAATAGACAATAAAAAGAACAAAATGAGCAATTGTTTAAAGATTTCAGCAAACTGTAAGCAGCACTTGCAATGTGACTAGACAGTGTTCCCTCATATACAACTTCTCCCTTGAAGAGCCAGGAAAAGCAGCAATCTGCTACTAGGTATTTTTAACAGTGACAAACAGTAGAAGAGAGTGGTAAAAGTTAGAACTAAAGCGTCTAAATAGCACGAGAATTCTGAAAGTTTTCTCCCGTTGTAACATTTTCAGTGTCAAAACAGTAAGTACAAAAAGTTGTTTTCTCCCCTAACTTTTCTCAAATGTTACACTTTTGTAATATAAATAGTTAGTTCAATTTACCAGAATCCACCTCTAGCACTTCCACTCTGGCACAAACCAGAGTCTAACTTAGTGGTCCTTAAACACAATATGCCTACCAGTAATTAAACTTATGGTGTTATTCCTGGATTACTTTAATCACAAACTAAGAAACTCACTCATTTCCCCCCCTTTGCAATGTTGCCCTGTTTTATTTTGCCAGCTTCATGGAGTCACACTGTAAAGTCACAAATAGTAACTCCAATGCCAGTTTTCATAATAAATCATAATTTTGTTTTACATTGTTAGAAAAATAAGGAAATTAGTACATACTTCCTTCGTGTCACAGTTTCCTGTCCCCTTTGTCAGGTCTAGTCAACAAAGAAATTGTCCAAGCATTTAATATCAAAAACTCAATTTAGGGCCTACCTCTAAATCTGAAAGCAGTAATATGCAGCTTGGACACCACAGCTGCAAGAGATGCTGACGAACCTCTGATTCAGTCAGGTGTATTGCAGGAGGCTGATGTGCCTCTTAATCTTTTAAATGCAGTAGCATGCTTTTGCATTGATCTATCAGTTTCTCATTGATACCGAGACTAACAAAGTTTGATTTGAAGTGAATCTACTTAAAAGCAACTGAATTCTTAATTATACTCTTCTTTGAAAGTAAAAGCTTAAACTGCATTTAGAATTATGAAAACAAACAAGGATTAAATTTGTCACTAAGTAATAAACAATTTTCAGTAACACAATTAAGCAGCATTGCGCTTACCAAAGGTACAGAGCTAACCTGCTGGAAGTTGGAAGCCAAATAAGTTAGAAGCCAAATAGTCAGACCCTGGTTTCTGGAGAGTTAAATCAGCTCTGAATAGAGAAACCTACTGTGCTTGTAACGAAGTGTAGCTTATCTCACTTTATCGAGATAGACTGATACACCCAAAAGTGAAAGTGTTCAGCTCTGCAAGTCTGATCAGACTGTTTTGCCTTGCAAAACCAGACAGAATAACAACAATAATATCAAGAATAACATTATCATCTAATGGCCATCATCCCCCAAAACATCCAGTTCAATTGCAGGAGATATGAGGTATCTGTATGTTGTTTAGTCAACTTCATATCAAAACCACATTTTGATTAATTCAGCTTTAAAAAAAAACTAAAAATAAACATAATCTATCCATGACACTTCAGGTCATTTTTTTCAGCTAATCAGAACTAAATGTTGAATGACTCATTTGAACTCCACTTTTTAAAGAGATCTTGACAACAGCTGGAAGAAAATTCAAGAACTGCCCTTTAAAAGAGGAATTATCAAGCATGTTAACATTTATAACTTGTATATTCTAGTTAAAGAGGATTAATATCAAGTTTGACAGATGTTTAACAGAAGACAATCACAACACTTGGACACTACATCTACCTCTGTACCACACTGCTCTTACTATAGACCATGTGGTATTTCCCTTTTTACTGCGGGGCACAGGTCTTTACTTTCCAGCCTGTCCATTCAGCCACTGTGGCAACACTAGGTTCTTTAATAACTTACATTAATAACTTCACACTTTTAAGTGCTGCTCCAGACACTGAAACTGAAGAAAAGTGCCAATAATGAAGAGAAGCTGAACAACCAAGCTAATTCAGTATCCAAGATAAATTATTTTTCAAGAATCCTCAGAGGAAATACATTTAAAGGTTTTATTTTTAGATATATATATATATGCACATGTATTTGTACCCATGCACACACATATATAAAATTATTAATTTTAGGGAATGTCACTAAAAAAAAAGTTAAGTTTTTGCTCATGGTTAAAAAGAATCTCAGTAGGTGATATCAATTCATAATATAGTTAAAAAAAAACAAAAAAAAATTCTAGGTTTCAAATCACTAATTTTCCTAAATCTAGAGCTGTAGTGCTCTCCAAAGAAACTGCTACAGGAGGGAAATTTTCTTTCTAAAGAACACACATCCAGCTTTTTTGAGCTATGTAAAGGGCAAGATAAAATTAATCTTAAAAAAATTATTTTAACTACAAAGTAGTTGTGATACACGGGTAACCAATGTACAGGGGGGTAATACAGAGAAATTGTACAAGGGGATTAAAGGAATTCCTTTGCTTAAACAAAAGTATTGTCTGTCCTAAGTATCTGCCATTGCCACCTTGCCAAGGCATTGATTACTGCTGGAGGGGGAGAAGCAGATGCTAGTTCTACTGACAAAAGCAGATGATTGGTCCTACTGATAAGCCGGGGAGAGGCAGACTGGGCGACCAAGCCCTAAGACCATGACAAAAGCACAGGTGTTTGATCCTACTGAGAAGTGGGGGAGAAGCAGACTGGGCGCCGACTGAAGGTTAAAAGGTGTAAAGGTTAAGAAGAGGAAGACTCATTTACTTCATCTTGAAGACCCCTACCCACAAGAGGAAGACTCATTTACTTCATCCTGAGACCCCTGCCCATGACCAGAAGGGGCACTGTGCAGGTGCAAAGGACCTTCCGGCTCATTATAATATGAAGCGGGGATAGATACTAAATATGTATAGGCGAATTGAGCAACCTCATGTCTATGTGTACCTTAAGAGAATAAATGTAAAGGGAGAACAAACCTGAGGTGTGCATGCTTTGCAGGAGCTATTACCATGCACTTCAGCGCTTACTAAAAGCATACCTACTTTACAACTTTAACTAGTTGTGGAGTCTATCCGCGCATCAATTTGGCGAGCCAGGCAGGAGGCCTCTGTCCAGCTGCAGGATCGGCCAAGGGGTGGACATCCTCGGCGCCACAGGCTGTTTGCCCGGAGGAGCTCCACTTCTCGTCTGCTCACTGCGGGGACAGACAACAACCTGTGCCGGCTGCGGAGAAACGGTATGCTTGGGGTTTTGGTAATTTGGGTTTTGGTAATTTAGGTTTTGGTAATTTAGGTGGCCTGTAAGGCGTACGCGTGGCCCGGGGCGGCTGGTAAGGCGCGCAGAGACGTCTGGCGCACAGCGATGTTCCCCTTGGTAGGTAGGGCTTGCAAGCAGGGGGCTCGCCGACCGATAGAACGGCTGCTAGCAATCCTGGGAGCGGATCGGGTGAGCCCGGGTTTTCGCTGCACCCCAAGTTTTGGGAGCCAGGACGGACCTGCTAGAGGGGCAGGTGAAGGGTAAGCGAACCCACCAGGTTTCCGCTCTATCTCAAATTCTGAGGACCGTGAGGAGGGTAAGCGGAACCATAGTGTGAGTGGGGGATCCCATGTGTAACTTTGTGTTTCTGTGTGACTGAGGCGTAGCATAGCTACGAAGCGAGTGTGGAGTCCCAATCCGCGGTTCCGTGTCTCCGCGTGGGAGAGCGGCCGGAGACGGACGAAGCGTCTATGTTTTTTAGTCCTGTGTGTCCTGTCTGTGTGAGCAGTGGGTCCTGGCTGCCCTCTCGCTGTCCTTCCTGTGTAAACCTGGGTGTCCTGACTGGGTGAGCAGCTTAGAAAAGGGGGGAGAGGAGTGTCCGGCTGCTCCTCTCTCTGCGTTTTTCTGTCCTGTGTATCTTCTTGTGTGTGTATAGTTATTAAGTAGCTCAGAAAGTCCCAGTGTGCCTTGTGGGAGTGTATCTGTATGTGACGTGTGGCATTTTGCATGGATATTGTGGTAGTGCTCTCGGTGCAGATTCCACTTTTACAGCCACTCAGGGTGCCAGTGGGGCAGATATTTCTCGGGTTTTCTTACGAAACACTGGTGGATAGAAATTACAGTTACCCAATTGGTTATTCTTTGGGACCAGAAATAAAAGATTACTTTGTGGAGAAAGCCACAAAGTCCCGGTCCGGGAAGTTAGAAAAAAAAAAAAAAAGAAAAAAGAAAAAAAACACAAACTGAAAAAAAAAATTGTAAAAATGTCAAAGAAAATTTTAAGAGGCATGATTGCAAAGGAAATGTTGCTGTAACTGAAACTGATCTAACAACAGGGGAGCTGATCTGCAGAACTCAGAGATATTATTGTACTGATCCCCTTAAGAATATCAAAACTTGTGTAGGTGCTCTCATATTTTCATAAGTGCATTTGCAGAGCACTGAGAAGGAGAAGCTATAGAGATTTGTAAAAGTTTGGCTGAAATGGGAGCCGGTCAAAACAAGGAAATTCTGAAGAAAAGCCCATTGGGTTACATTTTGTCCCACCGTAAAGAACTGAGAGGATCTTCTGGGACCTCTGTAAACAAGAAAACGTTGGTAAAATATTGTAACCAATGCTGACCTTCATATACTTTGGAAGATCAAGGAAAATGGCCCAAAAATGGAACTTTGAATTATGATACATTGATATAATTAATGTTGGTTTTGAGGTGACAAGGAAAATGGAATGGAGTAATGTATGCAGATGTGACAGAGTGCAAAATTAATATACCTCTTCCTGATCCCTTAATTTTGGCTTTGAAAAAGGACAGGAAAAACTGAAAGCTAAAGAGATGTTGTTCAGATTTTGATACTCGGGAAAGCTGTTAAGAAGTTAAAGAAAGTTAAGGAGGGAGCTCGAGCAGCTCCTGTGTGAGCATGGGATGGGTGCCGGGGTAGGCAAACAAGTGGAAACAGACATGTTGACAGATGGGACTGAAGGGTTGTTGGATAAATGTGGACTGGGAGTAAAGGATGAAACATGGAAAGTGGATAAAAAAAAAAAAAAGTGGTTGCTTTGAAACTGGTGGAGAAGGAATGTTGAGCAGAGGTGGGGGAGTAGGCTCTTCTGTGGAACCAGATCGGTGTGTGTGCTATGGGGAGTCTGGACCCTGGAAGTGAGACTGCCCTGGAGGGGAATGCCATGGGGCGGCTGCAGTGAATGAATTAGAACTAGAATGACATAAAAACTGGAAAGCAGAAAATGTATCCCCTCGTTGGGAGGGACCATTTTTTGTTCTTTTAATTACAGAAACGGCAATAAGAACTGCTGAAAAAGAGTGGACACAGGCGTCACGAGTAAAAGGACCCATGAAAGAATGGAAAGTTGTAACTGAACCCAGAGACGCCGAGCTGACCCTCAAGAGGACTTGGGTAAGTAACTGAGGGAATTCATATTGACTCCTGTAAATTTGATATGGGAAATGCAGATATAGTTGAAATTATTTTAAGAGCCAAGTGTCCCAATTGTTTGAAGTATATTATAACTCGCAGGGGAGACAACAACAATTTTTGAGGAATCAATTACAGTTCTTTTTGCATTCGGTGTGAAATTGCCACCTCGTTGGAATAGTTGTGGGTCAAATACTATTGCCGTAATAGCCGACGGGGAATATACCTTTAACCTACCAGAGAGGGCAAGACCGGAGGGAGTCGGTGCTGCAGCTGAAAAGGTCTGCCGAGGGCTGCAACCCCTGGGGCTGTGACCGCTGAGCACTATGATCCTGACCGGACCTCTTTTGGTGTCAGTTCTGATAGGAACCATATGGGAAAATGCTGTGGTTTCTAAAATCATTTACAACTGTAGTGAATGCATTACCACAACTAGACAAGGGAGAGTAACCTCTCAAACGCTGATCTACCACACCGTCTATGAATGCAAAAGAACAAAGATAGGCAGTTGCATATATAATCAAACTCAGTGAGAACAAATTCAGAAGAAAGAAGATTAATTGGAATAAGTTTCGTCACTGTCAATAATTTTTGATGCATGTGATATTATAGATTATGATTTAGATACTAATTGTGGAAGTTCAGAGTGGAGGCTAGCCAACCAAATATATTCGCTCAGGTGGATACCAATGTCACATAAATCCTGATTATGTACCTAGTCAAACTGCTAGGTATCAGTCATCACACCTCTGGAAGAAAGGATGGTCTTGTGTATGGCTGGAATACTGCAGGCTGGGGATATTGGCGAATTGAGCAACCTCATGGCTATGTATACCTTAAGAGAATAAATGTAAAGAGAGAACAACCCTGAGTCGTGCATGCTTTGCAGGAGCTATCCCCATGCACCTCAGCGCTGAATAAAAGCATACCTACTTTACAACTTTAAGTAGTTATGGAGTCTATCCGTGCATCGCTAGCATGGGAGGGCTCCTTGGCTGTTGTGTAGTTTTAAGTTGTTTAAGCAGTGGTTGAATTCTAAGGCTAGCTGCTAACTTGTTGGCGTATCAAACCAAAACTTGTTGCAACTGGCAGATGCTGTGGGCCTCCTGCAAACTACCCATTGCTGCCAGGCTTCCTGGAGAGCTGAGTGCACAGTTGATTCAGATGCATTCCTTAAGCCTAAATAAATATCCTAGTAAGGGTACTGAGATCCTAACATCACGGTATCGATAAAACACTGAATCAGTGTTGCAGTGGTGGCACAGTTCCCTTCCCAGTAGCTCGGCAGGTTTGTTTTTGATCAAAGCCAGAGCCAGCAGTGCTCAGGTAAGTGGCCTCTGATTGTCATCTTTTAGAATCTGAGAGACAAATCCCAGTAATGCCAGCAGTCAGGATTTGGAAGGGTGGGTAAGTGTATCATGGGCCTACATAAATGTTGCCAAATCAACTTCCCAGTAAACTTGAGAGCTTGTTTATGCCTTAAGCCCTGCTGGAACACTGTCACTGGGTACATGTGGCTGGCAAAGCCTGATGCTGAGTGTTGGTCCTGTGCCCTGTGAAGCATCACTTTTTACTTGCCTTCCTGTTTGTTATTTTCCTGACTTTTAAAACCTTAACAGTTTATAATGCAATTTTATTTTTCAAGACTACAGGAATTTATAAAATGCCTTTATCACAGATTTAAACATTTAGTACATGTAGTACTTTTAATTTAATAAGTTTGCATACAAATAAAATGTATTCTTACAGTAGGCTTGGTGAAAACCTCAATTTCCTTCCCTCTGATTCTGAAGAGTGCTGACCCAGTGAGAGAAGAGAGCAGCAAGTCCTGCTTACACAGGAATGTTCAGCAACAGTCTATCAGTGACCCTTTTTTATTTTTGACAGTGAGTCCCCACTCTGTGCATCCCACTGTGGATTGCACAGTCACTCACTGTGCCCACCACAGGCCCATTTCACCCGGTTTTCTGCAAGTCCCGGTGCAGCAGCTCATTTTCCTCTAAGCCTAGCCTGCTAAGCATTGCGCATTGCACAGCCAAGCTCTGGTCTGTCCTGTCCTGAGTTTCAGAGAGAGACAAACTTAATTATTGAGAAAATCAAATCTTTTTACTGTGTTTTAATTGAGGCGTGAGGGGTTTGTGCCCTTCAAACCTGGGATGCAGTTTCTTTCTACTTGTACGGGGTTGTTACTGTGCTGCTGCTCTTTGAAAGAGCTGCTTTTTGATCCATTCCCCTTTGTTCTTGCCTGGTCTTGCCCATCTGCTGGTCCTGAAGCTGCACTGCAACACTTACTAGCTTCATCCTGAGACAGGAAAGCCAAAACTGCACAGTTGGAGGGGGACTGCAGAAGCAATGTGGGCTGCATGCCCATTTTTCTCATCAAATATCATGTGTGTGACTTGCTGCAGTTTGTGAACACTGCCCAAATGCAACAGCCTGGTCACCTCCTGCTAAGGTGATAATTTAGGCTTTATCCATGTATAATAATTTGATAAATCTTAATGTTGAACATTACATGGAAAGCATATATGTACACATTATAGCTAATTATTCCAGTAGGACCCCCTCCCCTGTTCCAGATCTGCTCCCTGTTGGCTAGGCCTCTGGGGCTAGGTTGAGGCTGTCCCATCCCTGGGTTTGCATCAGTTCTGCATAATTCCCCACCTCAGGAAGCACACCAACATGGGGCAGATACTCCTAGTTCAGGGAGAAGCCTCAGCACAAGTGTGCCACACTGGCCTGGGGTTTGGAGTAAACCACACAATGTCAGTTCTAAAAGTATAAAAAAAAACCCCAACAACCCACAAAAAACTCAGAACAACACCTCCCCTTTCTCCCCCCAAAACCACCCCAAACCAAACACGAAACACAAAAAACCACAATCCCCCCCCAATACTTCATCCCAAGCACATGCCGTGGCCTGCAGTAGGGAAGAGGAAAGTAAAGTAACAGAAGAGCATCTTCCTAAACTGAACCAAGTCACTACAAGATGGCTACAACTGGCTGTTCCCCAAACCATGAAGCAGGACATATGACTTATACACATGTAAATGATACATATACTGACCTGACTTACTGGAACTGATACCATAAAATGTTACAGGACACTCAGGACATTTACAAGCAATTTCTTTAATAAACACGTAGAAAAAAGGCATTTAAAACCAAATGTGGAACCCAACCATCAACATAAAACCTGTACCTGGAGTATTAAGATGCATTTGAATACATAATTTAGGAAATAATTTTATGAACTCACTAAAACAGAAAATATAAAATTATAATATATAAACTTCATAATTAAAAAAAATCAAATTTATTGAGGCTGATTAGAAAGCTCAAATATAGAATAGAATTAATTTCAAAAGAAAAAGTATATTACATAAAACAACAGCAATGAGAATGCAATTGCACTCTATGTTTGAGTTATATCGGACCCAACAGCCTTCAGTTCACCCAGTCCTTTAGCTGCAATAACTTTTGGGTTCATTGCCACGCTTTTCGTCGTATTATGAGTCTTATAAATTCCAATTAATCTGTCTGCGATCTCAAACATGTTGTTCCGCAGGGAGATGACGATGAACTGTGCATTTTTTGTTTGCTCCTGAAACAGAATTTGCTTGTGTCAACCCATAGTTTTTCAAAACTCCATTCCTGTTTGATCCCTATGTTCATGTCTTAGGAACTAAGGAATACATAGCTACAAGCGCGTCACTCAATTAATTGTGATGGTGACAGTTTCTGCTCTGTTTTCTGCCCGTGCACAGCATGCTCCTAGCATGGCAATCAGTGTAAGGCTGTGATGTACTTCAGAATTTGTTTCCTTTTACCTTCACCTGCTTGAGCGAATTCAGTGTAATGTGCATAATTTCTTTCCGGAGGTGGTATTCAGCATGGTTTTAACGTGAATTCCGCAAGAAGGCAAGTATTACCAGAATTGTTACAGCAAGGGCTGCTTTAGAGATGAAAAAGAAACCAAACCTATTTCCATGAACTGAGACCGGGGGAAAGCAAGCCCTTTGATAATGAGGACAAGCCTTGAAAAATGCTAGTGTTGTGATCCTGAGGTGGAACAACAATAGGTAAAATATCTAAATCTGTGGTACTTTAGAAATAAAGCCAACTTTAAGAATCTAGCACCATCACTGGAAGTTCACCAGGCCTCCAAGCCTTGTGGAAATCTTAAGAACATTAGGCAGAAGAAGCAAGGCAAAGTATGATGCCTTTGGCTCTGGCTGTGTACAAGATACCAGCTACAGCTCTGTAGTAAGCCATGATTTTCATTTAACAGCTAAACTATAATAAGTATTAAATTGAAGTGCTAGCCTACGCTGCAGTTGAAATCACTTTGCTCTACCAAATCACCCTCCTTTGTAAAAATACAGACATTGTGGAAGGAAAGTTTAAAACTACAGCTGCAGGCAGGCATTTTCAAAGTGCTTCACTAATTTCAAGTATGGATCATAATCTTTGTCACTTTTAGGGCATTCCCAAAACTGGTGATTATACTTCGAAGAATTCTGAAAATTATAAGTTTAAATTAGCAACTGGAACTGCAGTAATATAAATGTTTTCCTCACTTAATATAGTAACGACAAAATTTTTAAAAGCATGAAAGAAAAAACCCAAGACACTAACAAAGGCAAAGATCTAAGAAGCCTGTGGGAAACAGCTCATATTAATGAAATGGAAGTATAGAACCCAGGAACCTTGGCTGCTCCCAAGAATGAAATAATGAGATTGGATGCACAAACATGTTAGTAAGAGGCAAACAAGTTACTCTGTTCTCAGCTGATTACAGCTGGTGACTTTACGGAAAGCATGTTCATTTTAAAGAGGAAGCAATGGCAGCAAAAATGTATGGAAATGTGGCACCTTTGGTAAATTCCAGCATTCTTTAGGCAGCTTTGAAACAGGATTTAGAAGGAAAAAATATGTAAATCCTCTAACAAGTCACCTCATTTCAGGAAAGCGTCAGACTGAGCAGCTTAGAAAAAAAATCATGTAGAAAGCAGCATTCTTAAGAACCATTCTGGAAATATGCTTAGCACATCATTTCCGCTTAATGCTCTGTTATTCCAGATTTTCTAATCTGGCCTTAACTGTGCTACCATTTCATTTTCCCTGGCAGAGAAGAAAATATCTGAGAAAAATTATAATACAGCAGTTATCATTAAATACTTACATATATGTAAAACGCTACAATGGATACATTTTTGAAGTCAAGAGCTGCGTCAATTTCATCCATAAAATAGAGTGGCGTTGGCTTATAATGGTGGAGAGCAAAAACTAAAGCCAGTGAACTAAGGGTCTTCTCTCCTCCCGATAGGTTAAATATCTTCTTCCAACTTTTCTTGGGAGGCCGAACGCTGAAACAAATCAAGAATTTGTAAGTTATAAGTATGTTGTGGTGAAAAGCAAGTCATGAGATGGGACGGAATTCTTGGAAGACACAGATGCATAAAGAAGCTTGACTAAAACAATGGATGAACAGCTTGGTACTCTCAGTCCTTTGCAGCGGAGATGAAGTAAAGTGCATTAGTTCTCTTCCCTGAAGAGTAACTCCCTGGGTATATGCAGAGTGACGTGGTCAGCCAGTGTTTTCTGGAACTCAAACACATGGCTGTATTCTGCAGGAGCTATAAGAACTGAAGGAACTGCTATTTAACTTTTGAAAGTGCTATTCTGCTCTTATTAATGTATGTGATTAATGTAATCCTAGGAGCATTTATGACAGAATAATCTGTAGTTACCACTATGATTGACACAAGTTCCTAGGCAGAATGAAACAAGTTGCAAATTAAGAAACTCAGAAATTCCTTCAAATTACTTTGTAACTGCTGTTAGTTACTAATTTCTCCAGGAGAAATGGATCTCAGTGCTAAGAAGCTGTGGCTTTAGTCAGCACCTTGCCAGCACCTCTCTTGGTTAGCTGGTATCAGTGAAAAATAAAAAAGCAGACTGCTAAAAAAAGGAATACAACAATTAAGAATTAGAGCAATACTACAACATATTTTGACAAACCTAAACATGATTCCCTCGGAGAAGGGATCCAGACTGTCCACAAGTTCTAACTCTGCATCCCCTCCCAGTGTAAGCATCTGGTAGTTCTCCTTCAGTTTATTTGTTATCACATTAAATCCTGCCATAAACTCATTTAGTCTTTGTTTCCGGAGATCTTCAAAAGCTTGTCGGAAGTTGTCTCTCTCATTGGTAATGTCATCCAGTTCAGCCACATGTTTCAAGTACAGATCTTCCTGTAGAAAAAGAAAACACAGAAAAAAAAAGTACAGGAAAATGTCTCCTTAATTTCAATTTTAAACCTGTTTTTCCTACCATTGAAAATTCATTTTTCCCCAGAATGGTTACCCACTTTGAAAACATAAGAACAAACCAAACTATCTCTTTTTTTCCTTTTTTCTACTCTCTATGTTGCTGGTGGAAAACCCATGTTAAAATAAGAAAATATTTAATCTGTTGAATAGTCCAATATGATTGAAGTGAGCATTGTAAGGAGAAAAAATTCCTAGTGTGTGATGTTGTGTGTCTGTAGACTGTCAACTTTCTTCTTGACTTCTAAATAAACTAAATAACCTAAGTGTTCAAGGCCAGGTTGGATGGGGCTTTGCCCCACCTGGTCTAGTGGAAGGTGTTGCTGCCTATGGCAGAGGGGTTGGAACTGGATGATCTTTTAGGTCCCTTCCAACCCAAACCATTCTATGAGTCTATGAACTTTCACAGGAGAAAGTTGTCTTCATCTGACATTGATGGCACCAAATATAGAAGGCATAAATAAGCTCCTAGAGACAACTTTGACATGGCTAAGGGCAAGTTAAATACTCAGAGAGATAAAATTCAGGTGTTCCATATCAGTTTCCAAAAGAAAGGAAATTAAGAAGAATAGGATCAACATTTCCTGGTATGCCTGTAGGCAATAGCAAGTGCATTTTTATAACTGCAGAACCTGTTTGAACAGTCACCGATAGAAAAACACACAACTGGACAGTTACCACCATAGTTTAAAAGCAAAGATACTGATTCTCTAACAGATCCTAGTACTGGATAACAACAAAGCTCCAGGCGCAGCACTTACCTTCAGTGAGGGGTGTACCAACTGCACAAACAGGCAGTACAATATTGAAACGATGAATCCCATGACTGCATGGCAGTAATTAATCTTACCTTCTTCTTGTATTCTGCAATAGCACCAAGGTTGGGTTTCATTTCATTACATTGGGCTTCCAGGAGAGCTATTTGATTAGTGATAACATTGGGATCCTTGAGAGCCTCCAGCTCTTCTTGACTTAGTACTGGAAGTTCTTCAGGTGGTTTATCTTCTATGGAGTGCAGTGATAAATTTGACATCTAAAATTCAAACCCAGTTACTAGAAATCTTTAAAGATCACATTCATTATCACATGAACACATTCCTAAAATAAACATTTTCTGTGTTATATACTATGTTATATAACATACTGAAGCTTCCAATCTCAAAACATTCAAAGATTCCTCACATAAACCCCTTTAAAATGAGATGTGAAAAAGACAACTGATTTCCTTTTATGCTCTTAATTCTGATCCTGAGAATTACATACATCATTCTTACAGAAGAGATTTCTATGAAATAGGAGTAGTAGCAGATAAAGAGGAAAATTACCCCTGCAGGTGCCACAACTTTTAACAATGACACACTCAAAACTTTGTGTGTTCAAGACTGAAAGGTTTCTGACAACAGCTTTGCTTGCCAGGTAGCTGCCCCTGTTACCCTCAGGTTAACAAGGGTATAAAGGGCACTGTGATTTGCAAGATCATCTGCTGGCCTAGATCCCTACCGCTATTAGAAGTTTAAATATGAAGCAGAAAGAATATATAATAAAAAGGTAGCTTTATGAGCTCCAGGCATCTAACTAGCCTTCTCTCCAAGCATACCTCCCTGGGCACACATCTCATTTTTGTTGTTTTCTGTAGATCAGGAAAACCAAATCAGTGTTGCCTTCTACTGACTTTGTACTCCACCAGCCCATGGGCCAGAAAATATCAGGATTCTGTGCAGAACTATTTCCAGATTTAAAGCCCTTCCCAACAGCTGATCACACTTGTGAAACTAACACACCACGCATCGGGCAGTGCTTAGAACCAGCTTGTTCATCTCAATGAGAGCTATGAGAATGGATGTGACTGCAAGAAGCTCTGTGCAAAGCTGTCTGTGTGCTTGCCTGCAGGAAGGCTGCCAGCAGTGCTGCTTGCATGCTACCCTGAGTCTGAGAAGCTAGGTATTCTAGGACTGGAGTCAGCAGTTCTTGCTCCCACTGGCTCCAATTTATCCCGTGAGCTGGTTCAAGCAGCAATATGAGAAGGAGAATTTCTTCCTGGCCCCAAGGAATTCCTACAGGCCCAGTTATGTATAAGTGGGGAAAGGCAATTTGATATACCAAATAAGACTACAAATTTAAGGCAAAATGCTTTCAAGGAAAAGGTCTTGCCATTTAGTAAAGAACAAATTAGTGGACACAGCACTGAGTACACTTATGCATAACTTGTAGTTTAGTTATCAGCACCTTACTCCACTTTGCTTCTCTCATCTGTGAGGATGCCTACCCTTTTGAAACCTTTTTAAGTATTCACAGAGAGGATATGAAGACACAAAAATTCTCCTGGTTGCCATTTATGGCCTACTTATTTTGCCCTCATTGCTCTTAATTACTCATAGATAGTGTTGTGTCAGTTCTAATTATTCTACTGTTCTTTCATGAATTAATAAACTTGAAAAGCTAGAAGCTAAACTATTGAATTCACAACTCATCTATAACCTTGCATGTAGATCAAAGAAAGACTGAAAGGTTATCCTTTTTACTGTTCTTTTCCTCATAGCATAAACACAAACTGTGAGCTGAATATGAATTTTCTCACAAATTATCTGTTTTCTAACTAAACGTTAACATATTAATCCTTTGCGAACTCACAGTTCTAGTTTTTGGAACTGAATTATTTCCTTACCTCTTTTTGCCAGTATTTTATCTTTGACTGGTGTGCAGAAATATGACTCTGAATTTGTTCCATTTTCAGCTTAATATTAAGAGCTTCCTTTTGAAGTGCATGTTCCTCATCCTGAATGTTTCTAATCCCCTGGAGTAAATCGTTATACTCCTCCTGAAGTCCTGGCAACTCTTCCTAAACAGAAATGACCGAAAAAGCACATTAAACAGTTGCCTACAAAAATGTTACCCCTTTTCACAGGTGACAGGTTTGCTTTCATGATATTATTCACAGAACTTACTCTCCATAATCCAAAGTATTGACATAAATAATATATTCTTGTATTTAGAATAACCTGGTCACTGAATCTCAAAGGACTGAAAATATGCTGCAGTTTATATTTTGTTTCCAGACCTGGGTCAAACAAGTCCTACACTGTGATGTTTTTAGCTAAAAGGCAGTTTTAGAGACAGGCAGTCTCAAAGAAACAGCTTTATTTGGAAGAATTTCAGCCATCCTGGTTGTTTTCACTGTTTCATAAGTCTGGATGCAAACTGAAGTACCACATGGCTGGGGGAAAGAAAAAAATCATCTATTCTTAAGCAAGTTTTAAACCAAATAATTTCTTTGGGAAACTTGGTTTCATTCATTTATTTTTTAGCTTCAGAAAATCAAGATATATTTCCAGGTAAGTATAAAAACCCAGACAGACAAAAAAAACCAACAAACCCCCAAAACCGAAAAACAAACAACCAAAAAACCCCAAACCCCATAATTCCCATTTCCTGACCATCATGGAATGTCATTCTGCTACTATACATTTGCATAAGAACAGAATAGAAGAATATAACTAGGATCTAATAAGGATATAACTCATCATCCTGACTTTACCTGAAGACCAGACTGCTTACTAGGACTGGTCCATGCAATTTTTCTTCCCTCATCATCTGTATTTAACAGTCAATTTTGATTAAACAAAATTTCTAACTTTGTGTGAATGCTCACAATATATTGCAGGATACAGAAAATAACATTCTTTGACATTTTATCCCCGTGGGAATTTTTGGAGGATGAGTAGTAGGGTAACTGAGAAAAAGAGATACTTTAGGCCAGCACTGTCAAGTCTGGGGCTTAAACAGCAGGGTAATTTTTTTCAAGTACATGCAGGTACTATCAGGTAACACAGCCCCTTGGCTAGGCATGCCTGGAATGTCTGAGGATGAAGTCTGACCAACATCAGGCCTTAGTAGTTATTGTACCAGAATTGTTCTATCTAAAACTGATTTCACATGCTGCATCCTCTATGAAGGAATACACCAAATTAACATGACACTTACTTCGGCTTCCTTGCAGTCATTCATAACCTCAGAAGCTTTGGCTTCCAGTTCAGTCATTTCTTTCATGAAGTCTTTAATTTCTTTCTCATTGTTTTCCAATTCTTTCTCCATGTGAAGAAGAGCATTTTCAGATTTTTTCACGTTTCTGCATGTGTAGAGGTTTGTATTCCTCATGTGAGTGCAAATATGACATAAGATAATATAGAGACACAATCTTACCTATGAAGCATGTTCAGTAACTTACTGACAACCAAATAGGAAGTGCTCATTTATCCACGAACTCATACTCACTAGATATCCAAGAAAAACCAAAGTTGCCTTCCTAAAGCATGCAGCAAGGAAGCCTCACTAAATCACTTCATTTATTCTTTCTGAGGCAGTTTGACATTTGTTCTAAGTATTCATTATTATTATGTTAAGCTCATATAAAAAGTGTATCGCATCTTATTTCCTGACATGCCTTATAATAGATTGAGTCCCTTCAGATTTGAAGTGCTCCGTTGCACGGTAATTAAGTGCTAATTTGAATCTTTATCCTGAAATGTTGCATTTTAGTGATAGGCAAATATTAGCAGAAAATTAACAATTAAATATTAATTTTTAAGCTCCCTATTAAAAACTACAGCATTTTATTTCCCTTTACCTCCTTGAGATAAGCAGTATTTGGTATTAAGATGTGACTGGAAATAAAGATGTTAAGATCACAGGATTTTTAGCTATGGAGAGTCCTTAAAGCAAGGAAATATCTCATGGGTACCAATGCCAACATATATGGCTATTTGAAGGCTGACATGTCTCTTCCCTGGTCAGGTTTCACTAAGCTTTCTAGGTCTGTAACATACACTAATTCACAAAGATTATGGTTCTTAATTAAGAACCAGTCTAACCCTGAGGTAAATCAGTTTAGAGAAAAAATATGATTACCTTCTAACCCCTCTTTTCCTCCTGCCATAAAGAGGGGAAAGCCGTCTCCCCTGGCCTGACCAATCCCCCCCCCCCCCCAAATGTCAAAATGTAATCGGGCAGGAACCAGTCACAGTTGCAGCCTAAAGCAGCTGAGCCCACTGACATACACCATACCTGTTCGCAGTCTTGATTGCTACCTGGGCTTTAGTAATAGCTGAAAAACATCCGTCTATTTCTTTGTTGATCTTGTTAAGTTTGTCTTGATGAGGTTTAAGTTTCTGATTATTGGTATCAATTATGAGGTTATGTAATCGTTTAACTTCACTTTCTATTTCACCAGCTTTCTCAGCAGCGCAGTCGTAATCTGTTGATTAAGAGTTAAGGTTGTTGAGCTGTCTCTATGAACACCAAACTACTGCAGCACAGTAAGTTTTAAGTGATAAAAAGCTATGCTGTATAAATATATTGAGAAGTGCACCTTCCTGACTCTGTGATACTGTGAAAGCGCTTTTTAGTGCAAACCAAAAATTTAAGTTGGATTACTTACTGTGTATAGAGAATTTAAACAGATAAGATAGCACATAAGAAGCTCATTCTTGGCATTTATTTAATGGGAAGATGCTCCAAGGTTAAGCTCTAAGAACTGGCTGCTAACTGTTGCTCAGCAGCTACTGTTACTGTACAGTTACTACACATTGAATAGCCTAATCTACTTTGAAAGTTTGTCTATTTAGCTTATATTTAAAACAGAACAAAAACATTTTAGTAAGTCGAACAGCTTTCACAAACTGAATGCTGCAGCACCTTACCATTCTAAGGGCAAAACAAAAAAAATCCCCCATTGAGTTTGCTACAGATTTACAATTTCCTTTCAGGGACAGAAGGGGTAAAGCAGAGACAGGCAGGTCTCTCCAGAGGAGAAGATAGGTTTGTGTCTCTCCACTACTTAGTAGAAATGTTAGAGAAGATATTTATAACATCAAACCTTAGCATTATTGAGGAAGTAAAGCATTCATACTCTTTTGATGTTATACTGTTCCCAAGAGGCATAGAGGGAATCCACAGCAGTGTGTGTATCTTCTCTTTCCTAAAATGCTATCAAAGCAGAATTGTGGGGGAAGGGAATTGTGTCTTACTGGGCTCATATTACTCCCTGAGCAAGAAATTCAAATAAACTGTCAGGTTTACTTTCCTAAACTACCACTTTCTTCAGAGTAGCTGTTATTCCAGTTCTCAGGGTCAACACCTTTCACAAGAATGGGGGTACATTGTGCCCACAGCAGATTACAGGATATTCATATTAATCACATAACAGGCCAGTCAGAGCATGGCAAAAGCTTTTATCTGACTTTAGTATCATTACCTCCACATTAACAATTCTTCCCCCAATTAAACTCAGTTTCCTACAAATCTGTCTGTAACACAGCCATAAATATCTAAAGGGCCTCACTCTCTATAATCTCGAGACACTTTTTACCTCTCCCTTTGAAGAAGAGGAGTTCCAACTGGCAGACTGAAAGAACAAAGCTGTAACCATTCATTCCTGGTTTAGTGAAAGAATATGACTATGATTTTTATCTTTAATCCCTTCTCCACAAAATGTACCTTTTTTATAATCATTAAGGACTTTTTCCAATTTGTTCTGTTTGGTTTTGTCCGGCGCAGTAGCAGTTACATTGGCTTCAAGTTCCTTAATGTGGGTTTTCAGATGAATTTCTTGTTCAGGTAAATTCTGCAGAAAAAACACAACTGTGTTGGAATCCTGTATTTCAGAGGCTCTTGACACTAACAAGGATGATGTTAAGCAGAGGCTAAGTCATCCCCCTGCACATTGATGGAGAAACCAGACACTGCCTTAATAAGAAACTTGTTCACCTTTATACTTGCTGAATACTTTTCTAAATTGTTTTTCATTTCCCGAACACCTTGTTGCAGTTTGCTTATGGCTTCTTCAAGTTGTAATTTCTCTTCTTCACACTGTACTGCTCTTTTAAAATCCTTCTGCAGTTGACATTCCATTTTATTGACCTACACAAAAATAAGGTATGATCATTTGCCTGGTAAAGCAAAACCTCATTCACCTGCTCAACAGAAAATAGACTATGATCACATAAAACACAGAAATAAAGTGGAATAAAACCCTGAAAATTTGCTGTAGCTGGACAGAATTAAGATTATGTACTAACCTCTTCTTCTGAAACAACCATTACGACTGAAGAACCCATTCTACCCTTCATTACTTTAGCCCCACCACCAGTCATGGTTCCTGAAGTAGAACAGATGAAAAGAAGTTATCAAGCTTATTGTGTTTAGATAGCACCTGCAAAAACCTGAAAATATAATTGCAAATTCGCACTTAAATACCTGACTGTTCAATGATTTGTCCTTGAAGTGTTACCACCCTCCATCTTTTGTCTTTTTGAAATGCTATTCTGGAAGCTTCTTCCAAGTCATTGGCTACTAAAGTATCACGTAATGCAAAGTAAAAAGCTGGGCGAAGCTTCTCATCGACTGCTTTCACCAGATCAAACAACCGAGGAACGTTTTCCGGAGTGGGGATTTTCTGAATATTTTTTTCCCATACAGCCATCTACATCAAAAAAGTAAATAAATGAATGAGAGATTCCTGGGAATAAATTTAGGTAATTTCATTATTCTAAGGCACATTAAGGCTTTAAAACAAATGCAATTGTACTGCAATTAACAGTAAAGCTTCCTTCTACAAGACATGCCAAACATTTGTTGTACACCTACTACAGGTATTTAAAAAGCCTTGTGATTCTCTCTAAACATCCCCATTTGCTATAGAATGTTCTACAACACATTTGTAGAACAGCCTATTAAAGCATTTTATATTTTAGCTTCTCTGCAGCAATATATATATACACAGCATGTTACTATATAACACATATTTTTAAACATTAAGACATTATACATACAGTATTAACACTGTGACATCAGGATAAATCATCAGTTTGTCCTGCTGAAGTACTGGTACTTACTTTGTCCAGGGCTATAAATGTGGCAACTCCAATTCTTTTTGCCTTCAAGAAATTCACACATGCCTGTGCAGTATCAACTGTATCGACGACAATGTTGTCTAAGGCACCACAAGATGATGAAATAGCAACATCATATTTCTCATTGATAGCTCCCAAATCTCCCTAATAATTGGGGGTCAGGAGGGAGACACAGAAGTACACTGGTGAGCATTAATGTTTTCTCTTGGTATCATGAAATAAATCACAAAATTTCACAGAAAAGAGAAAGAAAACAAACTAATTGGGGTTTTTCTGGGGGGAAAGAAGCCTTGATTGGAATTTGTAAAATAATACCACACCCATCTCCTCCTGCACGCTGCTATTTATGCATTCCTAATGGACTTGTTCCCATAGTAGAAATTCATATACTCAGCTTCAAAAGCAGTGCTTCTGGTGGAGCAGTGTAGTAGCATTCACTTATTTTCTGCAGACAAATGTTACATTTTATATGTATATACATTTTATATTTTATCTGGCCTAACAAGATCATTTAATGTGTGCTGTGGATGGTTCTATCATTGGTCAGTCTGGTAGGACCCAGCAAGTCCTATACTTCTGCATGGGGTTCTGTGCTGATCTGGAAAATGGGTACAGGGATGTCCACCATCTTGGAAAAAAATTTTCTCATAGCCATTGCCTTTATTTAGTGCTGAGTAGAGGAACCTCAATTTTACTTTATTTTATTTTATTTAATTTCATTTAATTTTATAGCACACCCATGGCATTTGCAATATTCTGCTCTTCAAATTCATAGCACCAGAAAAGTGAGGAATTCTACTTAATACTCTGTTACTGTTCTATTTCTATACTGTTTAAGACTTTAAAGTATAATAGCCTTTAACATCTACCAGTCTTCCATATAGTCCAGGAATATTTCCATTTTTCTTATGCTGAAGCAGAGCATCAAGCACTCTTCCTCGACTGCGACTCATTGCTAAAGAACTTTTGGCTTCTTCTACTTTATGACGCAGGTTTTGAACAAGATTCTTAGCACTTTCTTCTTCTCTTCTTAGTTTCTCAAGCTCATTTTCTTTCTAATAATTAAGAAAGAAAAAGGATATTATCTTCAAAATCACAAAAATTATTCATGGAGTCTTAAATTCATGATTGTGTAGGCAATGAAAGAGCCACTGAAAAGCAGAAGTAGCAAACATTTATCAGAAGAATGGCTGGTATTTGGATATACTTCTGCTAGTATTTAGTACACTTTGATACAAATATGACAGCTTATGAACTCACAAATCAGGCTTAGGACAAGGTAGTAGTATTTTTTTTTTCCTGTGGCGAATGAGAGGAGCAAGAAGGGAAATTAGAGGAAGGCTCAGAAACAGAGTCATTTATTTTAACTTGTCTCATCATTATAGATAGGGATATGTAGGATTTAATTTCAGTGCTTCCTGATAATATTTGATTAACCAAAAATAAGTTTGAATCCAAATACTCCACAGGTTAACCAAGTATTAGAATATAGTTTTAAAGTGTTACTTTGTGGCACAGTTTTTCTTTTATTTTCACCATGATTATTGCTAAAAAGAAGAGTGGAATTTTGATTTGTGTGCTGCAACATTGTGCGGTAAGGAAATTACATACAGAAGTCAAGTCTCACCTCTTTCAACTCCTGTTCAGCTTGGGGTAATTTTACACTTATCTCTTTGATAGCAGCTTTCCTTTCCTTAAGAGTTTCTGAAACAGTCGTCAAAGCCTCCTTTGCCTGATTTAACTGAGACACAGCAGTATTATGACGGGCAAGATAGATTTCAAGTTCTGACTGGGCAACATCCCTCTTTGAACGGACTTCATTCACTGTTTTCATAAACTCCATAAGCTCCTCCTCTTTGCTCTGCAAAAATGGACAATGTTACTACTAAAACCAGATGACTGTAGGATTTCTTACATTAATCAAACTGTATGAAACAAAGAGTGGAAATGGGTGTGTTCTTTTACAAGCTCTTCTATCAGAGGAAAACAGTTATGCTATCTAGAAGAACAAGTATTTCTTAATTTATTAACATATTCTGTATGGAAATTAAATAAGACATTTCTCATAAACATCACCAGGGAATTGTCATGGAACATTTCCATATAAACTTTGATAATTTTCTCAATTTAAATTTGGAAGAAGCCCTACGCATTGTGCTAAATTACAGATCAAATGGGGAAAAATTCTTCAGAGGGTGGTGAGGCCCTGGAACAGGTTGCCCAGAGAAGCTCTGACTGCCCCATCCCTGGAAGTGCTCAAGGTCAGGCTGGATGGGGCTTGGAGCAAGCTGCCCTAGTGGAAGGTGTTCCTGCCCACGGCAGGGAGTTTTGGAACCAAATGATCTTAAGTTCCCTTCCAACCCAAAACATTCTATGATTCTATGAAACCATGTTTTCAACTACAGAAAACAATCCTCCAAGTTACAAGATAAATATCTAGCCTGCAGGTGCTTAGTGATTGAACAGCTACTATCAACAATAACCAAGTGTTATAGTAGCTGTCCATTAATTCAAAGACAGATCCCAGCTTTTTTGAGAGGCTCAGAACAAACAATTTCAAAATCTGTTCATTTATTGAAGTAACACATTGGTTTAAATACTTTTGATGGGAGAAAAATAAAGTGTGTTCAAGTTATGGAAGTGTAAAATTATTTAACATGCATACACAAATAACATATTTGATGACAAATGATTCCTCTAGAAAGCGAGAAACTTAATGAGAATGACTTAGCTCTGATTATCAATTCAAAACAAATTTCCCAGTTAGGCTCCACTGAACTAACACATGAAACAGCACATTTGTCACGTAAAAAAGCATTTTTAAACCGTCTTGTGATCATTTCATTCATGTGTAAAAGCTATACATCAGTTAAGACAGCAAGTGCACTAAGTCAAAGCAGTTCAAACCTCTTTTTCTGTCTGAAGTCCTTGTGTTTCTTGCTTAAGGCTGTCTATAAGCTGCTTGAGTTTTAATTCTTCTTCCTCTTTTCTCTTTTCAAGAAGCTCTTTCTTAGACATTGTTTCGCTGATAGATTTTTCACTATCGGCAGGTACTTTTTTAAGTTCTGCCACCTGTGCAAGGAAGGACAACCAGAGACAAAAGCCATAGCAGTGAAAGAACACACTTTAAAGAAAGCTTTACATGTGAGAACTGAATCAAGGAATCACAGTGGGGCTTAATTCCTAAATATTGATCCAAATTGATCTCTTTATCCAATGAGCAATTTAAGATCTGTAACAGCTGGCAACAACTAATTTGGTGAAACGTATCTGTTAAATTAACTAAATTAACTAGGAAAGCAGGGGAAAAAAAGAAGTTTTGAAAAAGTAGTTACTCTTGAGAATATGCAAATTTCTGGAATCTGAGCAAACATGACAAAAAGATGCTTTGGAGCCGTGAGACCTCCCAGCTAAGCCGAGAAGCCACAAAAACCTTTTGACTTTAGGCAGATTAACAGCCTGGTACCACTGGATCCCATCTCCCACAGATGTGCAATTGGGAATGCCTTAAGGGAGAATAATGCAAACAAGATCACTGGCTGATTTAAATGACAAAGTATCTGACTGAAAAAGATAAGTATATGAAAATATATTTTTCCATCTTCTTTGTTATACAAAATGCAATTGGTGTCCTCTGCTGTTTTCTTCCAGATGCACAAAAACATTCTCATCTAGAGCAGCCAATTACATTTGTTTAGGCAAATCAGGTTGCAGTTCACATTACCTTTTCTTTTTCCTTCTGAATTTGCTTCTCCAATTTTTTAGTCTTGCTCTTGGCATGTTTTAGATTTTCCCTTACTTTAACATCCTGCAAATCCCACTGAGTAAATTCTTCTTTTTTTTTCTCTATGAACGTTGTTATTTTATCACGTTTTCTAAAGGGGAAAAATAAAAAGAAAGAATCATCTATTCCATAACCTATAAAAATGTCAGTTGAGCTTGGCTTAGTAAGCAAGCATATAGAATTTAAACCAATTACTCAATTTTTGTAAAAACCAGTATACTTACTATATTCACACTATTTTCCCAGGTAAGTTAAGTTTCATCAGAAAAAGATGAAGTAACAATGCAATATTAAATCCATTTTCAGAAATTTTATTTTTTCCTTGGTAAAATTTATAATTCACCTCTCACAAATAACTTACCACAATCTTAGAGGATGAGAAGATCAATATTGCAGTTGGACTGGAAATTAGGACCAAGACAAATCAATTTTAGGGAAACACAATTGATGCATAAAAGATTCATAAGGAAACCAGATAAAAATACCCAACATCCATGGGCCTAAACATTATGGAGGTATATCTAAAAAGCTAAAACAATATTTCATTGCTTTTGCAGTCAATATATAAAAGAATGTACTTTAAAAATCCATTCAAATATCAGACATTTTCTTATTGCATTACCCAGATTTCTGCAAGAGAAGTAACTACAAAACCTGCAAACCAATGAGATTTTTTTATTTACTTATTTTTGTGCAAGAGATCATTTAATCTATACCATGGAATGTTTAGATATACAATAAGTGACTGTTCATCAGATAATTGAAATTTCTGATGGAAGAACTACCAGAAACACAGCTGTGCTCTGAGTTTGGTCACCTTCCCATACAGCTGCTGTATACTTCTGCTTTCTCCAGTGTTCTGGCCCCTGCAATAAAGCCGACACACCTTTCCCTGAAAATCCTGCAAACTCTTACCACCACATATGCAAAATGTGTAAAATACAGTACTCTCAGTTTACAAATCTATACCTAAAGTACTTACTTTTCAAGTTCTTTCAAACTTTTAGTCTTGGTTTTCATTTCATCTCCAAGTTTCTTGCTCTTCTCATTAACTTCTTTTGTTTCTTCGTTAATTTTTTCTTTCTGCATTTCCATATCATTTATTCGTTTCTTTAGGTCATGACTAGGGAAAAAGCAAACAAAAAATCCAACTACAAAACCCAAACCTCCACTTTTTTCCATAAAGCTGACATTAATAATGGGTGTATATTTCCAATCTTACATGTAAACAAAACAATTATGTAAAGAATTAAACCTTGATGTTGTCACTCAATAACCTTGCCAATTCAGCACAAACCAGCAAGGAAATCTATTTAGACACTTCAAATTAAAATAGTCCTTAACTGATCGACTTTCTCAATTCAAGTATAAAGCTGTAAGAGATTAATTTGCCAGACTACTTTATTTTGTTAAAAGCTGGCAAGCATTACTTTTTTTTTTAGTGGTGGTGTTCTGTTTTTTAAAAAAAAGATTTTTGTGAAAATTATGTCTAATTTAAATTTTTTAACTTCAAAATTTGAAACAAAATCACCAGCCACATGCTATTCAACTAATTCTGAAGGACTGATATATTTTTTAAGAAATACAAAATACTTCTACTTAGAGATAAGGAGGCAGAGTTTAAGACCACTGCTACCACAATAAAGCCAAATCAAAACTTTAGAGAATTACTTACATGTAGTATTGACAGATCCGACTCTTTTCTTTAAACATTCTGTTTTCCAGACAAAGAAATTCTATGGCTTTATTCTTGTCTGCTTCCAAGGCATCCTTTTCTTTTTCCACCATTTTAACTCTGTTTAACTAGACAAAACAAAGAGTCAGAGCAGACTTTACTGCTAATACTACAGAAGAACAAACCCTGAGGAGAAAAATCTGAGACTCTTTGTAGCACCTGTCCTCTGGAGATGTGGTTCAACAACTCTACAAGACAGTTTAACACTGGAAGTTTTTCTGAAATCACAGATCACAACTTCCACAGCAGAGACTGTCATTTTAGAGCAATTCAGACAGGAATTTAAAACTAATAAAAAGATCCTACAGATGCCAGAAACAGCTCTGGCGAGCCAAGAGAAACACAGGTGAGAGAGAGAAGCTACATATAGAAAATAACATATATGGACTGCCTGTATTTCAATCTTCTGACTAGCCCCTTTTAAGTTAATTTCTGCACTTGAAAGTTCTGTTTTTCTTTCCCAGCCTTTAAAAAAAATATGTCTGCAACATACTAGGATTTACCAAGGACACAGCAAGCAAGAAGAACTTTAATATTATTTAGCACTTTTAGAACTGAACGCATAAGTAAAATGTACTGCAAGCAGGTTCTACATAGCTAAACTCACAACTAATGTTTTATGCCTTCTCATATAGCTGGTGTGTGCAACAACTCAACACTGCTCTGCCTCCCTCTTCCTCTCATCTTAGCATATGGAAAGTTTTCCTGCTATTTCTTCTATTTGCTGTTCAGCAATAGGAATCAGGCAGAAAACTTCTCTGGAAAGTTTTCCTGATACTTCTCCTATTAGCTATTCAGTAACAGGAATCAGGCAGAAAAACCCCTCTATCTCAATATATTCAGATAATGACAATATCTTTCTCTATTAAGTCTGAGCAGCATTTAATGCATGCAGATTATGATCAAAGAATATTCAGCAGGTAAAATCCTCTGTTCCAAGCAAACCCCCAAACATAAAACAAACAAACCAAAACAAACAATAACCAAAACAAAATTTTGAGCCTCACCTTTTCCCCTCTCTGTTCATTTAAATTCTCTATTCTGCGACACAGAACTTGGATAGGTTCTTTTAGTCGTGCAGATCCTATTAAGTCTTCTAAATATTCAAGCATGCCTTCATCATGTTCAGTCTGGCCTTTTGGTTTCATCATGGCGATTTGTTCAACTTCCCCCTTGGAAAAAAGAAGTTTGATTTGTCTCCCCCCACCCCTTTTGCTTTTCTTTTTTTTTTTTTTCGCTGGGAGCAGAGATAGTATTCTAAATAAACACAAACATCTTTGGAAAGCAGGGATATGTCCATATTCCAGCATTATACAAAAAAGGACAAAATAATGCAGTAGTCAAAACTTGACTATTCAGAGTGGCAATATATTCGGGAAAACAAAGATCAAAGTTAATGGAAATTTCCTCCAAGGAGTGCATGGTGGTGATGTGCATCAATTCTAAAGCCAACATTCAGATCTAAACATTGCTTCATTTCACTAAAGATTCAGAAAAGCATTTCCCCAACCTTAGAAAAAGAAGAGAATAAAGCATGCCCTCTAAGTCACGTAGCACCCAACAGTCTTAAGGCGTCTTAATGAAGATTAACATCACTGAAGGATTCTCTTTAGGAAACAGAAGGTCCACAATATCATGTCTTGTGGATGAACTGGACTTGCAATTCATATAACCAAGACCTCCTTGTTGGAAAAAGGACATTCTTTCAGTATTAGGCTTCCTTAGTTTAATTTTCCTTTATGTACAGCATTAACTTTGAATTATTAAGGCAAATAGTAACATTTTTTTCCTAAATAAGAATTAGGCAAAATTAAACCAAGACAATGACAAGGACTGTTTATGTTACTGATGCTATCATTAGCCAACAACAAAAAAAATCTATTATCAATATTTTATACTTAAGACAGAGTAGAACTACATGTTTCAAAATACAGATTTTGTAAATTACACATACATCAAGACAAAGACATGAAACTGAATATATACATATTAAAATTCTACCTGGTGCAAGAGTAGATCCTGTAGAAATTAAAGAATATAGAGTAAAAAGTATTCACATTTCAAAAACCTAGATACTTAGGTACATGAGAAAAGACAACTTATTCATATAACAAATAGTAGCGCAGAGTACCAGTACCAGAGTACCATTAAACACATGAAACAAAAATGGATTAAAAACTAAATCAAATTTAGTTTTATAACTGACAAGATCAGAATTATATTCCAGTATCTGACCTACGTATGTAAAAAATGCCTAAGTCTAGATCCAGAGTGAAAATATTAATTGGTTTTATTCATGGACAGTGGGATTGAATGAGCCCTCAGCAAGTTTGCCGATGACACCAAGCTGTGTGGTTCAGTTGATACGCTGGAGAGAAGGAATGCCATCCACAGGGACCCTGACATGCTTGTGAGGTGGGCTGATGCCAACCTCATGAAGTTTAACCATGCCAAGTGCAAGGTCCTACACCTGGGTCAGAGCAATCCCAGGCACAGCTACAGGTTGGGCAAAAAGGAAATTCAGTGCAGCCCTGCAGAGAAGGACTTGAGGGTGCTGGTCAATGAGAAAATGAACATGAGCCAGCTTCAGTGTGCGCTCTCAGCCCAGAAAGCCAACCATATCCTGGGCTGCATCAAAAGAAGCATGACCAGCAGGTCAAAGGAGGCAATCCTGCCCCTCTGCTCTTGTGAGACCTCACCTTGAGTATTGTGTGGAGTTCTGGTGTCTTCAACATAAAAAGGACATGGAACTGTTAGAACAAGTCCAGAGGAGGGCCATGAGGATGATCAGGGGACTGGAGCACCTCCCATATGAAGACAGGCTGAGAAAGTTGGAGCTGTTCAGTCTGGAGAAGGCTGCATGGAGACCTCTTAGCAGCCTTCCAATATCTGAAGGGGGCCTACAGGGTTGCTGGTGAGGGACTATTCGTTAGGGACTGTAGTAATAGGACAAGGGTTAATGGATTGAAACTTAAACAGCAGAGGTTTAGATTGGATATAAGGAAGAAATTCTTTACTGTTAGGGTGGTGAGGTACTGAAATGGGTTGCCTGGGGAGGTTGTGAATGCTCCATCCCTGGCAGTGTTCAAGGCCAGGTTGGATGAAGGCTTGGGTGATATGGTTTAGGGTGAGGTGTCCCTGCCCATGGCAGGGGGGTTAGAACTAGATGATCTTAAGCTTCTTTCCAACCCTAACTATTCTATGATTCTATGATTTATCATTTTTCATTGTTGAAGTTGAGGTGACAGCCAAGTCTCTACAAAAGTATGGATAAGGAAGAACTTCCCAAGAACATATAGAAGGAGTGGTAACTAATGAGATCTCTGGAAAATCAGAAAGTCACAGAAGTCAAAGGGCAGGATTTCTATGCAACCGTTGCAAATCAGGCCTATAACCAGCTAAGAAAGATGAGGATAAGGTCCCATTAGCAAAGGCAGTTGTTATAATTTTTGCCAAGGGGATTTTGTTCCACATTCTCAGTGCACAATGACACCTAGTGGCCCTACGTTTTTCTTCCAATTAGCAAATACCATTCAGCTGAGCAGAAGAGAAAAAGTTTAATTTTGCAGATTTTTCAGAGTAAAACCTAGTAATATATTAAGACAGGTCTTCTTGAACATAATTCCTTTGTTAGAGTAAAACATGGAGGATGGTTTTGTTTGGGTTTCTTTTTTCCTTTCTTTAATTAACACTTCAGATGTTCAATGCATCTAAGCTGCTATTTTCTGGTAATTACTGTTCCTAAAAACGTGTCAGCAGTTCTGACAAGACAAAAAAAACCCCAACCCCAACACAACCCAGTTCTATTGCTTACATATCTCAAAAAGCCAGTTAGTTTTCTAATAACTGAAGTTGTATTATGTACAATTCCCATTGCACATTTGCTCCCTCGCCTGAAAGTACGACTTCTCTACCAAAAGCCACCTGTCAGCAAGACATTGCTTCTGGGTAGGAAACTATGTAACCTCCTAAATTTCTGTGGATTTACCAGAAAGTCTCCATTTTATTTATCCCTGCATTAAAGCCTTTCCTCTGTTTACATTCAAGAAATAAAACAATCACAGAAAATATATTTAATTCATGTGGTGAGCATCAAGTTTAAGAACTTCCTATACCTCACATCTATCCCTTAAGTTAGGTGCTGCTGTAAACCACAAAACTGCCCTGGATTTAACAAGACCACAGGAATTATAGACAAACAAGGAGTGCAAGTCAACTTTATTTTTTTTGTTTTACAATCTACCTAAGTATTATTAGCCATCTTTTAAGTCATAACCATCTAAGAAAGATGATTACGCAGTTGTGAGGGTTCTCCATAGCTCACTAATGTAATGGAATATAACTGCAATACATTTAATGATGTAGTATATAATTATTGACATTTAATCCAATTGTATCTAGCTCTATAACCTCATAAATTAAGAAGTCAGGGGTTTGGTTATCTGATTGTCTGTTTACATGGTAAATCTGCTGAGATACCTCACACTAAACCATGTCACCCAAGGCTCTGTCCAACCTGGCCTTGAACAATGCCAGGGATGGAGCATTCACAACTTCCCTGGGCAACCCATTCAAGTGCCTCACCACCCTCACAGTAAAGAACTTCCTTATATTCCCCTGTTTAAGTTTTAACCCGTTACCCCTTGTCCTATCACTACAGTCCCTAATGAAGAGCCCTCCCCATCATCCCTATAGGCCCCCTTCAGATACTGGAAGGCTGTTATGAGGTCTCCACGCAGCCTTCTCTTCTCCAGGCTGAACAGCCCCAACTTTCTCAGCCTGTCTTCATATGGGAGGTGCTCCAGTCCCCTGATCATCCTCGTGGCCCTCCTCTGGACTTGTTCTAACAGTTCCATGTCCTTTTTATGTTGAAGACACCAGAACTCCACACAATACTCAAGGTGAGGTCTCACAAGAGCAGAGGGGCAGGATTGCCTCCTTTGACCTGCTGGTCATGCTTCTTTTGATGCAGCCCAGGATATGGTTGGCTTTCTGGGCTACGAATGCACACTGAAGCCGGCTTATGTTCATTTCCTCATCAGCCAACACCCCCAAGTCCCTCTCCACAGGGCTGCTCTGAATCTCTTCTCTGCCCAACCTGTAGCTGTGCCTGGGATTGCTCTGACACAGGCATAGGACCTTGCACTTGACAATAAATACCTCATCATCTGACCAGGAATTACTAGTGATTGCAGTTTAGGCCACAAATTAAATAACATTTTGAAAAGTTGAAGTGAATCGAGTACTGTTAAGATAATTCACATGAATTTAACTCGTCAGGCTGGCAATTGGCAGTTTAATATTCCTAATTCAAAATAGGCAAGCAATTTTAGAATTTTATATTATTCTTATGTGAAGAGATGTAGACAGACTACCTACTTAAATTCTTGTATTCTTTTCTTATCAAGGGTAAAAATGAAAATACTTAGCAACTACAAGTAATAATTGAATAACAGGAATATTAAATATTATTTAATATCTATATTATTTACCAAGTCAATATATTAGGAAATCTTTTTAGCCCATCCCTATGGTTAACATGCTAAGAAACAAAACTGTTTCCAGCTACTTTTATTGATAAAGGAGACCAAAAAAGCTTGTACCTTCTCTTCTTTCAAGTAATCATGACAATGATTAGCAGGGGGAGAAAGGTGAGAAATAATCACATTTTAACTCTGCATTCTGTTAAAAGTTCATAGTCAGCATAACTGTTCCCTTAACATTTTAGCAGTGCTTATTACTTGACCCACTATTTGAATTATGTAAAAAAAACCCAACAAAAAAAAACCCAGCCCAAGCCCCAACAATACAACCTTGCCCATTTATCTAGTGAAAGATCTCTCAAAATACAGACAGCTCTTCTGAAAGTGAAACTAAGAAGGCAGCAGGCAGACATTTGTTGAAAAGCAAGTATGCTTGGGTATGCTAAATATGGCTGTCACACCTAAATTTACAAAGTCTTGGAATGGACCACCAGGAAATCTCTTTAATTACTGCCCTCAGTTATCTTCCTGCACTTCACAGGCATGAAATCATGAGGGGGACTAATGTGCAAAACTAGAACAAAAAAGAAATAAATCCTCTGTTCAGCTGAAGACAATCAAAATGGATGTCAACATTAAGGCACTTGTGACACTGGCAGACAGCTAACAAAGAACAAAACACCCACAAAAGTAATCACTGTATGAAAACATAACAAATATCCACGGAGTATTTTGGGAAGGCTCTACATTCATGGCAAGAACTCTAAATGGAATTATAAACCCAGTTTCAGTTTCTGTATTGTGTGTGAAGTCTTCTGCATCAGACTGAAGTTATCACAAGCTGCTGGCATGTCACTGGTAACAGAGGTAGTCAACTCAAATACTGTATAATGAACAGACATCTAAATAACAGTTTCTAAAGAATGCCTCAGTTTAGTTATCAGAAAACAATTTTTACTACATTTGAATAGAGAACACAGGTTTATACGGGGAGAAATTTCTAAGCAACAAAGTTAGCTTATATAATGAGAAACCTTGCTTGACAGTAGGCTACACAGTTACAAAACCAAGGGCAAGTGCCAGTCTCCTTTGAAAGCTATTTCCTCAAGTAAAAAGTATAAAAAGTAACTTCAAGGAGTTTGGAAGCAAGAGATTCTGCCTTCCTTTTCACAGCTGAAAATTATTTCAGTGACATAATGTTCAAGATATTTTCTAAAATTTTCTATTCTAAATTAGAGCAGAAACTTTAAAGTAAATTGTAAAAGCTGTCAAAAACTAGTGTAAGACTTGCTCATCATAAAATTAACTATGTGAAATCAACACCCCACTTGAGGAGACCTAGGGTCAGCAAAGCACTGGATGAACCGGCAGCACACAACATGCAGTCCAGGAGCACCTGGACTTGCTATGCCTGCTTCGCTCAACCCCACACAGATGCTGCAGAGGTATGTCCAGAAAGACACCTGAAGAATTAACAGAAGTGGTGACATCACCAGCACCTTTTATCACTGTCTTAAGGTTGTGAGGCTGCCAAGTCAAGGTTCCCTGTACTCCAAGTTATGTGCATTGCAGTAACACTTGCATCCTTGAAGTATTTAAGAATGCTGTAGATTTAATGCGAGATGCTTATTATTGCAGAATTAATCAAATTTCAATCTCTATTGCATGCATACTGTTCTGCACTCATTGTTGGAACAAAACACATATTAGGACTAGCACATCTCCTACAATGCAGGCAGCTTAAATATAATCATAGAATAGTTAAGGCTGGAAAGGACCTTAAGATCATCAAGTTCCAACCCCCCTGCCATGGGCAGGGACACTTCACACTAAACCAGGTCACCCAAGGCTCTGTCCAAACCAGCCTTGAACACCAGCACGGATGGAGCATTCACAACTTCCTTGAGCAATCCATTCCAGTGCCTCACCACCCTCACAGTAAAGAACTTCCTCCTTATACCCAATCTAAACTTCTCATGTTTCTGTTACCCCTTGTCCTACCACTACAGTCCCTAAACTGCTGCTCTCCAGAGCAAACTTGTGACACGCAAGAATTTCACCTGCTGTGTAGGCCTCACAAGGTGGCAAAATAAAGCCCCTAAACTATTACCTCATTTCTACAAACTACTATTTTCTCTAAAATTACAATTTGTTTCTTTAAACAGCTAATCCTCTCACAAAGGAAAGCTTTTAATCTGAGTTTATCCAGTGTTTTCTGACATATAAAGATTTGAATTTTAAACAAGGTTATCAAACTGCTCATTAAAGGAAAATTTTGACCTACTCAGTAAGTTGCCTTTCTGCAACTTTTAATCTTGATACCAGATACTACTTTACACTTCTGCATGTAACTCCTGTTTGTTGCTCTTGGCAGACAGTAGCATTATGTTCCAGCAATCTTCCTTTCCATCTCTAAGAGAGGGTCTGTGAACTGAATCATTAATTCCAAAACTAGGAAAACTCTGAATAGCATAACTTGCTAATCCCAATACTGACATTACCCAGCTTCAACCAGTTATAAACTCTAGTCATTGGTAATTCATTCTGTGCACAATATTAGTTCAGTCTGTGATAGCGCTGGCACTGGAATTGCAGAGTTTCAGAATACAGCCATCAGATTCCATTTTAAAATCCTTGTATGAAACAAGACAGGGCTAGCAAAAAACTTTTGACATTAAAAGCTCATTGACAGCAACCTTCAAACTCTTCATAAAGAAACAAACAATACTTTTTTTATTTGCAAAAACTTGCCTGCATTACAACTAGCTGTTTCTGGAGAACCTATAGACAAAAATGTTTGCTTACCAATATGTCCCCTTTTCTCACCCCTGAAAATTAGGGAAAAAAATTCTACTGAAGACAGTGTCTTCCAATATAATTAATTTTGTCAACTAAATTGTTAATACACTTGCAGATCAACTTCATTAGCATTCTACAGAATTATTATGGCTGCAAGTAGGTAAAAATACATTTTCCAGGATTTCGGGTTGTCACTTCATTTCTGGTGACTTAATATGAAGCTTTAAAATAAAAAAAAAAAAATACTGAAAAACAGATTAGCAAAATCCTGTACTACCTAACAAACCAGACTAATTTTTGAGTGTTAAAACCCACACATCAACAATGCTTCAGATGCACAGTAAGGCACAGGCACATTAAAATATAAGATTGTAACAAAGGAATTTTGTAGGTTGGAATCCAGTAGATGGAAATGTGCTGCGCCTGGGGCGGGAAGTGAGGAATACCGGTACTCTGGGTGGTTTTTGAAGAGAATTTTCTGTTGCAGCTGTTGTGTTTTAGTTTTTGAAGGGGATTTGTTAGTGGAGTTCTTCAACACAAGCCAAATTGAAGAGTGGAGTAATTTAGCATCTAACTGAAGTGAAAATTACATTGTTTTAATCATGAGGAAGAGTTTTAGAGAAAATACCACCCAAGAGATGAAATATTATACACAGAGACAAAAACTTCCATGTCTTTAGATGTGGCTGAGAAACTTAGTGAGGCAATACCTTGCAGAGTAGGACAACTTATTTATCTTAGTTTCCCCACTTCAACTATTGCAAGTAGAACAGAAGAAATCTTTCAGACCCTTTGTGGAACTTCAGTGTGTTTTATCAAACAAGTCCAAGCTTAAAAAATAAAAAAAATAAAAATCACAGATTTTTAAAAATTTGACAGACCCTTTATACAACCTTTTCATTTGTTTACATTTCCCCACCTTTGAGGTGCTGGCAGGAGGAAAGGCAACTTATTTCCAGTTGAACAAAGGAAGCTATTGCAAATAGGAAGCACCTCTTGTAATAGCCTGGGTAGTGTCCTCTCATAATAAGTTTTAGCATTTGGATTTAACCTCACACCTAGATGTCAAATCTACCTAGCTGTGGTTCTGCATCAATACCAGATGATAGCTTCATTACATAATTCTTTTTCTACCAGCAGTTGGAGTAATAAAAAATGTAGAACAAGCCTAGCTACTACAACCTGCCCAAATTCTCATTTATGCCTTGGAACATAAGTGCGGAGGTACTCTGAGAGAAATCTTTGGCTGGGGTTCTGGTTGATTTTTTTTGTTCGATACTGAACTATCATAAAATTTTAGATATGATAATTGTGACTATAATATTTGTTTTTTTAAGGCAAACACAGCTTCTTTTAAAATTCAGAACAGTATTTTAGTAGTTTCACTGTAACTGCAGTATACATTTGGTAACATGTTTTTAAGGTTTTTTAAGCTCCCATTAAAGAAAGTTTTGTTACTGAAAACAAAATCTTTGGGTGACAGATGGGTTTCCTGTAATCCCAAGCACAGCACCTGTTACAGCACAATTACAACAATCTTGTATAATACTATCAATATTTACATTCAATCTGCTTACTGGATTAACTGATTAAATTAGTTTACAACTTTATGATATGACATAATTTCATTTTCATAAAGGTAATATGCAAATGTAGACAGCAGTCAGAACATCATTTAACTTTGTCAAGCATCAAGACTATCAGTCTTGTGATGTGTGTGACTATTTTATTACATATGCATGCATTAAAAGCAAATCAATGTAAGCATGTTAAGTTTATTAAAATTGTTCAAGCATGAAGATTTGTTCCCCTCCTCCCCCCCTCAAAAAAAAAAAAACAACTATTGGAGTGATTAGAAAAATTCCAACCACACAACTTTGAAGGAATAGGGTTTTCTTTATATGCAACAGGTGATAAACAGAACTTGTCCTTTAAGCACTGAACTGAAGCAAACAGTTGATCACAGCCAGCATGTCCAGAATGCTGAAAAAAATCAGTACTTGCAGCTGTGATGGGCACCGCTAACTCAAAATTTTGTGGAGGATTACAGTAACCTACACAAAACCTCTTAGTATTTGTTCCACTGAAGAAAATCAAACTTGATCAACCCAAATTATAACCCAATTTCAATTTTTAACTTTTTAATATAGAAAGCTAGAAAAAACTGACCTGGCATTTCTCTTAATAACAATCACAAAGCTTAGAATTTTTACACTTTTATGGAACACAGCTGTACTTTAATTCTTTCAAATGGTGAAGTGTTCCTCCCAGAGCAAGAGGAATGAGGACAATACATTTTGCAAATATTTCACTAGCCAGCTAGATGAGTCAAAATTACAGGGCACACAATGATAGCTCTCACTTCTTAACTATGAATATAGTAAGGAATGGCAAAAAACTGCTAAATTTATGTATATTCTGTTTCCTCATTTCATTTCAACAATGTGCCTATACTCCCCCTCTTCATGTAGAGTTTTGACTGTGAATTCTAATTCTGCATACATAGGCCATGGAAGCTTCATACACAGGTAATCAATATGCATGTAGCCTTCTGATTCTTCTGGAAATATAACTGTAATATAATTCTGTTCAGGTTTTGGTTGTCTTTTTGTTTGGATTTTTTGTGGTGGGCTTTGGTTTTGGTTTGTTTTTCTTTTCTCTTCTCCCCTCCCCCTAGTTCCATGTTATTGCTGCGATCATTTAGTGCTTGCAGTCATATCTCATTTCTACCCTCTAATTTTACCAGATGGCAAATATACAGGAGGGGAGAAAATATCAAATACTCAACTTCATGCTCTGCCTTCTAAGAAAAGTGTTACAAGCTAGGTGGGAAATAAGAAAGTCAAATTAAATTCACATACACAAATCTACAAGGCCACTACTGTCCAAAGATGAGGAAAAACTTAGAACTAGCCTGTTATACAACATACAGTTGTTCACACAAAACTACTATTCTGCATTCTGGAAATAATTTAAAAGTAGCCTTTGTCAAGCTGTTTGCACATCTGTCTAATTTTAGAAGCTTTAAGGACATTCTTGTGTTTAATACAAGAATACAAATAGATTGCAAATCTAGAGTCTCTTTGGAATCTAAGTCAGTTATTGTCAAACTCAACCTACAATGTTTGATTTAAGACTATTGGTATGTTCTTATGAAGCTATTTAATATATCACTCTCATTTACATATTGGCCCCCAGAAATGTGCTTTTCTTCACTTTCCATGTTTCCTTTTTTCTCTGAATAAAACTTAATAAACAGTGGTTACAATGTTTTGTTGCAATTAACTAAATAAAAATAATATGAATTGCCAACAGAAGTTTTCTGGTATGGCAAGAGATTTCATATTGACACTGCACATAGACATATTAGCATACCTTGCACTGCCTAGTGTTCACTTCAGTGTAAAGCATAATATTTAAACAGTGAAATTGATACTGTACTCCATGAACCAGTGAGGCTTCTATTTTTACATAATACTTTATTCAAAGAATCTGGTTTTACTTAATTATACTATCACACTTGCTTTAAGTCTTCTTACAACTTCAGCTCAGCTGTCCTTGAATTTTCTAGAACAAACCTCTCTTTACCACTTACGTTGGCAGCACAGATCACCAATTATAATCCCAGTAGAGCTTTTCATCTTGTGCTCCACTCGGCACATTAGCTCAAATGTTGGTGTGCCTCATTAGGAAAGCAGACCTCAACAACTGGGAGCTTCTGGCTTATCTCAAAGTGAGAAGAAAATTTGCCTCTCTCATTTCCTCTCCAATACGCTGGAAGAGCGTCTCCTACATTATTTCCACAAAGCAGCAGGTGAAAAACTTGACCAAATTTCCTTTCTGGCAACATAATCTTGCCATAGGATAGGACTTACTACATTGCAAAATGCCATTCCTATCTGTTACAAAAATACATGCATATAAAATCACTGTAGTTGCTAATACTTGCTTACAATTACATAAGAATATTTTAATTAAGTCTATCAAATACAGGTAAGTGAAGTACTACTGTAATTAGTACAACAGTTACTTAAATCAGCTTCAAGTTGTTTGAAAGAAAGTAGCTTTAAACTAAATGGAAATCAACTGAGAGAAGTCTGCTCCCATAATACTGTCTTTTCATACACAAATAATTCAAAGCCTTGTGCCATTTATCATTTCTGTAATATTGATTTACAAAATCACTATAAAACTCCACTTTCCCTTTAAAAAGACTGTACTGACTGTACTTCTCTTACCTTGAAAGACTGCAGAAGCCAATTTCAGCAGATGTTAATGGTTGCTGTCCACAGCCAGTTTTGCTTTGCTCCCCAGACAAGCCTACACTGCTATATTCGAAACCGACATTCCTTCAAGTGCTCCCCATCTATTTAACAATTCCTTAGAAGCAAACCAGCCAGGATAAAGAGGCTGAGATTTTTTTCTGGCTTCAAGATTAACCTGTTCACCAAGTCACTACTGAGCAACAGCAAACATACTTACATCAGAGTTCTGCCCAGCCTGGTCAGAGTACAGAACCCACACAAGTTTTCCATATATGTACACTGATGTTCCAAGCAAGTCTTTTGAGGAAAAAGCTATGTCATTTTATTTGTTGCTCTTTACATATATTCAGCATACTGAAGGTGTGGAAGACAAAAAAGCAGCAGTGAGATGCTAGATTTTACCACAGTGCTTAGTATACTTCAAGTGACAAGATGTGTTTTTTCCTGTTGCAGTTTCAGGCCATGGCAAGCTGATTAAAAATGTTGTCTATTTCTAATCTACTAAAAGCATGTTAACAAACTTATTAAAAATATACACTATGTAGAATTAAAACTTAAGAATCACAAAAGTGACAAACTGCTAAATGTTGGCAATACCCCATTATAACCACAACCATTTTTAAACAAGACTTTTTTCAAATACCTAGTTCAGGCACAAAATTTGTAATACTCCTAATGCTACTCATTCTTACATGCTCTGTTCTTCCACAGGTGCTTTTTCTAACATTACACACAAGTCATCAGCAGTTGCATTTTAATATTTTCAGTACAGCATCAGCAGAAATACTTGTACCATGCTCTACCCAACGTTAGGTGGGCCTAAGCTTTAAAATTTTATCCTGAAAAGGCATCAAAATCTGCTATGTCAGAAAAAAACCTGCAAAATAAGGGATGAAGAGGGGAGAAGAAACAAAAAAATAAAAGAAATAAAGTAGTATTCTAAAAAGCAAATATTTTCCATTGAATAATGCTAAATATGCTACAATTTTGTTATTACATGTAAAGGGTATGTTCTACAACTTTTTCTTTAGTACTAACTAGTGAATAGTCATATACTGGAACCAGCATTTGATAAAACTTAATTTTTGCCCAGAAAATTGTATAGTACAAGTGAAATATCTTAATGACACCCTATCGGCATAGACAAAATCAAAGAGATTTATAACTTATTTTAAATGAGAAATCACTTAGCAGAGCCTATTTTAGTTTAGCTGTAACAAGAGTAAAAACTAAAAAAAACAGTTTCCTCCAATTTTAAATAACTTAATTTGAAAGACATTACAGAAGAAAGGGTCATCCTTGTGATAGGACAAGCCTTCTGACATGGTCTCATTTTCTTCTAACTACAATTTTTAGTATTTGGATTTTCAAGTTTTGCTGTCATTATGCAGAAAACATTGCTACATTTCCTAACTGGACAGAACTCAACTTCAAATCACCAAGTCAGTAGATTTCACCTTAAAAAGGCACAAAACCTTATGTGCAAAGAGAAAGGACCTTGCCTTGGTCAGAAAGACAGACAGAAAATCTCTGTACAGTTTCCTCTGCACAGAGTCTAACAAAATTAAAAAAAAAAAGAATAAAAAACCAGCAGGGGTGACCATTGCTTTATGGCTTAATATTTACTGGTTATACCTCTCCCCTATTTTTTATTGTACAAGTGGAAGCATGAAGCTCAAGTTTCTAGGAAAAGGTATGCTCTCCTCAATGATAACTTCCTGGGAGGTAATCAATGGGAGAAGAAAACAAATCACATCTGTGGTAAAAATAAAGCTTAGCAATACTCCTTTCCATATTTTCCCTTCCCATTGGTAAAAGGGGATGCTCTCTAAGCTTTACATATCTCCTTACCATAATTTCTACCCAGCTTCATCTTTGACTCTACATTCTCTCCCTTTCAGAAACTTTGCCATCATGGTATTTCAGAACAAAAAGTGTATTTCCTACAGTTATTTTGTTGGAGGTACTTCTCATTCCACCTTGAAACAGAAAATATGTGAATAAAGTGTTGGAGGAAATAATTAATTGGCAGAAGACTAAAAAACATATAATCTCTTTTTGTGGGTGTAACTGTAAAAAAGGACTGCACAAAAAGGCTTGAGGAAGTGAAGCAAGCACAGCGACCTAGCTAGAATTTATTTTTTTTTAGAGGGGAACTGGAAGCTCCTTTGACAGAAACAGGACAAAAATAAACTCTATTGAAAAATTTCAGACCTTGGAAGGCTCCCACTGCTCATTAATTTTCTAGGCTATGAACCTTCAGAGTAGATTTCTGACCTGTTAGTAGTGAAATAATTACAGGTAATCACAGATATAGTTACTCAACTGAATTAATATTTAAATACTTCCATTAAGTACTTCAACTCAGTTTACTTTTTAAGTAATTGTTTGTCACACAGCAAAATTCTGCTTTATTATTTAAAAAATTAAAAGAAAAAAGAAGCATAGTTCTCTTCAACCAGTTTTTTAAACAGCAAACAGATGTCAGCAAGCCTTAAAACTTTAAGGTCAAACATGAATATAAATGATATTGACAAATTCTAAGATGATTTTTACAGTATGGATGGTAAACTGTAGCTTTTAAAAACATAGCTTGAATTGCCTATAAACCTGCCATTCCTAAGAGTTCTCTACAACTGTTAAACAAGTGTAAACAATAAGTACACTTCACATGTTTCTTCTTGCACTCAAATTTTTATGCACATCTGATTTTTATATACATACTTCTCCAGTAAAACCATGTATATATGCAAGAGCCATAAATAATAGTAGAATCATTAAGATTTAAGTTAATATTGCTACACTTTTAGCTACATCATAAACAAGTTGCTGAACCTCTGCCACGCTTAAGCAGCACAATAATATTGGGGTTTAAGGTTTATTTTACTACACCAATATTTACGTGCTGCTAGGGCGGAACAAGTATGACAGCTCTTCTATTCATCCACATGTCAGGAACACAAATTTGTTAATAGAAAAATTTATATTAATATCTTCAACTGTTTCTCTTCCTTAAATTTCTAAAGCAGCAAATAATGATTCGCATCTTAATTAGAGCATGCAAACCATGATGTGCTGCTAGAGTACTTTAAGGCCTCAAGTGCAAGACTGAAAACATAGATGGTATTTTTTACAACTATAACTGGGAAAACAGCTGTATTTAAGATTAGTTTTATTCATACACCAACCTGTAAAATTAAGAATCTGTTATGGTCCAGATCAATTCCATGGCTTCGAAGAAGAATACCAACATCTCTGAATGTCGTTTTCTTTCCATTGATGTGGTAGACTGAAGAATTATCTCTATAGGCAGTTCTAGATACACAAAATTTGCTGTTAGGAATGACTTCATAATCATCTCCTTCCTGTTTTGAGGAAAAACAAAAGCCAGAAAAACAATTACTGTATCACAGGTTTACCTTGTATTTCACAATTAAGCACAGAAATTTTATCATGCTAGGGTTTTAAGTCAATTGCACTCTCAGGTCTAGTAGAAGCAGGAACTGTCTTAGAGCTGCAAATCTCAAAAAAAAAATTTTTTTGAGAAAAAAATTTGAGAGCCAGACAAAAAAAAAATAGCCCAAATAATTTAAACTGAATGGCCTTCATATTATGCTTTTCTCACCTCTAATACAACCTATTGCTCTGAAAATACTTAATTTATTCCCTTTACCACTGTTTCAAATCACAAAGGAAAAGGCCTGCTACAAATTTAAGCTGGCTGTGCTATTCTATTCTCTAAATTCTAGATTAGGGAGTCTTGAATGACTTAGCTGCTGTTTGCATTTTAAACTCCTCTTTTATGGTGCTAGGAAAAGGAATTACTTTTAGCTGAGCAGCTCTAAAGAGAAAGTGTCAAAGATAAAAAAGTAAAACATTACAGATGTGACAAATATGACATCATCAGCTTCAAAATAAATTTACACTTGCCTACAAAGCAACTAAAATAAAGCTGGTACTATAAAGTATGTTTCTTGTAAAGGTTTATACTGAGTTACCACTTTCCCAGATTAACCCCCAAGAGCATAATTAAGTTGGTATCTAGAATATGAAGAAGTTTTTTAGATCATAAATTTAGCTTCTAGATATTAACAAAATCCACTGCAAAAAAAATTACAATTTTGGAATCTGATTATTATAAATACAAGCAAAAGGTATGGGTATATGTGGATCAAGTCAAAGAAAATTGTATCTGTCTTTTAAAACAATTCCTTCATAGGCTGCATATATTGCCAATTTATCAACATAATTTTTGAAATTTCAGTGTACATTTCCCACTATTTTGACTGATCCCAAGCTCAACAGTTGATACTTCAGCTAGAATGTGTGCACAACATTTAAATTTAAATAAAGATAAATAAATTTTATGCGCTCTAATTGCAATAAATCAATAAAAATGTCCACAAGTATTTATCAATACATTGAAGTTGCAAGCAAAATATTTTTTTAATTTGCCAACACTTTATTTAATTCAAAGAAAATATCATGTTCAAAAAAAAATAGTGGTAGGATGTAGGTCCATGAAAAATCTGTTTAAAAATTAAAAGTGTATAAAGTGTAAATAAAAGTTTCAGATTCATTATATTTTTCTAAATTTAGATAACCTAAATTAGTTTCTAATTGGTTTGAAAAGTTTTGCTTAAATAGGTTTTATTTCTTAATATACATATGCTCACATTATAAATTTAAGAATATATAACATTTCCAAACATAGACTTATGAATTTGTAGAGGTCCTACTAATTTCAGAAATCACTTTTATTTACTTGAGGTAAATGAGAGAACAACTTGAAAATTACTTCTTAAAATTATTATTAAATTTTTCTAAATAGCTGTAAAAACCCATGTACTAGATATTAGTCTTGCAGAAAACATTTTAAAAAGTCCCTAATATTTTAAGAGCTGAACTACTCAAGAGAGGAATTTTTAAAGCAAATTAACTTAGATTTTATGTTTTATATCCCCAAAGTAAGCTAATCATGCTATGAAGTTTTCCCTAACTCAAACTGAAATAACCAAATGCTAAAAACTTTCAAATACTTAAAGAAAAAAAGTCTCCACTGTTCTGCATAGAAGCATACATACCTTGTCAATGATCTTCTGGAAGTGGATTTCCACAGAACAACTCTGGATATCTTTATGTTCATCAGAATTATGGATCAGCACAGAGAGTTTTTTTGATCTGATTTTTTGTGCTCGATACCCAAACACAAAAAGCATCGAATCAATGATATTGGATTTTCCACTACCATTTGGCCCAATAATACATGAAAAACGCTGCATAATAAAAGGGGAAAAGTAATATTGAAAGAAAAATAGATCCTGGCCATTGTACATCACCCATTTAATTTATGAACAGTTCAAAATACAACTATTCTTAGCACATTAAACTGCAGACTATTTGATAGCTTAGTTTTTACTGCCAAAGGTAAAGCAGCACAACTTATTTAATAAAAAACCCCCACACCTCAACTCAGCTTTCTAAAATTTAACTTGTTAACTCAAAGCAATACTGCATTTAGCAAGCATGTTTGCAAGAAAAGTTTCATGATTAGCCACGTAAGTCTCTTGTGGGCATTAAAAAATATTCTCAGTCTTCAAAACACACCCCTAAAAGTTCTCCAGTAAACGAAATAAAGAGAAATTCTGCTTTTTTAAAGCTTACGGACAATTTAAAATTGTACAATATCACAAAGTTGCACTTAACAGTCTTCTTTATTGTCCCATGATGAAAATTTAGGATATCACTATATAAGTAACTCTAAAACTTCAATATTTTTTCAGGTATTTTGAGGCAAGCTTACATGAAAATACAGAAAGGAATACTAACACAGAGTTAAGTCTTACCTTCATTTAAAAAAATGCTTAAGGCAAAAGACAGATACCTTATGAAAAGGTCCCAAAGTTTGCTCCCCTGCATAGGATTTGAAGTTCTGGTTTACAATATGAGTTATCATAAGACGAGGAGCGCCAGCTTCATTGGTCACTACTGGAGGTGGGGGAGGAGGGATGCTACCCAGAATCTCTTCTAAACTTTGATTATCAACCACCTCGCTTGACACTGCTAAAAATCATCAAAAACAAACAGAAAGGAAGAAAAAAAATACTGTAAGCTTTCAATGACTACGCACCTTTTAAAATGTTCAACTGGAAAAGCAAACAGTATTTCTATATGAACCAAACCTATACTTCTGCCTGTAACTACTAAAGTGAGCTAAACAGAATTGAAATTCTTCTTTCCATGAACAGAGTCTTTAAAAAAAGACACTTAAGATGTCCCATCGATGCACTAGTGGGTTTGTTCTTTCATTATGTAATTCTTATTCTAACACACTTTAATAGGCACTCTGCAATTACAATAGCTACAACAGTCACAATAAGCCTACAAATCTGAAACAGGCAAAGTCTTTCTAATTAATAAGTGCAAAGCCACATTTCAAGCATGCTCACAAGTTACTCTGCAAGATTTGGGGATCGCTGCACAATGCTCTGAAAACTGTAATGACAGCACAACTACTCTGCAAAGACAGGAAGTTTGTTACGAAAACAAACTAGCCCCCTGGATATCAGCTAGTTGTAAGCAAAGCAGCATTTCAACAGTCACTAGCAACTTTTTCTTCAAAGAGACAGTAGGTTTTGCCACCAGTTTCAACATATTATTCTATTTGTCAAATACATTGCTTTAATAATTGCACATCTGGTTACCTAAAAAGACACGCAGTGCTGTTTTTCCAGACATTTTCAGGAAAAACTCAATTCAGGAAACCCAAGAAAATACACTGCTTCATGAAAAAGAAAGTCAAATCATTTTAAGAGTTAAGTAAATAAACTTGACATTTATTCCATTCCAAGAAATCCCATACCATTTGGCTGCATATAAATTTTTAAAATCCTGCTGTTGTACCACAAACTTAAGGACAATATTACAGATCAGGAATATAAGATAGGCTTTATTAGGAGAAAGTCTGCAAATGGCTTTTGCACTTGTACTAAATCACTGGTCCAAACACTTTAACTCTTTGCAAGCCCTCTTTAACAGTTTAAAAGCAGTTAAAACTTGCCAGGAGTCAAGGCTTTCAACATTCCTTTCTAAAAGAAAAGAGCAAACCCTATCTGGAAGAGTTGGCAGATTCAGCTGAACCTTGTTGCTTAACAGCACTATCAGCAAGTTTACACATCATCAGAACCACAATATTCAAACCTACCTGGTGGAGGTACTTCGCCAAGCTTTCTGCTGCCTTCGTCTTCCACTTCCATATCACTGATGGACTCCTCTAAGGGCTCTCTGCCTTTCTGATGGGCTGCTGTAGAGGGTTTGGTGCTCTTGCTTGGCATGATCTCTGTTGGCTGTTCCACTCCAAGCAAGCAGATTACTGAAGGGATCTATCTCCTTTGCTAACATAAATAAGAAAACCCCGTGATCTAAGCATTGAATGACAATTCCCTAAAGAATATACCTACATATTTGCCCAGATGTTGGACTAATTTAGAAATTAAAGACTAGAGGTATTTTGAAGACAAAAATCCAAATTTGCAACAAAAACCTCAAGATTTGCCTCATACTGATATACTTTAAGTTACATCACCCCTCCCAAAACAACACACCAACCCTAATCTACAGGAACAGCATCAATCTACCTACTGAAACATCATACAGCCGTGTTCCATGCTCAGAGAAAGCAACCGTGATGCTGGGGGCAAAAGAGTTAAAGACACATTCACAAAATAACAAACTGAGTAGCCATATGCTCATACTCTTCTAGAAGCACTCTTCACACACGCATTTCAGACCTGACACACATTTTACTTTCAATAGTCCATGTTGACTACATACTTTCTATATATATCGATAAACAAAAAGACCTGCATAATTATAACAAAGACTTGACTCAAACAGTTTAAATCAACACACTCATTTCACAAAATATAACACAATCACTACTGCTAGCAATTAACATTTAACAGAGAAAGCAAAACAAAGTACCTTAATCTAGTTGTGATGTTAAAGTTAACTGATGAAGAACGAAACATTACAAAAGTTCATCAGCTGGCACTTAAGCACAGCTCCCAGAAAGTATAAATAGAAAGCAGCCGATGAGAAGACAGACGACTGTAGGAGTGAAACTCTCTCCAAAGAGTTTAAATTGTAGCAAGTGGCGAAGTTAGTTCGCAGAAAAACAGACATGAGAAAGTTTACTTCTCACAAGATAAAAAACTGACGTGGTTAGAAAGTCATCTTACAATTGGTGCCAATCATTTGACGTTTTCAGACCTACCCCCAGCCCACACTCTCATGAGAGTCCTTCATTTGGGACAATGGGGGAGGGGGAAAATGAGAGAAAGAACTCATTTTAAGGCAATTTGAGTCTATGCCCCTGTTAAGAAGTGTTCCGCAATGGCTGTCTCGGACAATTACAGCCTCCCAAAGTACCAGATTTTTTTTTTTTCCAAAACTGCTCCACTCCAACAGAATTGTGCAATATAGACCTATTTACCTTACCAACCCTTCCCCCCGAGAATACTTCAGCAGAATGAACAAGCATAACTACTCGACCTCAGCTTTTAAATCGCGATAAATTAGCTGCCTCATACTCTTAACAAATTTAACAAATTCGTGCCCAGCCCCTCCCCCACGGCAGCTCAAAGGTGTTTGTTAAAGCATCTCTCGACGATCTAGTGCCAAGTGCCTTTTTTGTTACGGAGATGGTGAAAGAGAGTCAGAGACGGACAGAAAGACTTCCTTATTAACAATCGCTTAAATTTAATACCGATAACCCATGTCTACGAAAAGTTTTCAGGTTTTTTTTTAGTCCATTCGTTAATTAAAGAAGTCCAACTGCAGGCTTATCGCGGTCATTTTCAAATTGCCACGGGCTTTCTTAGTTTTTCTCTAATGCTTCAAGCATAAAAGGAGCAGGCAGACCTATTTATAGAAGGGTCCCTGCTTCGTAAACAGATTAAAATCGGGCCTCACTGCCGCCGAAACGTACTCCTGTACTTCCCCATCCGAAATGGGTCTCTGATTCACGGTCCCTCAAGGTCCATAAGGCCACAGCGGGAAACCCGGAAATCTCTCCCACGGGCTGCAGAAGACCCTTCTCGTCCCCCCTCCTCAAACCCGTCTGCCGAAACCAGCCAGAACGGATACGCCAGGTACCGTGCCCCGCCGATGTGGGGACCGACCGGCCACTGAGCAGCCCAAGACCCTCGGGAGAAAAAGCACTCGGAGAAGCAACCCCCACCCCACTGCCCGGGCCCAGATTGAGAGTGCCACCACCTTTCGCTCCCTCAGGGCGAGGAGAAAAGATGAAAAAATTAGGCGCTGGGCAGACCCAGCCGCCCCCCTGCTCTCCCCCACAGCACCCCCTACTCAGAGAAGCGCCCTGAAGACGTCTCCGCCACCCTGCTTACAGCGGATGAAGCCCCCCAACTCCACCTGCCCTCAGGCGAACTGCCGGCGCTCCTGCCCGAAGCCCTACACGCCGAGTATATCTCGCGCAGCTGGTACCTTCGAGGGCTGGCGCCTCCCAGCCCCAGCGAGGCTGCAGGCTGTGCCAGCGCGGCCGAGTCCGGCTCCTACCGCGGCTCGGCGGCTTCCACACTCGAAAATGGCGCCCAAACGGCGAACTCGAACCGAAATTCGTTAGAAAAGCGCGGGGCATGCTGGGAAGGGAGGGGGCCGGCCTCCCGCGGGTTTGAAAGGAGGAAAAAAGCCCCGCTCTCCCGCCATCTTGTTTTCCGTTACTGCGCGGATGGGCTAAGCGGGATGAATAAAGTAAAATAAACCCCCTTCACCGCGGAGAGCGGCTCGTTTCTTGCGGGGAACGGAGCAGGGAGACTCGAGGCCGAAGGTGACAACAGGCCCACGCACCCCGCGTGGAAAGGGTTTAATTTTAGAAGTAGGTCAGTGGGCGGCGCCTGGTTGCTCGGCAACGAGCGGTGAGGTGGTGGGGCAGAGCGGCGGCGTGGCGGTGCTGTTACTGAAATAAGTAAGTTCAAAAAAGTTAACTAATAATAAAAAAAATAGTTGAAAATTATGGGGACGCGGCGGGTTCAAAGCCTTATGAGTTAACGGGCGTTGCGCTGACGACACCGAGCCCTGTCACCTGGTCGGGAAAGGCCCGTGAGGTGGCGGTGGACGCGGTGGAAGGAAGAGGAAGTCTCGCGGGAAGTAGCCATGGAGACGGGGCCGCTTGGCTGTGGGGGGAGCGGGTAGCCGCCGCCTTGGCCTGGGCACTCTTGTGGCATCGCGGGACGGAGAGGAAGGCGGGATTAGTGCAAAAGCTGCTGGGGCTCAGGAGCCGGCTGCTACCTCAGCGGTCCTCGCCGCTCTGTGCTCTCCCTCTCGCTGCCGGCTCAGGTAAAGACGGGCTGGGGGAGCGGCGGTGGGCCTCTTCCCATTGCCGTCGGGGGAGGCTGGTGGGCGGCAGGTCTGACTCACTGCCGCAGTGGGCGAGAGGGTCCGGAGCCGTGACCCCCTGCTCAGCGTGGGAAGAGGGCTGGACTGGGAAGAGAGGAGAGATTGCTCTGGGCGGCGAGATAAGGGCGGGGGAGTCCCGACCCCTGACTCCGGACGGCCCTGAAGGAACGGACACTGGTTCTCGCCTGAAAAAAAGCGCGATGTGAGCAGATTAGCTGTTTGAGAAGATGGAAATTTTGGGGGAAAAGGGATGCCGGCACGGCCGGGGAGCAGGCTTTGCCGGCTGTGTGGTGGCAAGGGGCTGTGCCTTGGGTGTGGGGACGCAGATGAGGCTGGAAGACCTGCGGTTTCCTCGTAGCCGCCCACTAGGCAGCAAGCTCTTGCTCCGCCAGCTGCCCGCCATCTCTGCGTTCTGCCGTCTCCCTTTCCCTCCGCTCCTCCCCGCTCTTGCTCAATCTCCTGCCGCCGTCCCTGATTCTCATCTCCTCCTTCGGCCGCTCCGGAGGGGAAACATCTGAGAGGAGGAGGCGGCGTGGGGCTGCCGTCTGCGACCGGGAGACCGCCGGACTCTGAGGCCGGGAGAAGCCGAGCCAAGTGCACCGTATCAGAGTAACTCCTCGTTATGGCTCTGTCTGTTTTAAAACTGCCAGTGAATGCCTTCAGCTAACCTGCCTGTGGACTTGTGGCGGAGTTGTATGTAATACATTCTAAGAGGGGTTATGATGGATGTAGCTGTGATGACAGCGGGTGAGCTGTGCACCGTAAGGGTGGCCATTCGGCTCTTCAGGTTCACAGTGTTGAAACCGTTTTCAAAAATTATAATAAAATTTTGGTCTTGTCTTTGAAAGGAAAATAATAATTTTCCCTTGCTACTTACCTTCACGGCTGTATATCGGCACAAGAGAACTTCAGTGTATCAACCTGTAACGTTTCAGCAACAAGTTCCTAGCATCACTTGGATTTTATCTAATGTGTTTATACCAAGCAATCAGATAAATATACAGTTAGGTACTGTACAAACAATTCCTTTTAAACTCAGGTCTGTTTTGATGCTTAATTTTCTACAGTACTAATGTAATAATACTTAATTTTGGTGTTGGTATGTTCCTTTTTATTTTTGGCTACATTATATATGTTTGCTTTATTTTATTGCAGTTATATTTACATCTCTTTTTTTTGGCGCTCTACAACTGAAATGCGACTGAAGATTTCACTTTTAAAGGAACCCAAACATATCCTTTGTCTCAGAACAAACCATAGAACAGCATGTTAGTTCTGAATAGACTTTTCCAGAAAGGATTTCTTTATCATAGGTGTAATAGTACAATATTTGTGAAGTGCAGGTGGCTTTATATTTTGTTCTTTTCTTTACCTTGCCATTCAGTGCAGCCTTTAAAAGCAACATTTGAAGAGCTGTTGAACACTCCTAACGTAATACCTTCCCTTTAGAAACTATCAATGTTTTGCTAGAAATTTTCAAGATTTTCTTTCCCTTCTTTTTTTGTAGTGATAAGTTAAAATATTTCCCAGACAGGAATATTGATATATCTGCTTCCTTGTAATAGGCATGCATGTAGCAGATGTAAACAGAATTATAATTTTCCTACTAATTAATCAGATGTGTCAATTATATATGATGTGATGTTAACAAACTGACACATATGAATTATAGTTGGGTGTTTTGCACATTCATTGTGCACTAAGACCATTCTAGAGTTATAACCCAACATTTCAGCTGTGTTTCGATAAGTTTGTATCATAATAAGAGTTATTTTTTATATTATAGTTAGCTTTATTTTTGCTGAGTGTCTACCAGCTCTTTTCTTGACACCAAAGAACAAAGAAGAATGAAGAATCATATTTTAAATATCAAACATTCCATGTAATCTTATCGAAAGAACTTTCCAGTACCATTCCGTCCGTTTTGTATAGCCTACATGAGATACTTTATGAACTTATTTTTAATAATAAAAATATTCAGATTTCCTTAATTAAATTAAACATAAAGAATTAGTGAGCTGTGTGGGATGGACTACAGCTGATGAACTGTATTCCTGCAGTGATGATCACCAAATAATGAAATGGAACCTTTTAACCAGTGAGACTACTCGGTTAGTGAAACTTCCAGATGACATTTATCCCATAGATCTTCACTGGTTTCCCAGAAGCATAGGTGGGGAGAAGCAGTCCCATGCTGAGAGCTTTGTTCTAACAAGCTCTGATGGTAAGTCAATTTAAAATATTTATAATTTCATACCATTTTGTTCTTATGTTACTCAAATACATGAAAAGTTATTTGTAGTTAAATAATTTGCAATAAAGCAACTTCAAATACCTATGCACCAGTTGTACTGGTGTAAAAGTAATAGCTGCTTTGATTTTAATGCGTTATATTACTGTAATTTTCTCTAATACAGCCTTATCAAACATACCTCTGTCAGCAGATAAGTCATTTTTAATGTAACATCAATTTCTATCATTTGTTTTTCAATTTCACAAACCAGTAGCTTTAAATATGTCTGCACTGCATGTCTACATAGATACCAGAGCAGCTGTAGTTACGAAAACTTATGACCAAGTGACTGAACTGGCTTAACCATGACGTTTAATATCAATGTAGGCAATTTCTTGGCCATATTTCAAGAGCAAGAGTCTTGAATATCCCTCCAAAGCATCTAGTTATGATTGTTTTCAGTAATACAGTAAGACCAGTACATATGCCCCCTGTACTAGCAGATGTGTATATATATATATATATATATATATGTGTGTGTGTGTAGATTTAGCTGCTATTTGTTCAATATACTAGTGTACTAATACTGAGCTATATGATCCAGTATAGTAGCTGCTGTATTCCAGTGTATGGATTCGGTTTTGTGGAAGGGAGTTGGAATAAGATTTAATGATTGTTTGGGTTTTTTTCTTCCTCCCCAAAGGGACTAGGAATTGATTTTACCCGAATTGCGCATTGTTAAATTTTTATTCCTGCATGGAAGCAGATATATTCCTGTCCGTAGTTAAGTGAAGAAATCTTAATAACTGGTTTTATTACTGGTTTATATTAATTATGAAGCAGTCCAAGTCCATACTGTTACGGTCAGAGTTCATCTCCTTATTACTGTAATGGTGATTATGTTCCATGCCATCAGGAACACAGAAAAGTGCATGTTTTCCCTTTTGTTTTTTGGGTGTTTTTTCCCCTCTTAACAAAAAAACCCAAAAAAACTGCCACATTTGGAGCCTCCTCTTTTTGATCTAATTCTTTATTTGAACATAATGTGAAAAATAATGTTAAAAATAAATTTTCCTAATGCCCCTCCTCCCCCACTTTTTATTCCTGTTACAAATAATTTACCATGTGGAAACACTGTAGTTCAGATGAACCTTTCTTCCTGAACCTATAAAATCTACCAGTTTGATCCCTTATGAAATGTGTTGGCTTACATTGACCTTGTTATAAAAATTATGTTGGGGCAAAAGCTCTGCTAAGGAACAAGTCCCTGATGTAGCCTCAGAGTGCCTGATTGACAGTCCACTTGCAAGAACTTGCTGATTGCCTTAGTGTGTTAGTTTGTGAATGATTGCTGATACTTTCATGCATAACATAGAAGATCTTGGGGTACAGGGGACTTGGAAGAGCTGCATGAGTTGCTTGCAGAAGTTGGACAGTCTTTACACTGATCCTAATTTTTTATACCTTTGTTTTATTGGGTTGATAATGCTGTTGGAGGTTTCAGAGTAAGTTAAATTGTCTGGAGCTAATTATGTGCTACAAAATATAAAACATACTAAACATAGTTTATACTCTTTTGTCAGGGATCAGAGATCTTGGTGTTTGAGTAATACTTCTATCGAAATGGTAGTGATGGGAGTTTTGGTGAACTTAAAGCAATATGTTGCTCTAAATCTCTGCCAGCTCTTTCAGGCTGACCAGGTCATGGTCAATTGTAGAGTATTTCCACATCAGGATAATAATGGCCATCTGCCTGTGACTGGTTGATAGCTTTCACAGGGACCTATTGATAGTTTTAATGGGATTAGTGGAGAATTTCCAGCTAACTTTTGCCCATGTTTTGGCCAGGATCTTGAATTTGCGGGTATGTATTTTTGTTATTTTTTTGTTTTTTTTTTTGTTGAGGGGAGCTAAATGGAAGCTCTTGACTAGCTTCACAGTGAGCTTGGCGGGGAACAGAAGGTTTGTTACTGAGCAGTAGCAGTCTCTAGCTGTTGTGTCTGGCATGGTTTTCCATATGGATGGAGTTATTTCAATATATTAAAAATTACATTCCAAATTTTAACAGAGAGTTATATTTAAATATATATATGTATTGAAAAAGATAAAGGAAATTCATTCCTTGCAGGAAATTTTTGTGATTTCTCTAACTTTTGGCAATACTTGCACTTAAAAATCAGGATAGTTCAGTTCACTGAGTGGAGGCCAAGAATTCTTTAAGGTATTTATTACTTTCCAAGGAATAAATGAATCAAACTGACAAAAACAAAAGCAGGAGTTCTTTTGGTCAGTGCCTGAAGGTTGGCTCCCTATTGTTTTGTAGGTACACACAGGGAGGGAACCAAGTAATTTTTGCAGTACTTGGTGCTGAACTTTACTATGCATTTTAGGCATCTGGGTGTAATGAAGTATTGCTTTTAGAGCTTTTAAGGTGGAAGTGGAAGCTTTTGTGAAAGCTGAAAGGCATTTGCATCAGTTAATATTTGCATGCATTATAGTATTATGCTGTGGGATGGGGGCAGAGTTTGCCTAAAAGAAGATATTCTTCAGAAAGTCAGTCAAGGATCAATATTAGCTGATTTCTACAGAATTTATATACTTTTTCCTTCAGTGATAAACATGGGGCAGAAGGTTTTCAATAGGTCAACCGGTGCTCTTAAATCCTCCTTTCTTTTTCAGTTTTCACATTTGTATTTCTAATACCCTGGTTCTGTAAAGTTTTAAATTGCATGTGCAAATAGCAGGCAAAGAGCAACTGTAGTGAGTCAGGTCTTCTGTTAATTTATTCTGTCAGTTTTCCAGTGTTATCAAAATTGTATGCTAACATTTAGTGTTCTGCTTGAATAATGCTCTGACAGGGGAGTGAGCAAAAATGTAAGGGCTACTACTACACAGGGAAAAAAAAAAAACCTTAAAATTCTGGTGGGTGACCTTTTTTAATATCACTAAGATATGTAAGGAAAATCAATCATATTCAGAAATGTATTTAGAGAGGTTGTAGGTTGATTTATTTTTTTTTCAGATGCATTCAAAAAGTAGCACATTGCAGGAGCTGTATATTTGGAAGTACTTTAGTCTAGATGTGAACCCAGTGCAAATTTAGGTAAGATATCAGTTTCTAAGTGTAATGTCAGGGGGGATGAATGTTTACTGTTAAATGGATTAAGTGAAACTGCAATGGAGAGCTACAGTTTAGGAATAAAGATTCATTAATAGATAGGCGTAGAATCTTTTCCAGGATGTATTAGGAACTTTGCAATTAAGTAGTAGAAGTTGCATTACTTTAAGTGACATAAGTCTGTGGCAGAGATTTAAAGTTTTTGGAGCTTAGCTTTATGTGGGTTTTCTTGGCCATTCAAGACTTTAGTTTTACACGACCAACAAATTCTAAACTAGTGCCTTAGTACTGATCTGCATTTTCCTCAGTAAGACTTTTGTGTTCGTTTGCTTATAACTTCTAACAAACTTTTTTTTTGTCTAACCTAAACTTACCATCCTAGGATTCTAGCTAATGTTGAAGTACTTCATAAAGATTTTAGCTACAAGATGTAGTGAGAGGAAGGTCAGGAAAAATGCTGTCTCCTCATAACAGTAAAAAAAAGAAAAAAAAAGAGAAAAAAATTCTGTGAAACATGTAAGTGACTATGTAGTTACTTCTCTGTTAGAATTGATCTGCACTTGAGAGTCTATCATTGTTCAGCTTTTCTAGATCAGCTTAATTCAGCTTAATTCCACTTTGTTTTAGTGAATTGTTTCTTGATTGCATGCAGCATAAACTGTTTTGGCTAACTTTGCCAAATTTATTGCAGTGTTTGTTTTGAGGTTTTGGGGGTGGTTTCTTTTTTTTCTTTTTGGTTGGTTGGTTTTGTTGGGATTTTTTGTTTGTTTTCTTTTTCTTTTTACAAATGTAGGCCCTTCAAGTTGTCATGTTCTCATCACATCTGTAAGGCTTATCATCTGAATGGTGGTGTAGCTGGGATAGGTATTGTCTGATCAAAGTCTGCAGTCCACTAGCTGCCACTTTCCCAAGGTAACACATTCTTTAGTTCTTCAAGCCAGTCTGATGATCGGTGGTTAGATAATTTTGTATCAGTTCAGTGAGTTGAATTTGTATTCAGCCCTTGCATTACTTCTGGACATCTGAGGCCTTTACTGCTATTCCCGTCCTTAATTTGAATACTGCTATTTTGCTAGCATAGTGCAGTCTAATCAGAAGTGAGCTTTGCTGGATGAAGTACTATTAAATCCAAATGTTTTATGGTTGTTACAGAGCAGTAGGTGCTCAGTGGTACAAATGTAACATGGGATATTGCAGAAGAAAGATGGGGTGTCATTTCTGGTTAAGTGAACAGACTAAATCCCCATTTGTTTATATGTTTTTAGAGTGTAAATGTAAACAAAGCTGGATGAAGAAACTTTTTTCCTTAAAGTTCTGTTCCCTAAGAAAATGAGGCTTCCGTGATAGGTGTCGTAGGGGCACTGGATGCCAGGTAATCAGTAATGTTGATGCTTCGTGGTGGGTTTTGTGGAAAGAGGCAGTGATGTGATGGAAAAATGCCTACTGGAGGGGGCAGCTGTGACAGGGGCTGCATGCAGACAGACATTTCACACAGGGAGGGGTTGGTATGCTTGCCCTCACTGAAGAGAAACATTCAGTGTGGTTCCTTTGAAGGTAGTAGGGAGGCCAGCAGCCAAAGTTGATTTGGTTTGCATTTACTGATGGAATGACTTATTTTTTGCCTTCATTAATTCACTGATCACAAAACCCAAGTCATGTCTTGCACAAGCTAGTATCTTCTCTCTTGTAGGGATTTTTTACCTAGTTAACTGTTGTCAAAACTAAGGGATAAGCTCTTTGCATTGATGGGTAAATTCATCCTGAATATTCAGTTTCCGGAAAACTGTTTTGAGACATATTTGCAAAAAAAAAAAAAAAAGAAAACTGTTGGGTTTTTTTGGTTTTGTTTTTTTTTTCCTGGGGTTTTGTTTGGTGGTTTGTTTTTTTTTTTTTAGTGAAATCAAAATACTGACCAGTGTTAACCTAATTTGTCAAAGCAAAAATTGAGATAAAAATGCAATGTAGAAAATTCCCAAGTTTTTATTTCCTAGTATAACCTAGCACTTTCAGTAAAGGGGATTTATCTCATACAAATTTGTGGTTGGTTTTTGGGTTGGTTATTTTTTCTTTGCATATGCAAGTGAATTATTGCATTGTAAAAGTGCATGAACAAGTTTTGTTACTTAATTGCTATTTTTTAAAAACCTTACTTTTAAATTTATGTCTAACTATTACTTACATAATATGCCTTACGTGTCAAGCCTGCAGTTTTCCTGCAACAGCTAATTCATCTCTGTGATAAGGATTTCTGGAAACTTGCTGAATCCAATGGAAAAGGAGTATAATGTCTTTACAGGGTTGCATTAATTCCTGGTTGAGCTCCAGATGTTTGTGAAATTAGAGCAAATGTAAATTTAGTCCTCTGGGGTCTTCTTTTGAATTGCATCTCTTGTGGGATATTGTTCTTTTGCTTCCTACTTACATTGATCCTGTTGCTGCTTTTTTACAAAAATAAAGAATATGGTCAGCTTCAAACTACTTATTAAGCACAAATTGTAAGTGAATAGACCTATCTTTTCAACATTTTGTTATTGATAATTTTACATTAGGTCAGCATTTAAGAGTCTATGAAAAGTAATGGACAAAACATACATGTTTTATATTCTGTATTTGAATAGTCTGCTAATCTCCCACTTGAAATTCTTCCAAAACTGGAGAGTCACTTTGAGATTAAGGACAGCTTCTGGCTTCAGTATTTAATAAGTAAAAAAAAAAAAAAAAAAAAAAAACAACCAACCAAACAGTATTTTACAAATCTGAGATGTAAAGAAAGTTTAAGTCGAATAATTTTTGTTTGCTCCAGGCATACAGCTAAAATTTTCCCTTTCTTTAATTGTTTATAAGGCATTAAGTTGTAATTTGAATGCCTCTACTCTCATTCTGCCTCAATGTTAAGTTGAAGGCAGAGAAATCCACTGAAAAGTTGCTTTTGGAGCAACCTCTATGTGTGAATGTAATGAAAAAAGCAGTATCTAACAAGTCACATAATTTGGCTGTCACCAGTTGTAAATCCATATGTTGGAAAAGCAAAGATGATATCCATGAAAACTTGATTTGGCCCTGTGCTGCCTAAGTATTATGATACAGTTTTTAAATACATGATCACATTTTTTCCAGATGAATTCTATGTTCGTGCCTTAGGTGGACCTGCTTTTATATGAAACTCTATTCTTTCCTGCTAGGCTACAGTTCACTATTTGAAAGATGCCTTGTGAAAGAAGTAAGAGTTTGTGGAGTGATAAAAGATGCAAAAGATTAGTAAATGATTTGAATGTTTCCCTGTACAACAGGAGTTGATATCCTGTACTCTGTGACATGGCCCATTGTTTTCCTGATAATGTGACCTAACTGAAGTATTCAGTTGCTTGCCAGCTGTCTGTTCTTTCATTTTACTTTATTTTTTCTCTTATGTGTTGAGGGGTTTGCTTCCAGAAGTATCTGAGGTCTCATGGATTATCCCTAGGTCAGTGAAAGCTATTGTGTCAATATATAAAATGCTGTGGAATTCTTTGTATCCTTAATCTGAATGTTTCAGATTGGATACTGAAAGGTGATGTACACGTTTGAGTTAGATTCTGTGTATGTAAGCTCCTGATTTGCGAAGCTCTTTTTCTTTTCAAGGGAAATTAGTGAACTGTTCATAATGGCTATGAAGAGCTTAGCCACATAATGATGAATACTGCAGGTGGTGGCATGACAATATTCATAGTCCTATGATCAGATTAGGTGTAAGTATTCTACAATGAAAAATGTCTTGGCTATGGATTGAATACATACTCTATGTATCGAAAAGACAAGTGATCAGAAAATAAAACATGTTTTTCAATGTATTATTATAAAAGCGGAAAAGGATGTTTTGACAATTTAATTAGAGAAAAGAGCATTTAGTGTGAATCCAGTTACTGTTTGTGCATAAAAAATAAACATCTCAGATCTGAGAGATATTCTGTAAGATTACTGACGTATTAAATATATAAAATGTATTTTATGATTCTAACACAATGCATTACATGAAGATTACCAATACTGAAAATTTTAGGAAAATAAAATTTAACTGAATGAGCAAGAACTGGCCTTAGTGTTAGTTCTGTGAATTTATTAAAAATGGGATTAAAGAGCAGTTCAGAGTACTCTGGTACATATGAATATAAGTGATAAAAGCAAAAATCTGTACTTACGTATGATATTTAAATAGTCTGTTCAAATTAAACAAATTAACATTTAAATGTTAAAAAATTCAAATTAAACAAATTAACATTTAAATGTTAAAAAATTATACAGACTATTCTTTTTCTTCAATGTTAAAAATCTTTTGCTTAGAAATCTTGCATTGGCCAAGATTTGTGGATGATTGTGCCTTTTTGTTTATGTACTTAAAAGTAAAATGAAGAAAATTTGTGATTGCATTAATTTGAATAATAGGATGCAGAGCCCTGATTGATGTTTTATGGTTATTTTAAAGAATTATTTTTCTTTGGCTTTAGTCTGCCTTTGGTTTTATGTTTGTGTTTTTTTTTTTTGTTATTGGGGTTGGTTGTTCTGTTGTTACTTGTTTTTGGTTTGTTTTTAAATTGAAGTGCAAAATAAAACATGGGAAACCAGAACACAATAAAAGTTGTGTCAGGCTTCTGACAATGCAGGCAACCTGAATTTTGCCATCTTGGCTATGTTTTGAATGTGCCTTTAGTGTGGTGATATCATGTGGTTTTATTGTCTATGCAGTTCAGTTAACTCTGTTACCACCTCAATACATATTGGTCTTGGTAATGTCATCCTTTACTGAAATAGTCAGGTATTTAGTTTCCAGTTCTGGCTCATCATGTATGGCCTGTTTTGTAATTCATATTCGCAAGCAGGATGTTATTAATGGAAAAATTATCCCATCTTAAGTGATGGGGCATTTGCACACAGTGTAAGATATCTGTGTACTGTTTAGCTCAGAGTTCTGGTCAGGCTGGAAATTGCTTGTAGTGTCTCACTGTCTGGCAGATTAGATAATTCTAAATTAATTTTGGGTTTAAAGTAGTTAATTTGTATCATGAAACTGTTCTAAGCCATGCTTTTGTTCTGCCTCATGTTTCCAAGTCCTCTGTTGTCTGCTCTTTGGTCCAGTTTAAATTTGATCTTCCTGGATTTAGGCAACATCCCTCATTGGGAAAGAAAGACTTCCTCATGCTTCTGTTGAAATCATTAATAGCTTTGTTTTTGGCTTCTGTGAATTTCCATAACAGCTCCATAATGCAAGCAGTAATACTCCTCAGAGCAGCGCACTCACTGATGATCAGATTGTTCTAGCTTTCCATTAACCTTTTGTTGTTGAGTAATTTTTCAGATCTTAAAAAAAACAACCCCCCCAAAAAAAGTGAGGGGAGGAACCAAAAAAACAAACAAAAAACCCACCGCCACCCAAAAAAACCCCACCAAAAAGCCCCACCAAAAACCACACAAGGACTCTCCTTGACTGCAGTGTATACATCTCTGTTAGCTTTCAGATAGTGAAATAACACCAGGCAGTTATGTCCCCAGAGGCAAATGCAAACTTTAGAAAGACAGAAGAATAGGCAAAACAAAGATTATATATAAAGAAAAAAAAACCCCACAACCCAAAAAAACACAATAAAAAAAACCACAAAAATACCCCTTTACTAGTTTACAAGTAGTTCTTCTGCAAGAGCTCATGTGTTTGGGATAATCATAGCTGTGAACAATATAATTGCCTCTTTTGTTGGTTTTTGTTTTGTTTTTCTTGTTGTTAGTTTCTTGTCTTGTTTTATGTGTGTATTTTTAACAGAAGATCAACACCATTACAGCCATAGAGTCACAAAATTAGATAATACTATTTCTATCTTGAACTTGTTTAGGGAAGTTCCACTTGATTTCCAAGTTAGGAAGAATAGAGAAGAGCGTAGATGCACACTGTGGAGCTGTACTTGCAGGAAGATGGAATTATGAAGGAACAGCGCTGGTTACAGGTAAGCATTCTCAAAGTGCTGAAGCGTTTTGAAAACTAAAATCATGGAAGAACTCTTTCAAAAGAAAACCTTTTGTTTGGGTGTTTTTTTACAGATACATAAAATTGACATGCTGTGAAGAAATATAAGGGCACAAAAGTACAGTATTAAAGAAAAATTATGAAAATGCTATTGATTGACTGTAGAATGCAAGTACTTTATTCTATGGGATAAAGAAAATAGAATGTTTTTGAAAAATAATTTAACCCTTGACACATGTTTAGAAGATGCAGTCTAAAATGTCAAGGTTTATGTTGTGTTTATAGTCAATTTGAATGAATAAAACAGTCTAGCTTGAAATTCTTTTGAGGAAGGGGAAATGGAAATGCAAAATCAACAATATAAATGAAGTTAGGTATAGTAAACTACTATGTCTTCATGACCACTGGGATTATTATCATTGTGTTTAATAGAAGTTAATTTTGCTGTATTTGATTAATTCTGGTTTAGAGTAATGCTTTAATTAATAGAATTAATATTGTCATTAAAAGATCTAGTAAAAACATCTTATTTAGTGCTTCTACTCATTAGGTGTTATCCTATTTACTTGGAAGTAAATGTTTGATATGTCGGAGTGCTTAGATGTTTCATGGATCTTCTGTACTTTATAAAGGCGAATATTTGATTATTTTTTTCTATCTGTTATAAAAATTATGTTGATATCCCTGCATATGACACCTGGGTATTTTTAAGCTAGTAACGTTTACCAAGGCCTTGTGAACATCTTGAAGGTTCCTGTGTTTCTATTTCTTAATCATTAGGAGTGATGTAGATCCAGCCACAGTCTCAACTCTCTTATCAAGGCTGGGAGAGTGATCTCCCAGTGTGTGTCTGCATCTCTACACATCTTTCTGTTCCAAATCTTTCGGTTTTTAGTTGCCTTTTGCATTTTTGTCAAAAACTCCTATCTGGAAGTATCAAGGGGTAGCTAATTGAACTTCCTATGATAGATGTCTCCTTTATGAGATTTCTGTTGGTGTCAGAATTCCCTGCAGCCTCCTGTTGATCTAGCACAGTTGATTTCTTTGGACAAATTCCAAGTCAGTCCATAAGTACCGAAGATAATTTTGGATCTGCTTGTTTCCAGACTTGGTCTGACTCTAAAATGCTGCTTCAAGGAACTCTGCCTGGCATGTCCCTCTGAAATCCCAGAGGGATAGAAATATTGCTCTTTCTAAAGACAGATTTATTTATTTATTTATTTAAAGACTGCATGACACTGACGGGGAATATGGGAATTCATCACCATACCCAAACAGTTCAGTCTGAGAAGATCAACTACTCTCATACTGCAGCCGTACTTTGAGAAGGAGTGAATTGTTGATGATACCATATCAGCTAAAATATTCTTTATTGCTGTATTTTAACAGTATCAAATATGCACAAATAAGGGTTTTTTTGTTGTGTTTTTTGTGTTTGATTTGTTTTTTGTTTTGTTCTTAATTTTTCAGCAGTTTTTAAACATTTAAAAGCTACATAAATCAGATATAAAAACCTAAAACTTGGTAAGTAAATTACCTTTGAATGAAAGAATGGTATTAAGTGCCTAGGTGTGTCTTCTGTCTCATTATTTGAATCTGGGAGGCCTAATGAAGGCCCAGAGCCATATGTTCCAAATATGATAGCACACTAGGAAATCTGTGTTCTCTATGGATAAATAACTAAGCTGCATAGTGTATATGAACTTAATCTCTAATAAGTAAACTGAGCTTCTTGGAAACGTGCAATTATGTTATAAAACTTAAGCTTTCCAAACGGAGCCTTCAGTTATCTTCAGTTTCACCATTCATCAACTGTGAAGCCTCCAGCTTAATACATAAAATCTGTTCCTACACTTTTCTGTCTCCTCAGAGACTCACTTAATCAGCCTCACGGCCATTGAACTGTAAATACATGAAAAGTACTAGCAATGCTGAATAGAAAGTACAGAACTTGAGATATTTGGAGTGAGCCGCTTTCTCTTCCCAGGAACAGCTTTGGATAAGAAGACTATAGGGATTTTCAAGAGAGGAAGAGTCTTGTTGATAATAGCAGAAGAACAGTCTGAAATATTTTTTCCTTAATATATTGTGTAGTTGCATGTTGGGAAGAATACATAAACAATATTGACCCATAAGAAGACCTGGACTTCTTTAAACAAGTGTTGTTTGTTAGACTTACTATTGCATTTAAGCTGATAGTTTCTGTGATAACTTTACAGTTGGTGAAGATGGCCAAGTGAAAATCTGGTCTAAAAGTGGAATGCTGAGATCTACTTTAGCTCAGCAAGGTAAGTTCATGTTTTTTTAAAGTACCATCAGAAGTTTTTAATTTAGGGCATTATAAAATATTATTAAATCACAGACCCTAAATCTGGCAGTAATGGTTTGTTTAAGGATCTTAAGGCCTAGATATGCTTAACTAAAATGAAATGTAAATCATAGTTGAATAAAGGGGGAAACAGGATTTTTAATGAGATGCCTCTCCAGAAAAAAAACTAAATAAAATCTTCAAATTAGAAGTATTATTACGACATTTTTAGACAGTAGTTTCAGTTCCACCCTAAGGATTCTGGAGAGACAAAAGAATTAAAAGTAAAAAAATTTAGTTCTTAACACCAAGCTACAGACTCTTATGTTGAAACTGAAAAAAGTTATTTAAAAAAGCGTTGCAAGAATGCTTGAAAAATGCAAAGTGCATGTAGGCTAATTCCTCTGAAGTTCAAAACTCTTAACAGCCCTTGGTTCATCTTCCTAGTTAACCCAGTAACTGTAATTTAGTATGTGTAGATAGACCTACTGAAGTGAAGATTCCTGTGCTCAGATTCTTTGTTCTGGGGCCATGGAGCCCTTACCTCAATCTTGGTTAAAACTACAGTTTTATGTACACTAGAGCATTTCAGTTATTTAAGTAAATTTAAAATCCCTTTATTGTGAAGTACAACAATGTAAGCTGCAAGTATGTATTTATAGAAGTGACATTTGTTACTTTTAACATGCTATTTTTATAATCACAATTTCTATCATTCTTGTGCTATTTCAGTGGAGATAGTCAGCTAGATTTTGTTTTTCATACTTCATACATTGAGATCATGTGGCCTTTTGACATTTTTTAAGAAACCACATGCACCTGGGTTGGGTTAAATGTCAGACCCTTATCTGTTTCTAAAACAAATTATCTAAATTCTTTCAACCTGTTGAAGGCATTTTAACCACAGGAGTGAATGTAAAATGTATTTCAATTCTGTTGAGGAAGTTCATATTCAGATGTGATGTTTTTTTAATGCTTAAAATGTAAAAAGATAAGCCAACTGAACTGTAATTTTTGAAAAAAAAAGTTGAAGCACACGCTCTTCCTTCACTATTTCTCAGTTGGTATGTTTCAAGGGGGTGTTATGCCTACTCTCTTATTTGAGGTTTGATGATGCTTGTAAAGTAAGACAAATGTTGTAGTTTGAAATATGCAAGCTGAATTTTCATTGATTTCTTAGAGTTTCTGCTATATTGTAAAAGTACAGCTGGGTCCCCATGGGAAAATTGTCTTCTCATATTTGTCTTTTAAGATAATATCCTGTGAGACTCAGAAACCCTTTAAACATTAAATCTGTAGGACTGTATTCCCACAGACATTTCTGTGGGATCTGCTGACATACCTGGGATCAAGGTAGGATTCTGCAGCCATTGTTGCATTGTTTAAGAGACGTATATCATGTTTGAGCTAATTTTTCGCTTCATCATCTCCTTAGGAAATGAAAGGATTACTGTTGCTTACATTCTTTCTACTCATTCCACTCTTTGTATTAGAAATAAATTTTCAGGCTCTTATCTTCAGATGATGGTCCACATGCTTTTTCTGTCTTTGGATTTTTATTCACTACAAAACCATGAACATATATTTTTCCCTTTTTTAGCCTTTGCAATAATTATATGGAGCACTCTGGCCACGTGTCCTTCCATCGTGCCAATGGAACAGAATAGTTAGTGTGACTTCATAACTTCTACTGCTTTCAGCCTCAAGCTGTACTGTCTTGCTGCTGTTCTGTGTTCTTTGAGCCTGATCTCTTCTTCGTCCTTAGATTATCTTAATATTCTTCCTTTTGTTCCTCCTTTCTCTTAAACTGAAACTTTATTTTTTAAAAATGCTGTAGTTAGCAGTCCTTTGGACTTCCAGCAGGCATGACACGCTGATGTTTTGCTGAAGTGGGGTTTGGGTTTTTTTTCATGGATCTTTTTGGTATATATTGGGAAGCCATGTGTTTATGCTTAAAGCAGTATTTCTCTGTGCGTTCTGTGATGCATACACTGCAGCATGACGCTGTGCTTAGCATCTTTGTGTTCCTTTGGAGAAATCCACAGAATTATGAAGAATAGGATGTATGAAGTATTGAAAGTCCACATTTGAAAGAAAAGATGGCTCTACCAGCAGAAATTTTGATAGTGCTTTGCAGATCCTGACACTAAAAGTGTTTGAGGTGAAGTCTGTCATGGCACAGAGGGCCACCTGCACTGAGTCCTTCTCAGACCAAACATCTGTTTGGAAGGACCAGTGCTGAGTCCACAGTTGCACAGCCTGTCTTGAAAGGTCTGTCTAAAATTGTTACTGCTGAAAGTTTGCAAACAAGTGTCTCTCTAACCCTCCCATTTCTTTAGCCTGTCCTGCTAGTGAAGCTGACAGTTTTGCTGGTAACTACTCTTACTCCATGATCTGAGAATCTTCAGGGTGAGCAAGTAGGTAGACCTTATGGGTCCACCCTAAGTATCATCCACAGAACTATTGTTTCCATGCCACACATTTTACCAGTTTACTTCCAATGGATTTCTAGTTCTTCAGGTGATTTCTTTAAAATTGCACTTTTCATTCAGTCCTCTTAAAACCATACCTTATTTGAATACTTCTCTTTTTGCCCTGCTGACTTTCTGATGAGTTTCCAGTGACTAGTATGCTGAGAAAGCACCAAAGATTAATGTGGATGATTGGTGTATAGGTTGCCTTTTTTTGGTTAATGGAAACAAAATCACAACAGTTGCAATTTAAACTATTTAATTATAACATGTTTATTGTGAAGTGGAACTTGTTTTATAAGGGACAACTGTATTCCAAATGCAGCTCTTATGGTTTTTTTGTGTTGCCACAGAGTGAGTGAAAGTTGTTTGACTTACTGTTTCAAGTCCTGTGAAAGTAAAAAGTCTCACACAGACTTACTGTTGTAATTACTGAAGCATCTGTTGTGGCAGTAAGTGTCAGAGTAACTGCTCTATCACTCCTGCCCTCAACCCTAGCTCTTTCTGTGCTGTATGCACTGACCGTGGGAATGGTTCACTGGGGATTAACATCTGGTAATAGACCACAGAGACATGAAGCAGCCCATCCTGTATGCTTCATGCTGAGATTCCTTCCTCAGATCTCACCTTTTCTGCTCTTCTCACTTCTTTTCTCAAAAAGTATTTTTTTCTGAAGCTGTTTATCATCAATGCAATTCACTGCAGTTTGTCTGTTCTGCTGAATTTTTCTTTCCACAGAAATGCAATGTGTTGGCAGTCTTTTCCCAACCAAGTTCTTGTTAAGTGCAGAAGGAAATGAGTTAACTTAGCTCCTGCTGTTAAGCCCTGGAAATTGTGGTTAAGTAGTCAGCCATCATAAAAAAGTTAAACATTTGGTTTAAATATAAAAGTCTTCTGATTGTTAAATCAGCATTAGAGCAGGACAGAAATTAATTTGTTTAGAATTTCTATACAGCTGGTGACAGAATTCATGTCATAAAATGCTGCCAGTAGGAAAATAACTAATGCCAGTTTTACTTAATATACGTTGTATGTTTCTCTGAGTTGTCTCCTATAATGGTTGATGAGTTAAAAAAAAATACATCATTCTGTATTTCTGAGTAACATAAAATAAATGCCTTCCTAAAAGAAAATACATGAAGTATAAAGATGTTCAGGAGCAATGAGACCAGCTCTCAGTTTAGAATTTGACTACTTGGAAGATCTAATGAAGTTTGATGTGATGAACTGATTTGCTGTAATGAAGACAGTTTTTTGTTCAGAGAGAAAATTCAGAGACTTAAGTAGTTAAGGTATTAGATTGTTTTAGGATGGTTGATATAGCAGCTCAATCACTTAAGTATCTAAATCTCATCAAAATATTCTCATAAAAAGATATTCCTGAGTCATTTTTTGAAATGGAACTTATTATGCAAATTGTGCCAATTTTGCCTTGCAAGACCATTTCTTAAGCCTTTGGTTGGGGAGGGAGGGCTATTACTATAAATTAAAGATACGTTAAAAATTTATTTGATCAGTTTTCATTCATTTGATCAATTTGATACTTAACAGTTGAAATGTGCATGAGTGCCTAGGAAGTGTGTATCTCAGAGAGCATATTTCCATTTTCCTCTACTAAAATTATAAAATTGTCAAATGCAAACATTTAGATTGTACTAGTTGCTCTTCCTGAGGTTTTTTAGTTCTCAAACACAGCTTTCAGGGTACAGTTCAGTTGTGTTGATGTACTAGTTAAGGTTCATTTCCTAACCTCCATATCTAATCTGTAAAGAGATGGTTCTCCTTCAGGTCCCATGTCTTATCTGTAAGCTCCACATGTTATCTTAGTGTATCCCAGGTGCACTGCATCACTTATGTACTTGTGTTTAGACAATTGAATCTTTAAAGGCGTCAGCTCCGTAATTGAGAATATTAAAGCTCATGGAGAAGACCAGAAGCCTGAAATAAGTTTTCTTTTTCTATTTCAGAAGGTATGGAAGCACATTTTACGAAAAATGAAGAGAATTGTGTGATAGGGTTGTGCACAGTCTGCCTCCATGCAGTTTTATATGCACTGTAATGTTGAGGCTGTGCTGAAACTTGCTGTCCGTTGCTGCAGGGCTTTTGCTGTGATAGAAACAAATGTTTGGACATGCTCTTACTTTATTTTATTTGCAAGGAATCAAGTACTGTAATACTTTGATTATTCTTCTTCAGGGGAGACTAATCCTGTCAAGTATTATGGAGAATATTTGCATAGTTGGCAAGTCTGTTTTTTTTGTTGTTTTTCCATGTAATTTTTCACTTTTCCTCTATTTTCAAAAAAGGTAATTTGAAAACTGCAACATGACAGGATTTTAAAATGGAACAGTCAGCTTTGTTCTAGATATGCATTCTGGAATTCTCAATCTGCTGAAGTGTTTCCAGTTAATTGGGGAAAAATCTGTGAAATTTGTGGGCCACTCTTTCTAGTTTTATTTGTTGTCACTGGTTTTGTAAGTTGCTTGTGTATGGGACTTTTGGGCTTTTTTATGTGCATCAAAACAAAAACATGTATTATGTTAGAGGCTTTATAATGAAGCCTTAACAGCTTATGAAGAATAATGTAGGTGCAGTACAAAGCTTTTTTTACTCACATTTGTGTTCAGTCTCATCATTGTAGGTGAAAATAGCTATTTTTTCATGTCTGTTGCAAATATGAAGATAACTGTTGTCATGCTGATTTTCTGTATCACTTGAATGACAGTTGTGAATAAAATTGCATCAGATATAAAAGATTAGGTAGAAAAGATTATATATTTGTATTACATAAATATATCTTATGAATATATGATATAAAATGAATGTTCATTTTCTGGAGTTGTGTAAAATTGTTTGCATATTAAAAGTTTTACAGATTAGAATAGTAAATGGCAATATGTAGTAAGTTTTGGGAAAGATGTAGTAGTAGAACCACAACATTAATATGATAGGTGGTGGCGTGCTGGGCCATCTGCCTTGCTTCCTGGGCTTACTTGTGGTACAGACATTTGCTGGTTTTAAATTAGGTATTGCTCAGCATCACAGTTAGTGGTCCCAGCATTGGATTTAATTGCATTGTAGGTTTTCTGGCAAACAATTTTTCAAGGATATCAAGGTAAACATGGAATGGTTTTGTAGGTATTTGTAGGAAGTGTCAATAAAGTAAACAGCAAGAGAGAAGATCAGAAGATTTGACAGCTTGGAATTGAAAACTGACTTTGTTCACTGATCAGTTAGGAAGGGTTAACATATTAATACTGAATGACAGATAGACCTTAGAAGGAACTGTCCACACAAGGCTTTCTTTGATACAATAGAGAAAATTGTACAAATGGAAAGGGCAGCTCAAATCTTTGCAGTGGGCTGGTTAACCATGAGATGGGGATCAGCACATCAAGGTGTGAAAGAGGCACCTGAAAGATTGAAGTTGAGGTGAGAAGGACAATGTCCTCTTATTTTGCCCAGCTGTAGCTTGGAATAAAATGATCATTTGGGGTCTTTTTAAGAGTGGGGAAACAAAAACAATTGGGAGCATATACAAGAGGTTCAGTGAAGTGAAATAAACAGAATTATCTAGTTATGAAGACTGACTGAAGAAGAAATTAGGTAATTTTAATTCTTCCAGAGAGTTTTAGAGAGAGCATGAAATGAAGAAACAAGTAGTAAATGTAGTCAGAATCTGCTGGCATAGACCTTGAAATCATGTTTCTTAAGTGATGCATAGAAAAAATGCATTATGAGAAAAAGAGATGGCTGCAGCAGTAATAAAGTCATGCATGTTTTCAGTAACCCAGATGTATTGGACAAGCCATCAATTCATTATTTGTTTTGATAAGGTTTGATATGTTCAGAGTTAAATTTAGTGTGGCCTCATTGAAAGTGGCAAGTGTTTGATGGTTCATTCAGGTGAATTTGCCAGGGCTTCACTCTGTGTATTTGTATTTCCTTGAGGAACACTGGGAGGGTGTGCAGTGTAAGTCTTTAGACTTGTCCTTCTGTGTTGCAGCTTTTTCTTACTGCTGTTCCTGTGGCTGTCTAAAACCTGAAGTGAACCAGCAAACACAGCCATAAGTGCGGTCAGAGGAAGTGGAGAGGGCAGATAGTTGTCCCTAGTTTGATGTTCTCCCACTTCTGAATTTTTTGGTGTATGATTTTGAATAACCCATTTGAAGTGGCAATAGCAAGCTCTACATAATTTGATCAGGTAAGTCATAAGAAATGTTTTTTTCTGTGTTTCTACAGGAAGACCAGTGTATTCAGTAGCCTGGGGACCTGATTCTGGAAAAATTCTCTATACTTCAGGGAAGCAGTTGATTATTAAACCTCTTCAGCCAAATGCTAAAGTTTTGCAGGTATCATTAATACATTAGGGTTGTTTCATGCAGCCATGTTAAAGCTTTTCTCAGTTATTTAGATTTTTAGCAAACATAAAGTGTTTGTACCAAAGTCTTCCACAAGTACTGCTTATCCCCCAAATCCCTCTTTTAGTTCTGGTTTGGGTTCTTTTCAGAATAAAGAGGTTGCCCATTTCTTAAAAAAAAAAAAAAAAACAAAACCAAAAAACTCTGTGGGTATTCTTCAGGTGTATGATTAAACATTTCTATTTTTGTAAATGAAGCAAAAGCGAAAAGATACAGAAGCCTTTCCCTTTTTATTTGTTAAGAAAAGGTAGAAAGATACAGAAGCAATTGTTTGGAACGTGCTTTTAGTGCAGATTGTTATGCTTTCATTCTGCCATGTCCAGGCTCTATTTAATGTATTTTTCTGCAGAAGAGATGACGTCTGTGCATTTGTATTATGGGAAACTCTGATCTACATCTGAATGTATGAATGCTAGTGAATGATGTATGATACATATTAAAAGTAGAAGTTATCAGAATTATTGCATTTATGTTTATTTTTTTCCATTTCAGTGGAAAGCCCATGATGGACTTATTTTAAAAACTGACTGGAACTCAGTTAATGATCTTATCCTTTCTGCAGGTGAAGATTGTAAATATAAGGTGAGTACTGTTTAACTTTTTAGGAAACTAAATGACAAAAAAAATTACTGGGTATTCTGCCATTTTCTAGTTTTAATAGTACTTGGAAGTTCAAAATTAAATAAGAATTCTTTCAGTTTTCAAGAAAAAACTTGTTACCCTAAGTTACTACATCTCACTCTGTCTAGTAACATAAAATCAGGTTTTTAATTTTTTTTTTAATATGGCAGAATGAAAATGGAGTAAAATGCAAGTGAAACAAACTCCAGAAGGAAATCATGCAGAAATATAAAAATGATTACTTGAAATAGTATAAGCTATGACATATACTGAAAAAGGTAATGACATACAAAATTAGAGGAGATAGAGCTACTGTTTCCTATTACAGGGTTATTAGTGAATCCCTTAGGAAATTTTTTGGTTGGGATGTTCTGTATCCAAAATAGAAAGCATATACTATATTTCTTACCTTAAGTAGGAACTTAATAGTTGTATATTGGTTCTAGCATTCTCTAAATGTGAAATGGCTGTGATAAAAACATACACAATGAAGAAATTAAAAAAAAATTATCAAAGTGTTAAAATCAAATTACTTCAGTCTGTGAGCTGGCTTCCTGGTATTCTGTTGATTTCAATCAGTGAGAAAACCTTGATCTGGAAATTTGCAGAGTTACAAGTGTTGGGAAATGAGTGCAAATAGAATAAATGTGGTTATTTTACAGACTTACAGTAATTTGCAATAAATAAAATCCATTAGTTCAAAATATTTTATACAAAATAACAATATTTGACATAGCAAGAAAGTGAAGTCTATTGCATTAAACAAACCAAATTGATTAGAAACAGCATGTAATGAAATGTGAACTATAATGCAGTTTTTGTATAAAACTCTAATAAAATTGTAAAACAGTTTTTTCTAGTTCCACTAAAAGGCAGTGGAATAACTTAGTGTATTTCTGCAATTTCTATGATCAAGAGGGAAAGTAATAGCTCTAGAATAATGAAAAATACACACAAGCTGTGTTCATATATATGTATGTGGTTTTTTTTGTTTGTTTTTTTTTAAGGTTTGGGACAGTTATGGACGCCTGTTGTACAGCTCCCAGCCCCATGAGTATCCTATAACATCTGTTGCCTGGGCTGTGGATGGAGAATTATTTGCTGTGGGGTCTTTTCATACTTTGCGTCTATGTGGTAAAACTGGGGTAAGTAACAACACTGAGAAACAGCAGACATGGAATTGTACAAATTTATTGATAACACAGTGAATATTCCTGATTTATGTGGACAGGTGGGTATTTTTATTAGCAAAAACTAGTCATGACTTCCGGCACCTTTCTGCTGTGTGCATCTAAGTATTGCCTTGATATGCTTAGCTGCACTTCTCAATATGTTTTGGTTTGGATAAAAAATTTTTATAACATTTTGCTCGTCAGGACATTAACTTTTTCTGTGAATTTTTTAGCTTTTTTCCTTACAACACAAAAGAGTTTACAAGCATGTCATGTAAGGCAATCATAAAATGCAGTTATTAACCATGAAAAGCAAGGAGCCTGTAACAGTAGCCTATCTTTAAAATGGAGGCAGAAGAACAATGTCCTGTGCTTTTATTATTTAGATGTATTCCTTAAAAAATACTAAGTTGATAAGCGCATCTCATGAGGAGATCACCAAATGCAGTTGTTAAGCATTAAAAATGACAAGGCTAAAGGAGGAGTATAAAAGAAGATCTTGGAGAACATTCACGCTACTTCTGGATTGGCTAGACAGAGCCCAGGTTTTCCAGCTAAAGGCATACTTTAATCCTCCCATCTGTGTGTCTCTATTACTATACCTCTATTACTGCTAGAGAGAAGAAAGGCTCCAAAGGTATCTCCTTTAGTTTTTCTTATCATCTTCTCTCTTTTTTTCTCTCTCTTTTTTTTTTTTTAGTTAAAATTAATTTAACACTGTTTTATCTACCTTCATTAATACTCTAAATTCGCCCAGATCACAGATTGACCTGATTGTCTCTGGGGAATTTCTTGTGGTTCAGCCTTGTTCTGCATAGAACCTTGCTGGTTTGGAACTTTTATTGTCCCATTTTCTATCTCTTCTTGTCTTTGTTGCTGTTTGGCTTACACTGGGAGAACAGTATTTGCTGTGATGTTTTTCGACATGCAGTCATGATTCTCCTTAGCATGAACCTGGACTATGTGTTTCAAGTATTTTTACATTAGTGAAGAAGAGCCTGTAAAAATTACGTGAGAAAAGGTGTTCAGGAAAAGACTTCTGAGTCATTGAACTAGATGATCTTAAGATCCTTTCCAACCCTAACTATTCTATGATTCTGTGATTCCTATGCTGATTCTGGTTTCACTGATCTTCACTGACAGAGTAAGTGTAACCTAGGCATTAAATTAGAAATGGAGGTTGCTTCTATTTTTTGTGCCTTTTCCTCTTACTTGCGTAGAAAAAATCCTATGCTACTTTGTCTGTATAAGTAAAATTTTATTATAATATTCTTGAAAACAAAAGTACTTGAATACAATTTTCTTTTGGAAAGTATTATTTTTCAGATTTTTTTTAAAAGTTGGTTTATTTTAATATCTGCATTTTTAATGTCTTTATGTTAAGGACATTTTTGTTACCCGTGTCTAACCATCACGCTAAGAAGTTAGAAGAATAAAGCAGTGAATAAAATTGGAGCCTAAAGCATGAACTTATGCAAAAGGTTGAATTACTACTCACATAGGTAAAAAAGATTCTGAAATACATATAAAAAATAATGAAGTAAAGAAGGTATTTTCTGTCTCTTTGATATAACACTGGAGAGAAGATTGCAGTTTCCATCCTCAGATGTTTTTCATCATTGAAATTATACTTTTAAATAAGATATATCTTACTGTTAGATTTGTTTGCATTGGTTTTGTTCAAAATTGGATACTTTTTCTCTTTGCAGAAGAAAATGGATAAATTGTCTCTTTGTGTGCAGTCATAAATATTTTGCAGTTGTGCCTCAGCTGTTAGAGAGTGAACACTGAGATAGATGATTGTTAAATGGCTGCATCACCAGTGGAGACACCTCTTCCTCTCCCTGGCATTCTTCTGGCTGGGTTAATGTTAGGCACTGATTGTGGGATATTTTCATCCATCTTTACTAGCTTGGTGCACCTGCTAATACACCTGCTGCTTTTCTTTGGGAGGGTCCTTTAGGATTTCCTCAATGCTTTTGTTCCTAGGCAAGGTGAATTGGAAGATTTTTCTCAATTTCAATATGCCACTTAACTCCGCTTATTATGTAATTAAAAAAGTAATCTACCTTGACTGTCACATTTCCATCTCCTGGGGTAAATATGCTGTTGTATGAGTATTTATATGCACATACCATATTTCAGCTCATGAAGCCAAATGAAGTATATTTGTGTAAATTTCTATCAGGATAATTGCATCTGTGTTGGAAAACATTATGTAACATACATTGGTTTAAAAAATCAGACTAGCATTAGTATTTTCTTAAAAGAGCCTTTTAAACCATGCCTTCTTCTTCTACAAGCACTTTCTCCTTTCCAAGTACTGGGATCAGTGTGCTGTATCAGCAAGTGTAAACTGAAATAAATAACACTCTTGTATGGGCAAGGCTACCAATTTAAATTGCATTTTGCACTCAGTAGAGACTTCTGCTTAAATGTGGCTAAGACTGCACATTCAAGGTGCAGTGGAAAAGGAAGAAAAATACCAGGCTTGTGGGGTTTTTTGCTGTCATTTATGGTGTTTTGTAGCATATAGCTTGTCTTTCTAATCCCCAGGGCCTGTTTTTCTTGCTAGTTATTATGCAATATGATTTACTGTAAATATTTTTCCAACTCCTGATAGCTGAAAATCAGTAATTCTTTAATCAGCATTGAATATTGAACAGGCTTGTGGACTTTGAAAATGTTAATGCAGATAGATTTATTTTTTCATAAAATTAAGTGTTCTTTTACCTGGTTTATTACTCAACTTTAAAGAAAGACACATACAGTAGCTAGTGCCAGATGCTTTTGTCTGTTTAGCAGCTACCAATGATAATTTATTATCTTTAAAAGTCATGATGTTTCATTAAATTTCTTTCCTGCCATTGAATGTAAATAGTTGCTAAAGAAGTAGCTTTGCTAGTATTGAGGGGAAAGAATGAATGATTCACATACCACCAGAATGATGGAGTTTGAAGAGAACCAGACCTGGCTTTTACTGGTCAACATAGACATTTTTATTATGTCTGATGTAATGGAACTGTATTGGCAAATTGCTCCTCAGGGAGCCATCAGGCAATATATACATATATCATTAACTCTTCTCTAGCATATGTGTTCAATTTGGGAGCATAATTAAATTAAATTCTGTTAGTTTATGTTCTTTTCTCCTTTTCTTTCTACCTGGGTACTTGGTTATAGCAGCTTCACGTTAAAAAAATCCCCTACAAATCTAACAGTAACTTTTAGAAATTTTATTTATTTGTTTAAAAATCACTTTTGCTCTAATTTTATGTAGATAAAATAATTATGCCTGTTCTACAGAATATCAAACAAAATATATTTAATGTTGAAATTCATTAACTGCTTTAGTGCCCATGATCATAAATCCTGCAGAGATAGCTATGATTAATGTATATATATATATTGAAATGTAAAGCTGGATGGATTAATGAATAGACTTAAGCCTTCCTGATGTTCACAGCTTTTCAGAATCTAATCACTTGGATTGGATGCAGTGCTTAAGAAGTTCATTTATGTAAGCTATTTCCTGTGGCTCTGCATGCTTCCCTTGACATTACTGATCAGGTCAAAATATTTAGAGAGTAAGAGATGGTAAGAATGACTGAAATTCACTGACTCCTCCTTGCCCATTCCACTCCCATATAAGTATCTTAGAAAATGGACCATACCCATCTGCTCCAAAGACAGGTTGCTTTTCCAGTGCCTTGGAGATTGTAAAAGGATAATTGATAAAAAACTTTAAACACTGGTGAAATTAACCCTTTTAGAATTGCCAGCAAAAAATATGAAGATCAAATTTAATTTTTAATAACACCAAATGCATTGAGGAGGCCTTTTAAATTTTATTCTGTTAATAATTTATTTACCCTTAATGGGGATTGATCAGTTTGATTTGATTTTTGGAAGTTGTTATTTTCCAAATAAATTGTGCATTTCTTGTTGAACATTTTTTTTGTCTGGTGATTTTTTTTCTACAATCTGTTTTCATAAATTTGTGTTTGACTGCTAAATTTTGTTCTTTGATTTACTTCTATCTTGATTTCATTACTAGGCTTTGCAAATGCTTTGTAGTGAAAGCAATTCTGTGCATAAATCTGTAAATTTATGTTTTTAAATGATTATGCACATTCTACAAATTTTCTCTTTTACTGCACAATGAATTGTGAGCATTTTACTAGACTGGTAGTTTGCAGATTTGACGGATTTTGTTATACATGGCTTTTTATATTCCATGGCTGTTCCATAGCAAGCCACGGAATATCTAATACTTAATATTTAAATATCTAATTTTACTAGAAATTCTGTAAAAAAACATTTGGGAAACTTAATAAAACTTATGGAATATTGCTTAATATCTGTGGAAAATAAAACATTCTGCCACCCATTTAAAACAAGTGTGAGTATGGTGCTATGCCTAAAAAATAGTGAATTCTGTGGTAACATGTTTCTGTTCAGCTTTTTCTCAAAAAGATGCAGACTTGAACTTAATGAAAGTTGATTACATTAGTTTGATGTCCAGGGTTGGTCATGGTTAACTATAGTTAATATAGTTGACATATTTAACATAGGTATGTTATATGTTAGATAGTTAGCAGTATTTGTCCTTTCTTCCTTATTTTTTAAAAACTATTGACAGATGAGGGAAAAAAAGCATCTAAGAATTTTGAAACTACTATGTAGCAGGTATCTATAGAGGAGCTTTGAAAATAATTTAAGTGTGTAGCATTAAAGCTGTGATTTTTATTTAGGACAGTAAATTGTGTAACTAATATAAAATTTGTCCTTTAAAATAATGTTAGATATTATACAAATGCGAAAGAGCAAGGTTTTAAAAGTGTATATATGCAGTGCATGTGTTTTTGTATTATCCTGATAGTGCTGAATTGCCCTAAACTAGAGTACTATGAAACCCCAAGCAAATCTGTTTTCTATTGAGTTACAATGAGCTTTGATCCCATTGTGTTTAGTTTTAGTCTTTTTCACAGAAATATGCATTTGGCAATGTAACAAAAATAAGTGAGATTTTTTTTTTCTGTGCAGTCTCTATTTCATCTACCTTTGTTAGTCATGATCCTGAATTCTTTGTAGCTCAGTAAAAGAATAAACATTACAAGTAGGTTTCCCATGGAGTTATGTTGTTGACCAATTCTATCCAAGTTGGCATGTTTTAATTTATTGGAATTGGTTAATGTAACTTCTGGAAGGAAATGAAAATGTGGACATCTATGGAAGTAATAATGTATTTAAAGAACTCATCAATGTTTCATTGTCTCAGGTTAAAAAAAATATGTGACAGTTTATCATACTGTTTTTAGCTCTTTGGTCTAATAATTGTAAGTATGTGCTTGGATTTCTGGAGAATTTTAGATATTTTCTGTTTTGCTTTGTTTTTCTAATACACAGCTTGGTACCTTACATGGAGGCTGTGGCTTAGTTCTTGATATAATTCACATTAATTACTGGTGTCAAGTCTTAAGGCAGCAACAGGAATCCTTCATAGTTCTATACTTCAGTAGTTGTGTCAAGGATAGTTTCTCCTCTTCAGGTAATCTGCCCTATATTCACATGTAGCACTGGATTTCCTTACTTCCTGTTAGATGTATTGTCTCTGGTTTGTAGAGTATTTTGTGGAATCCTGTGGGGTAGGAATTGAAAGCCTAGTAAGTCTTATCTTGTAAATTACTTATTATACTTAGTAAAATTTTGGCAGGGGTTCAGGGGAAAGGATGGGTATGTATATAGGCATACGTACATATATATTTCCCACAAGCTAGCTCCAGATATGTGTGCATATTCTGGTGTTTCTAACGAAAGTAAGTATTTATTTGCTTTGTATAATTGATATTTTTAGATCTTGTAAGATTCAATTTGCCTTCCATTGCATCAGAGAATTAATAGTCATTTTTTGATGAGAAGTTCCTCGGCAGTTTGCACTGAAGTGTCAGTTCGTCACTCAGATGTAGTGAGAGTTTATTGCCAGCTTTTAATGGACATTCTGACTATAATATATTTTCACAAGCCAGCTGTCTCTGTACTAATGTGAAATGCCCTGTGGGACACAAGGAAAACTGACCCTTCGCTGGAGAGAGAGAAGAAAAAAGAATTAAAAAAGAAAAATAAAAAAAGAGTAGAGGTCCTTAGTTTCAGAGGACCTGAACCTTTCTGTGTTGGCCTTGGATGAGAGGCTGGTTCTAGCATAATCATCATGGTTTATATCAGCTGGGATATAAAAGAAGAGAAGCATGTATTTGCTATTAGTCCATAGAATCATAGAATAGTTGGAGTTGGAAAGGACCTTAAGATCATCTAGTTCCAACCTCCTTGCCATGGGCAGGGACACCTCACACTAAACCATATCACCCAAGGCTTCATCCAACCTGGCCTTGAACACTGCTACGGATGGAGCTTTCATTCTGCACTTTGATTCCTGGAATGGATTGTAGGGGAGATTGCACATTTTCTTTTCATAAAAAAGGCAAAATAATAGCCACAGATTATTTTTAAAGTCAGTGGGTTAGGTATGCTATGTAGATTCTGACATCATGGGGAGGTTCAGCAGTATCAGCTTTATCTCAGTTTATGTCAGTATTCCCTGTTCAAAACTCCACATATGGAGCTGAAACAGAGATGAGCCAGTGTCCTTTGCACCACTGACATCAGTATTACTCTTACAATTTAAAATACAGGAAAATACTCCATCTTCACTATGTATCTTTTCAAAACGATTATGGGATAACCATTTTTAATTTACTTCATTCAGTCCAGAAATAACTAACTAGATCTTTTGTACTGGGTCTTGGAGCATCAGTATTGTGGATGTGAAAAAGACTGTCCTTGTTCCTGGGACACAGAGTTCTCCGAATCTGCTCATTGAAATAATTTCACCAACATCTCAAAAGGCTGCTCAGTTTCTATTTATGGAAGTCAGACAGTATTCAATGACCATAGTACTTAATCTTTTTTACTACATTGTGCAATCGGGAAAGGGAAGCTTAAGTTATTGCATTTATGTATTTATTTAATATAATGAAACTTTTATAACTACTAGTTTTGTTCTCGTTTTTTGTTGAATTAAATAAAAAATAATTATGATGGAGGAAAAGTATAAGCCAAACAGTAATACCACAGTATAATATTGCAATTAATGGTACAACAACATTAATACAGTCATTCATGCAGTCATATTCATACTCTTTTTTTCATTTTCTTTTTAAACTCAGTGTATCTAGGAAATACATAACAGATACTTTTTTTTTAATTGTTCTGTCTTATAAATGGAGAGCTAAATGATTTTTATTACACCATCTTGTGTATATGATAAATGTACCGGACATCTGCAGAGAATATGAATCATTGGAGTGGTCTGAATTATACTGAGAGCTTTCAGAAATAACTGGAAAATAAGACTTTAATTGCTTTATATATTAAAAAAAAAGAAAAGGTTGTAATCTGGAAGCATTTTACAGGGTATTTCAAGTACCTGGAAAAAAGACTTCTGGTTTAAAAAAGTAGTTTTGGAAATGTATTCTCTCAGAGCTGCAGTGTATTTGCTGTCACAAAGTAGCAGCACCAAAGCCATATTCTTTAAGCTTCTTAAACTGGTTCTTAGTTGATGGCTTGATGCCCCTTTATTCTGACTGATGGGTAGATTCTTGATCTAAGGGAAATGACCTTAGAAACAGCCTTATCTTTTTGGGAGGATCCCAATATTCAGTTTTGAAATAGTACTGCTTGAAACTGTTCTCAGACAGATCACATCTGGCCAGCTGTGAAAACTCTCTCTCAAATGCAGGACATTTATAGAGTATTCTCTGAGTGTGCTTGTTACTGTCATTTATTCTATAGCCTCAAGAGCTTACTCATTTGCCATGTAAGGATGTCAGACAATTAAATAGTGTGCTTCTAATTACTATAGAATGTTTCATATAGAATTCAGGCCATTGAGACAGAAGAATTAAGTTGTGGCCTTTTCTCCAAAAACTGCAATTGCCTTCCCCAACTGCAGATCATATAGACAGGGAATTGCATGTCTGTCAGCCAAGAGGCATGGAAGCTGAAGCCTTAAAATTGAGTGCTTGAAATTGGAAGCTCAGTCAGTGCTGACATTGTCTTTCACTCTCCCTTACACGAGCAGGCAGTAAAAGAGCCTTTATGCAGGAGGTCATCTTATATAGTATTCTGCAAATCATTAGCACAACTGGAAGGTTGAATTTCATCCCATTGTGTTTCCTTGCTATTAAACGTTTAAATCCGACACCTTTATTTTACTGTAATTCTGATATAATGAAGACTTTGTCTGAGAGACTTGCTGTTTCTTGGGTTTTATGTGTACTGCAAAAGAAATCAGAATATGAAATGTGTTAGATACATTAGGTGAACATTTTCTTCCAACTGTCTCCCCTTTAGTATAATATCATGTATCCAAAAGTCATGAGAATCCGATGTCTACATTTAACTTAAGTCATGTTTTTTCTTACTGACTTGATTTGAAGATTTCACATGTATTTGTATGTACAGGTAGTTCTTCAACTGCTAAAAGGTTTTTTTTAAATACTATATTACATAGCTCTGAGGAGGTAGGAGTTGAGTGTTGCTTCTTGTTTTAAAACCTGATTTAATGCCTTCCTAAAAGTCCTTGAAAAGGTTATTTAATTTGTTGTTAACCATGGTCAGGAAAACAGTTGTTTGGAGATTCGGGATGGTTTGTATGAACTGTATTTCTCATATACAAGAAAAAGAAAACAAGTGTCTTGGTCAGAAAATATTTCTAGTTTTGATAGACGTATATTATGGTCTGAAAATACTTCCAGTTTTTTACAAGAGTGTATTAATAAGTATCCAAATAAAATGTAGGGAAGTCTCATATATAAGGCTGGAGGAATTTAGGAATAAAGTTCTTTGCTGAAAGAAATTCAGATATTAAAAAGGAATAAAATTAGATTTAGTATAAATGGAAGCTTCTGTTGTAACTACATTCATGCCATAGATCAGAAGGAAAAAAGCAAATGCTCAGTTTAATACCTCTTGTTCTTTGTGCTGGGGGATTTATAATTTTATTCTTTGCAATGGTAGCAGCTTGAAAATATGAGAGGATGTCAAAGGTTAAGAAATCATATGCTACTTCATTAATGGTCCTCCTCTGCCTTTGCCATCCTCATTGCACTGGAACAGGCAATTCCATATTGCTGCGTGGGCAGGATGTGGGGCAGTGCATCCTGGGTAGAGGCAGACAAGGAATTAAAATGTTAGATGCAACTTGCAAGCTGTTGCTAGAGAGTATAAAGCTCCTTAGTTATTTTTATTAAAAGCATCTTGTATGTGCCAGCCCACAATTCATAAACTGCTGTGTAATCTCTGGTATCCTTTGCCAGAGGCTGGCTAGCTGCCTGTCTCCTGGTCCCTGAATCCCTACTGATTTGCAGGGTTTGTAACTGCTGCTTTCACATCTTCCTCCTAGCCAAACAATTTTGGGCCTCCATTTAAAATGCAGCAAACCAAAGTGATAAGCATGTTTGAATAGCTGTAGATGATGTAAACCAGTAGTAGAAGATGAAAGAAGATACTGGCCATAGTACGCAGAAATGTGTTATTTAGGTCCAAGCAAGCCTTTCCACCTTGCACAATCCAGTTAGCAAATGTACAATACAGAAAGTTTTGTCTACTATTTGAATTTGTCGCTGCATAGGAAAGTAGGTACAATGCTTGCCTTGATAATAGGATTCTGAAATGAAGTTATTTGACATATTCCTCCACAACATTAAACTGTGATACTTCTCTGTGAGCCCCTCTGAAGTAGTCTAAGATGAATGCAGTGCACAGAACTATCGTTTCTAGCTCTCTCCAGAGCTAGACCCAGTGTTGCTACTTTCATTGCAGTATTGTTTCAATCTGTTGTTTTATAGAAAGCACAGCAGCTGAAAATTTTTAATACATCCTTCCCCTGTACAACAACATAGACTAGAGAAAAAGGCAAGGTATCAAGCTGCTTTTTTAAGTTAGGAAGAGAACAGTATTAAGGCATTGCTTTCAGAGCTTTCCTAATCCACCAATTCACTTATGTTGGAAGCACAGAGAAACAACACAAGAGCTTTGCAATTCTCTGTATTCTGGGATAGGAGTACCTTGTTTAAGTAGTCTGATTTTGCCCAGGCCTTGCTCCTTTTGTATTCAGGAACTGCTGTTACTGCAGCATAAACTGAATGCATTACACTTATGACCATAGCCCCTTGCACTTGTGTAACCAGTATAAATGGTTCTAAGTACATTTGCTTAATTTTTATGTATTGATAGTCTAGATTTATAATAGGTTCACTTTCAATGTATTGCTGATGACACTAAACTGGGAGGAGTGGCTGACACACCAGAAGGCTGTGCTGCCATTCAGTGAGACCTGGACAGGCTGGAGAGTTGGGCAGGGAGAAACTTGATGAAATTCAACAAGGGCAAGTGTAGAGTCTTGCATCTGGGGAAGAACAACCCCATGTACCAGTACAGGTTGGGGGTTGACCTGCTGGAATGGAGTGAAGGGGAAAGGGACCTGGGGGTCCTGGTGGATAGGAGGATGACCATGAGCCAGCAGTGTGCCCTTGTGGCCAAGAAGGCAAATGGCATCCTAGGGTGCATTAGAAAGGGTGTGGTTAGTAGGGCAAGAGAGGTTCTCCTCCCCCTCTGCTCTGCCTTGGTGAGGCCGCATCTGGAATATTGCATCCAGTTCTGGGCCTCTCAGTTCAAGAAGGACAGGCAATTGCTTGAAAGAGTCCAGCACAGAGCCACAAAGATAATGAAGGGAGTGGAACACCTCCCTTCTGAGGAGAGGCTGAGGGAGCTGGGTCTCTTTAGCTTGGAGGAGACTGAGGGGTGACCTCATCAATGTTTACAAATATGTAAAGGGTGGGTGTCAGGATGATGGAGCTAGGTTTTTTCAGTGATATCCAGTGACAGGACAAGGGGCAATGGGTGTAAACTGGAGCATAGGAGGTTCCACGTTAACATCAGGAAGAACTTCTTTACTGTGAGAGTGACAGAGCACTGGAACAGATTGCCCAGGGGGGTTGTGGAGTCTCCTACATTGGAGATATTCAAGGCCCGTCTGGACAAGTTCCTGTGTGATGTACTCTAGGTTACCCTGCTCTTGCAGGCGGGTTGGACTAGATGATCTTTCGAGGTCCCTCCTAACCCTCGGGATTCTGTGATTCTGTGATTGTGACTCGATAACTTCTAGTTAATGTACTTTAGGCATTGTGACATTTTTAATTTCTGCCATACCTGATGGCTTTCCTTTTTGTATCTCTGTTTGTTAACAGTCTGGCTTAAGATGTTTCTTTTGTCAAGCAATAGTAAAAAGTTAGTTCATTGACATTTCTTAAAAAAAAGTAAACCTGCAAATCTATTTATTACAATGAATCATTTCCAGAAAGTACTAAAAGCATTAACATTTCTTTTCTCTTTTTCTGCAAGTGGTCTTACACTTTAGAGAAACCAAACACTGGCAGCATATATAATATTGCTTGGTCTATTGATGGCACTCAACTAGCCGGCGCATGTGGTAATGGACATGTCATTTTTGCCCATGTTGTGGAGCAGCGCTGGGAGTGGAAGAACTTTGAAATAACTTTAATTAAGAGGAGAACCATGGAGGTAATCTTTACAGTTCAGAGCTGTGCATTCTCATTATTTGCTTTCTAAAGTTTTTTTTAATACAAAATTGCTATTTTTAATCCTTGACATAACATTATGCTTTTTTTTTCCCTATGTTTATATGACTGAAAGCATGTAAGATCATATAATGGCCAGATTTAGCAAATGGTATAATTAATTATCAGTTGTACAGAAGTTCAGATCCATGTAAACCAAACCATACCACCAGATGGACCAGGGTTACATAACTCAGAAGTACTTTATCCTCTAGTAAAAACACAAAGCTTATTTGAAGAGCATGTGAAATTAGTTGCGAGAGGCCACTTACAAGAGAGAACATTTCAAGTGTAATGAAGATGTTTATGCTGAAAACAATACAAATACATTGGCCAAACACAAAGCATCATATTAAATAGTATTACAGTAACTGTCAGCAAAGATGAAGCTGGATAATTAGGTGTGGATAATACAGAGTAGCTTACTTTACTTAATCTGAATTCATGAGCTGTTTGAGGCATTGATGCATTTTGTGGTAGCTAATACTTTCGTAAGGTTTAGAGTATACCTGTTGCTAATGAGCTATGTTGCTATGAGTGTTGCTATCTTAAGGCATTTCCAGATAAATTTGGTTGCTGACTGTAACTGTAAAGAGTTGTAATGTGCTTTTCTGCACCACATACTGTATTACAGCCTAGAATCAGATCCTTCAAAACTACAGAAATTTGTCATGTATCATATAATATACATCAGGTACCTGCATGGTGCTTCCAGCTGAGTACTGAGCAATAGGCATTGACCTTAGTGGGAGCTGCCAGGTCTCAGCACTGCTGGAAATGAAACAATCCCCTACATGTGGTTTCTGGAGCTTAAGTTTAGGATTCTTCTTTTGAAAAATCTTGGCCTGAATCCACATTTAGGTTACCAAATATCTGGGAATTAATACAAAAATATGAATTTTTACCTTCTAATTCACCCTCTGTGTTCCCAGACACTGACTCACAACATTCACTCTCTGAACACGGGGATAATATAAGATTTCCATTCTTACAAATTTTCCAGATTACACATTTGGTATTGGATACTTGGCCAATATTTTAAATACCCTAGTCAAGTTCTTAAATTCCTAATTAGGCCATTAAATGTTCTTTTGGGTCTCAATTCTTTTAATCTTGAATATGTAACTGGAAAAAGTTGTAACAACAGAAATGCTGTATTGCAATTTGGTCCAGTGGGTGGGTTAACATGAGTCAGTGTCTGGGAACACAGAAGACAAATTAGCAGGTATAAATTCATATTTCTTCTTTCATTCCCAGACATCGACTTGCAAGAGATGGGCTCTGTGAATAATCTCCAGGGTGTCTGAATATGCAAACAATTGAGGAAGTATAGCTGACCCTTATTCAGGACTAATTTTTTATTTTATTATTTTATAATAAGTGTTTATAAATAAAAATAATGTAGGAAAATACTGCCTACAAAATTGTTCATTATGCATTTCTGTATGTACTATAATAGCTAAGTTAGTTATGGACATACTGCTGCAGCGGACATAGCAATTAATATGTCTTTGGAAAGAGTTTCTAGGTTTTCATAATAACTGAGTTCAGTCCTTGTTTTGCAGTTGGTTGCATAATGGAGAAAATGGAAAAGAAGCTAACACCTTCAGAATGGTGACATCTTAAAAAAACTCCAACCACAAACCCAACAAAATAAACCCCAAATAAACAACCAACGAACCTCCCTGTCATACCGTATCTCCTTAGAGTTCAGCTGCCTAAAATCTTTGAGCTCAAAAAAACTTTGTCAATTACAGGCAGACTGTGACTTTCTTGAAACATTGAGTAAGTTTTCACAGTAATGCCAAAGGCACAGCCTGTTCACTAAGGCCATCTCCTAAATTTCCCATACTTAAGAGTGCTGCGGTACCATTAAAATATGTGCTAGAGTTACTCAACATCTAGACAATGTATCTATCCAAATCTTGGATCTTGCTGAATTGTTTTGATGGGATCACTGAAATTATATTTCAGATATTTAGATAGTCAGCAACTGAACACTGAGTCTTAAAATGGGATTTTTCACACTTCCCTGATCCTCAGATGGTTTTCTCAACCGCATATGTCGTATTCTGCTTATACCTTATGTATTCCAAATACATGTTAATTACTGCTTTCTTTTAAGGAACTCCATCTAGCTCTTCATTGTTTATTCAGTTTATAGGACCATTGAGTTTTCACCACTGCTGTGAAAGTGGCTGTTCCTACATAGATATGTTCTGCTAATGGCATAGTAGTACCAGCATGTACTTTTAATAAGACAGAAAATGGCATTTCACTAGTTAGTTTTCATTTCAGTTATTGTCATTTTATTCAGCCACAATTTTCTTTTTATTAGGTGCACAATGTCATTAATGATGCAGTAGATCTATTGGAATTTCGTGACAGAGTTATTAAGGCCTCTTTGAACTATGGGCATTTGGTTGTTTCAACTTCTCTTCAGTGTTACGTGTTTTCGTAAGTAAAATAAATTCATGAAGCTGTCTTAAGTTTAACAGTTGTAAGGAGTAGCAGAAACATTATTTAGAGTACAGTAGTAAACTTTTTAATTTTTACTCATTGAGATATTCTATGGAACCTAGCATTGTCTACATCAAACTGTGTTGTATTAGAATATAGTTGCACTCATGCAGTCATCCTTTCAGCTTCTTGCTGGTGCTATCACTGCCTGTTCATTTGGCTTCAAAAATCTGGCAGCATTTCTTTTCATGTAGAGGCAGCAGGAATAGCGGCTGGATGTATCTGTGCCTCCATCTAGGGACTCCTTTTTTTCAATATTGCTTCTGGCATGCAATTATTTTGGGACAGAAAAGGAAGGATTCAGTCCTGCATCATGTTTTAAGAACATGATACTGTTTCATATGCTGATATTTAAACTTTACTCCTAAAGGCATTTACCTCTTCAGTGTCATGACTCATGCTAAACAATAACACAGCCTGTAATAGGGCGCAGAGGAGAGGGGCTTTTTCCTTACCTCCAGATGACTGTAAAAGAGTTGAACCACAATTCAGAAATATTTAAAAACCACATTTGTAAGTATGATTTTGTGGCTTACTAAGACTTCTAGGTTAGCTGCTGGTAGTGTGAAGGGATGCAAACATGAAAGCGGAAGTGTTACTGGATCATACTGCATAGCTGTCAGCGTTACTTGGCTTCCCAAATGTTATATTCCTTTTGAAGACCTCCCTTTTTAGGAATGTTAGATGATTAAAATGTGTATGTTTTACTTAGCAAATTCGACGTTGTTTTTTCAATAATATGTCTTAATGAATGATGAGTTTATTTTTTCAGTGTAAAGAACTGGAATACACCACTGATCTTTGACCTGAAGGAAAGAACAGTTAGTTTGATTCTACAAGCAGAAAGGTAGCCGAATTATTGTAATGCTCTCTATTGTGCACGTGTGTTTCCTCAAACTTTGCTCTATAACATAAGCACATATTGAAATACTAGAAATAGATGAAAAGTATACAGTGTTTTTAAGTAGCATGTGAAGGCTGAGCTGGTATATTTGCCATAGGTCTGTGATGTTGGTAATGAATCTTCCATATGTTATGTATGTTTATATTCTCATTTACAGAAGAAAGTATATTTTCTGACATTGTGCTAACATCGGGGGGGGTTATGTTCTGTACTACATTTTTAGCTGGAACATATTTTATATAAATTATCTTTTGTCTTCAGTTTTCATTAAAAACATGACAAGTATGCCAGATAAAAAGAAAAAATATTTTTTCTTACTTGTTTTTATATTTGCAAGAAATTACTATTTTTTCTCAGTTTAAGAAAACTTTAATCTGTAATTCCTGGAAGGCATTTGTCAAAGAGATCTTTAGGTGTGCTTTTGTAGAAAGTCTTTCAAAGCACTAAGAATAGGAGCAGAAGTAAAAAATCTGGAGTTTTTGTTATAGTATCAATTCTCATGGACAAATACTGTTGGACAACTATTTCAGCAAATTGCAGCACAATGCCCACTGCATTTTTGAGTCAAGCACTTATGTCCTAGCCTGCAGAAATATTGCAGTGGAGAAAGGTAAACAAGTGGACAGGATTTTGAAGATCAGTTTCTAGATTTGGAATTTTACACTGCCAGTTAAAAGTAAATTGTGAAAAACTGGCACATATTCTTCAGCAGTGCAGGTGATCCACAGAATTGAAGCCGTGGTTTTGGTGAAATCAGTCAACCTCAACAGTTACATGTACAGACAGTGGTTCGTTAAAAGTGTCTTCTATTTGCTTTACATTATAATGTAGACATACTAAAGAAAATAATATAGGTAATACTATTTCAAAGTTAGCTGTAACCATTAAAGTTGTTTCTCACATATATATACAGGGTGTTGTCTCATGGGGTGATGTATGGGGAGTACTGTCTGCAGCTTTATGCTTTGTCATCAGGAGTTAGAAGATTTAAATTATATAATACCTGTAACAGATAAAATCACAGTGATTCCAGATAGTAAGTATTTCTCATGGAGAAAGACCGTGTTCACATTAAAACAGAAATCTTCCATAAAAAGCTTTTAGTATATCAGGTTTGAAATGTAAGGCTTAGAAGTTGTGTTTTAACTCAAAGTAGTTGCAGGATATTAGACAGTTGCCTTCTGCTTGTTGAAACTGTCATCATGCTCCTCTGATTTACTTTTTTGGTGGGATTTTATTTGTAGGCATTTTCTCCTTGTAGATGGTGGAGGACTTTATTTATATTCATATGAAGGAAGATTAATTTCCTCTCCAAAATATCCAGGAATGAGAACAGACATTTTAAATGCCCAGACAGTATCTCTGAGTAATGACACTCTAGCAGTAAAAGACAAAGCTGATGAAAAGGGTAAGTTCTCTGTTCTGATAGTTTCATGTTTGCTAATAATTCAGTATGAGATTTTCAGCATCTTCGCATGTAACTTTACTTAGCATAGTAATGCTGGAAAAAAAGCATGGAGCATAAACAATTTATCTGTGATATAAATTAAAGATAGTAGTTATAAAAATGAATTAAAATTATGAGTCTTGCTTAACAGTGATTAAAAAACTTAAAAGAGGAAGATTGATATGTCTGTGAATTTCCAGTTGTGTGTAATGCATCAAAGAACAGTGAAATGTTTGCAGTAAGTTCTTGAAAAGAAGGTTTTCGCTCTCTGATGTGATTTTCAAAAGAAGTACTTCAAGTTTTTCTGCTTGACTCCTGCTCTTAGAAACTTCCAATACAGTAATTGTGATTAATTTTAGTTTTCAGATGTTCTTTAGCTTTTTGGGGGGCTGTATTTTTACAGCACGGAAATTATATATGCAGCTGATATGACCATGGTTAGGAGTCTGCAATGTTCTGTCTCAGTGCTGTGTTCTTGAATATTTTTGTTCTTGAATTTTGTGTTTTGGCATCAGAAGCCTGTAATTCTAAAACACAACATGGCCAAATGAGCTTCAGGTAAGTTTTGGCATTAATAAGTGGTACAGGAATATCTTTTTGTCAGTCAGCTTTTTCCCTTTTCTCTATGCCTTGAGGCAAATGTGTAGGTTTGCTAGTGCAACGATTTAAATTTTAAGTGTCTGGAAGAGACAGATGCTTCCGTTGCTCGAAAACCACTATGACTTTTGACTCCGTAACTGTGCCATTTATAGGCTGTACAGATATGACAGTGCATGGCAGCAGTGCTATCTATAGCTACATTTCTCCTACGATACGGCCAGTAAGGGGATACTGGTGGGAACAACTGTTTGCAGGAGGTGCTGTTATTGCAGAGTGAAACAGTGAAAACTTCCTGCCTGTGGTTCCAACTGACACTAACTCAATCTACTGTCTATCTATAACTGCTATCCTAGACTTAATGATTGGATTTTAAACATTCAGAATTTTAGAATACTTTGTTTTGCAGCAAAGACCTGCCATATTTATCTACTTTTTGCTATAGAGAAAAACCTTTGAGTGTGAAGTACAAAAGAAGATCCCTGGCAGGGAGCTAGTCCTTTAGCACTGATTACATAGTTGTTTTCTCAGCATTTAACCTGCAAGGTAAACTACTTGGTGAATGAATAAAACCTTTCTGACAATCCGTTAAAATATTCCTCCCCAGGCAAGTGAAAAATAAGGTGGGTTTTTTCTCACTTCCATATTACAAAGCATTTTTGCTATTCCATACAACTTTAATTTTTTTTCTTGTATATCCTTATCTTCTGTGTGTGGATACTTACTTTTATTCTTAATAATTTTTAAAGGCAGTATGTATTTTTAAAATCATTGTTTAGAAATAGTAATGTAACTGTAATGTGTATTTTATTAAAGAAAATTACTTCAGAAAAATAATATTCTCAAGCACCAAGACATAAAAGCTGTGTAATAACTAGAATGGATTTTAATCAGCAAAAACATATTTCAGTGTATATTACTGAGCAAAAAAGCGCAATAGTTTACAAAAGAAGGTTAAGTGATAAATTGTATTGTATTTCTGATCTTGTTTTACTCTGTGTCTATATTACACAAGTGTGTGTATGTATATTACTTAATACACATAATACAGAGACTTTGTTTTATTGTTATATAGACACCTTTAGGCAGTCAGAATAAAAACAATAGTATTTTAAATAAATTAAGTTTATAGAGAAAATTAATCCACGTTAACTGCTGTCTATGTGCATGCATATTTAAGATTGTGATGATAAACTCACTCGCTTGCCCCTTTCTCCTGCCCATTTTCCTGAACAGACTGAAAAGCATCTCTATCTTCCAACCATTCCTGTGAGTGTTCTAAAAAAAATCACATCAGCTGGTTTTATATGCAGGCTAATCTTCACCAAGCCTGTGATTTAGAGAGGCAGGATTTCTGGCTATGTTTCCCAGATGAGCTCTCCAAATGATCCTGTTGATGGCAACTTCCATCAGGCCAAAGAGTAGGGGTGGGGTTTTGGGTTTTTTTAGATGTGAGCCCCACTAATGGTGATAAAATACCTTATAATATGCCAGCACACGGGAAAAAAGATTCTTGGCAAAGGAAACCGTGGCTTATCTATGCCTGTTTATTCTTTTCAACTCACTCCAGCAGAAGCATTTTTTTCCTTTGCCCTATTTTGAGGGCATAATGTGCTGCATCATCATGGCATGACTTCGCGAACGAAGATTTGGGAAGGGTTTTACCCACACTTACTACAAGAGCGCTGATGGCTAAAAAGGCCAACATTTGGCTGCATTATAGAAGTATCTATAATAGCTCAGTTTGATACAGTAAGCAGTTTATGCATTGTGGCGTGGAGCTCTCTACAGGCTAATTTACTGTTGAAACAGGGAGATGTAAGACTTGCTGTGCTTCACACACTTTGTGTGTTGTTACCTGTATATTCTTCCTCTTTTATTAAAAAAGCCCCAAAACTGGTACCTCCGTGCTTACAGCCCTTCAGTCTCTAATGAAGCTGAAGAGGGAGGTGAGCCTGTTCTCAAAAGAGGTCTGGTGACCCTGCGAGTGGTTATTCCATGATGGCAGAACATGTGTTTGAAGACATGCAGTAGTTGTTCTCTTTCTCTGAAGAGAATGCCCTTTGTTTATATCTTTAATTTATACATTTTAAAAAGAGATATATTTAGGTTCTAAATGATTGTAAAGTGATGTGGAGTTTTTCCAGATTTGGGGGAGGGGTGGGACCACACCAAAACAAAACCCAAAACAAAACCTAACACCGAACTTATTTTCTGAAATACCTTAATAAACATTGTAGATTAATGAAAAATTTTACTTGTCAATTAGGTACAGTGGTTTTCTTTAAAATACTTTTAATCTTACTTTGTACAGCTAGTATAGTAGCAGCAAAATTGTCTTGTATAATTAGATCAAAATAAATTTCATGCAGGGAACCATGCATGAAAGTGAGAAAAATAACACTTCTCAGGAACAACTAGTTTTCTTTCGTATATTTAGCCTGCTGCCAAGACCAACACCTGTGCAAAACCCTTTCTTTTCTTCCTCTGCAAACTCAACCAGTGCTTTCTGAACACCTGCTTTTACAGGTTTGTTGGGTTTTGTTGGTTTCTTTGGGGTTTTTTTGACCTCAAACAAACATCCTGCATCCTGGTGAAAGACGCACAGCAGCATTAACATGTTAACATTGCCATCCTTTGGAATGATGGTGTATATTCATCCTATATTGTATACTTACAGGTAATGTGTTGAAACTACAGGTGAGAAGCATTATTGAACAGCTGAAATGTTTCTGTCGCATCAGTGTTTTCTAGGAACTAATGTGGAATCATGTGCTTTAAGTTACAGCTGATGGTCCTCATAATGTTACTGTTTTCTCTAGGCTTAGATACCTACATCTGTCTGAATTTGTGTGTGTATTATTCACAGACTATATATATAGTATGTTGTATGGATGTGTGTGCATCACACGAGTGTGTATGTATACATATAGACTGAAACAGAAACTATTTTTAGACAAGTTGCAAATTTGAGTCTTCACTGGATATCCCAGAAATACAGATGATGATGGTTTTGGGGGTGTTGAGAAGATTTTTTTTCTGAGGGTGGGACAGGGAAAGAGTGAAACAAATGTAAAATCAAAATAATAAAATTCAAGTATACCTAGGTAAAGCAGATACTTTTTGAGGAAGCCAGTTATAAATGTATTAATGACAAGCAGAAATCCTAAACTGCCCTGGAAGAAAATATGCCTAGGGGTCACTGAATTAAAAAAAAAAATATTGCAATTATTAACAAAATACAGAATTCTTCTAAAGAATGTTTTTCTCAGTAGTTCAAAGGACATCTTTCTATATATTTGATTCTAATTCCTGTAGGAAAATGTATCAGTCAATGGTATTGCTTCCTAAACTTACATGCTTATCAAAGGTGTGAGTTAAGCTTGAGTAAATCTGTCAGCCTTGGTAACATTAATTTATTCAGAATGCAGAGTAAAGACTTGCATCAGATAGAACTTAGTGTCATTTCTGTAAATAACCATTTGAGCTGTGACAGGAAGTAAAACCTTAGTTTTCTCAATTCTTTCAGCCCATAATGTTGTATTTCAGTGGCTATCTATGCTCTGAAATTAATATTTGAGGATTTTCTCAGATCAGTCTGATTGCAAAATGAGACTGTCCCCAAGCTCAGCAGACTATGGTGGTTACATTTTCCCTAAAGATTCTTTTTTCACCAGAGTATGAAAGTCACTGGTAAATCTAGCACACACTTGCGGTAAATGGTGCTCTATAAAGGAAAAGAACTGCTTGAAAAAATCTATTAAGAACTATTGCTTTTAACTAATCAACCATAGTTGTTTTTTTTTCTTCAGTTATCTACATATTTGAAGCTTTATCTGGAAAGCCATTGGGTGATGGAAAGCCTCTAACCCATAAGGTAAGATGAAGGATACATTGTGTCTTTTTAATTATATTTTGAAATTAAGAATCAATAGTGGGTTTCCCCAGTAATGGGTCTAATAAGCTATTAAAGGTTTACAGTCTGAATAGGAAGGAACTTGACAACTCTAACTGACTCTTATAACAAAAATCAGATTCTTCATGCAGCATTGATGTACAAAGGGACATACTATAAGTTGTGTTCAGTTACTGGCGTGTTTCCTGTGCACATAAGAGTTTGAAACTACAGGTAAATTGTTTTGTTATGCACTAAAACTGATCAACTGAATTGCCTTTGCATGTACTCCAACTTTTATCAGTGCTGACCTGTTGTCAATACTGAAGAAAAGAACATCAGGGACGTCTCTTCTTCAGTCCGAGCTTTTACAGATTTTACTTAAAATAAAAATTATTGCCTGAACTGCATTTTACTTTTCTTCACTCCCCTGCTATACAAAAAAAAACAAAATTAGTCAGCGTTTTTGTAAGAGAGGAAGCATCTTTTAGGCAGCTTTTGCTTTGAGAATGCCACCTGTATTTCTGTAGTTCTGTAGTAAATTCCTAAACTGCTAACTCTGTTGCAGTTTTGGTTTAATCTACATGAAATTCAATTTACAGAATGCCTTATACAAGCAGAGAAGACACAGTGTCTTCATGGTCCAGTTTTTCAAGAGTTTTGTGCCTTGGTTTTTAGTAAAGCATTAATTTCTTTGTATGTCACATGCTTGCTGTGATACAAATATTCCAACTAAAACTCAGATATTTTCTTTTTCCTTTTCAGACAGAAATTGTAGAGATAGCTTTAGACCAGAAAGGACTTACAAGTGAAAGGAAAATAGCTTTTATTGATAAGAACAGAGATCTTTACATTACTTCAGTTAAACGGTTTGGAAAAGAACAGAAGATTGTCAAAATAGGTAAGAAAAATTCAAAATAATGTTTAAGTACAAGCTGTCAGAAAAATAGATTTTTATTTAGTAAAGGAGACAAAATTCTGATTTTAATAATGACATTTGACTTAAAGAAACATTAGAAATAGTCCTGTGGCTTTCATAAGATAGCGATAGAAACCACTTTAGTACATTTTATCTAAATCCTGATAATTTTTATATCAGTTATGTGTAAAGTACTGGTTGTTGCATTCCAGAGCAAGCAGCTGAAAGGATATGGGAGAAGGATGTATTCCTCACAATTATTCAATACAGAATCATTCAGTCATTTTTCTTGCAAATGCAGAACTCTGAAATTCATAATATTTTTAATAAAAAGATGAAATGCCGTAAACAGGTGTGTGATCCAGTATGTGCGAAGGTGCAGTCTGACCATTGAGTTACTTTTTATTTCAAGTCTTACAATTAAGTGCAAAAAACTTTATTATGAAAAGAACTTTCAGAAAGTGAATTTGGCTGAAGGTTTGTAAGAGGTTACCTTACAAACTAGGTGGTGAAAAACTGTCCTTATAAAAGGAACTGAAACCAATCAATGATTATACTTTTACTACTATACAAGAAGTGTCCCTTTGTTTTGAATTTTTGTGTGGAAATACATATTATTCTGTTATCTTTAAGGTACGATGGTTCAAACTTTGGCTTGGAATGACACATCCAACATTCTTTGTGGGATTCAAGATACCCGTTTTACAGTCTGGTACTACCCCAACACAGTCTATGTAGATAAAGATCTTTTGCCAAAAACTCTGTATGAAAATGAGGCAAGGTAATATATCCTTTGTGATCAAAGTAATAGTAGTATGTGCAACTTTTAAAATTCTTTTTATATTACTACTTTTGATTAGCAAATGAGGGAAAAGTGTTTTATAGGGAATATCATAAAGTTTGGAGTTGAAAAGATGAGGCACAGTTTAAGAGTACAATAACATCTTGATGCAAAAGCAAAAATAATCATGTCTCATGAAATATTGCTTTAGTAGTTTGTATAAAAAATAGAAAAGATCTGTTTAAAGTATCTGTTGGAAATTAAAAGTATTGAGATACTGGGTCACAGATGATACTATTTCCAGTTCAGCATGTTTACTTTACGTGTTTACTTCAGCCTGTATGCATTGTGAAATCCTTCATGAAGACTACCTTGAATTAATTATATCCTCTTAAGAGTGATGAGAGACCAAATATTTTTTACTGAAAAATGTATATGAAAATTTTTTCATGTATACCCAGTTTGCCTTACAGCCATTGAATGTGATTAATTATAATTTTATTTTTAGAGAATGTTATAACTGCCTGTTGGATTGAACTGTTAAATAACTAGGTAGTTAGATTCTTATATACTCTGAAAATGAAGTATAATCATATTGTTATTTTGAAAGAAAGATTTCTTTAAATTCTTAATAGTATTTTCAGTAAGAAAGAAGTGAATATTAACTTACCTTTCTTTCTCTACCCAGTGAATTTAGCAAAAATCCGCAGATTGTACATTTTATAGGAAATCTAGTAACAATTAGAAGATCAGATGGTTCACTTACACACCTTAATATTTCACCTTATCCTGCAATTCTTCATGAATATGTTAGCAGTTCTAAATGGGAAGATGCTGTTAGACTGTGTCGCTTTGCGGAGGTAATTCTAATTCTTTGGAATGTTCAGATGTAATTTCGCTGTAATATTTGTTTTCCAGTATTTAATAATGATAATTGCATATCAGATGTTACATCTCATCTCCATTCTTGTGCTCTGTTGCTGATTATTTGGGGATTGGTGATGAAAAATCATCTTTTACATATTTACGTAATATAAACAATTTTGCAATTTTTGCTATACATAATAAAAGTTCTTATTTTAATTCACAACAGAGTCAGATGGATTGAACACAGGTACACAGAGAAGTTAGTAATAAGCTTAGATTTTCAGGACTAGGCTTTAATATAACTGATTAAAAATTATCTGCATCTCCACAGTTACCTTGTATTTTTTCATATTTTTATTTCACTTGGTTTTGTTTTGTTTTCTTTTGCTTGCTTTTGTATGTATCTAGGCAACAGCAACAGATGAGGTGAGTCTGGCAGTCTTTTAAACAGGCAAAAAAAATCCCCCCACAACCCTGCTTCCTTTCCCCTTTTTACTTCTAGAAAAGAGCTTAGCACTTTCATGTGATTATCATAACCTTAAATGTGTATGTCATGTATTTTTGTATTTGCATTATTAAATCAATACAGATCCCAATAACTTGGGTTGTATAATGACTTATTTTGAGTGATACTCAAAATAGGTTTTTATTCCAGTATTGGGCAGTGGGTACTGGGATTTCAAATTTCAGCTACAGCATTATGTTAAGTTTTTTGAGTTATCTAAATGCATCATCTTTAAAAATAAAATATCTGTATCAGGTGGCAATATACAGTTCAAAGTATTTCCAAAAAGTAACAAGAAAACAGACCATCTGAGGAAAGAGAGAATAGCAAGACTTGCTAGTGAAAAATTTCTAGAAAATTTGTCAGGCTGAACTTTCAGCATTTTACTACCTTATTTTCTAAATAATATGGAAGTGGGAAGAGAAACATAGTGGTTTTATGAGCATCATAAATGAGAGATGCTATTTATGAGCATCTCTGTACAACATTAGTTATCCCTAATTATAGGCTACCAGCAGGAAGATTTATCTTACCCTGAATCATGGTAAAGAGTAGGAATACATAGCCAGAGAAGGAGCACAGGCAGAGGCAGTGATAGTGAAACCACAGCATTGGGCTAAATTACTGTATGTCATTAGCTTCAGTGGGTCTTACCAGTTTCGTTTCATGCAAAAGTGATTATGAGACAGGGCATGGGAGTATGTTTTTAGACCATACTCAATATAGCTGTGTATTCTGATTTAAATCAATAGTAATCCTATGCTGCCTCTAAAAACCAATTCACATTGCAAAGTGTTTATTTTCAAATTTGTTATTGACCATAACAAGGTTGTGATATTATTATTACTACTGATTTTTTGTAATTCTTAATTCTAAATATAAAATGTACTGAAAATAGCAAAGGAGACAGAACTTTTGAAGCTCTTACAGCCTCATCAGGTTAATTGTTCTACCATTAAGTAATTATTTTCTTTTCTCTTTCATTTGTAGTATGTTTATGATAAGTTATTATCAGCATCCATGGTTAGCGAGGTTAAAATAATTTTTCTAACTACAACCAGTGTTTTGGTTTCCAGCATAGTTCTACAAGTAGTGATAGAAACTGATGATGTGATAAAGTGATACTATACAAGAGTTCATTACTGGCTGAGGTGCTAAAAGCTAGGGATTCATTTAGCCACACTGTCAATCTCAGCTGCTCACAACATCAATGCTTTTGTAACGAAGGAGTTCTGAGAAGTAACTAAATAGTGAGTTTCTAATCAGAGGCTTAGACCAAAAAATGCCGAAAATGTCACACTGAGAAATGTCGTATTGTTATACATGAACATTAAAATATAATAAAATATTATATAATGCAAAATATATATATTTCTGTATGTTATAAATTTTATGTATGTTTATGTTATGTATGTTAAAATTTTATGTATGTTATAATATTTTATATAACATAAAACATATATATATTATTTTCAGGACTCATATACTTCCCTGTGAGAAGTTATTTTTAGCACAGAAATAAATATTTTAAGTTTTAGGAGTTGCATTTCTGTTAAAATTCCAGGATCAAACTATGTGGACATGTTTAGCAGCTATGGCATTTGCCAACAAAGAGATGGCTACAGCAGAAATCGCCTATGCATCAATTGGTGAGGTAAGAAAATTGACTTATTTATTTCCAGTTAAATTGTTGTAAATCTACTTTTAATAATTATTTTCCTTTATTACATTATTGTACCTCTTATTAACAGATTGACAAAGTTCAGTATATCAATTCCATCAAAGATCTGCCATCAAAAGAATCCAGGATGGCTCATATGCTGCTCTTCAGTGGAAACAGCCAAGAAGCTGAAACCCTGCTTCTTCAGACAGGCCTTATTTATCAAGCTATTCAAGTCAACATTAATCTTTACAATTGGGATAGGTAGTATTTCTTCAAACATAGTATGTTTATAAGCAGTCTTACTGAGGTAACTGTAAGTTATTCAAGACACTGGCTTTATTGCAGATGCTTAGCTGACTAATTTTTTATCTGTAATTGCCCAGAGCTGTAAAAAGATTTAATTAAATCATATGCTGATAATAACCAATGAAGTAACTTTCTGTCATATTTAGAAGATATGAGTATTCTGTGATTAAAGTCCAAAGCATACTTGGAAGTATTTTTAAATAACATTTTGCTTTTTTATTATTGTTAACACAGAAAAGTCTTTAGTGATACCTCAAACTGTATGTGACCCTCAGAGAATTAAGGCTATTTTGAAATGTCTTGTTGCTAAAAATAGATATGTGGCTATTCAGACTCCCAGCACTGTGTAGGTGGATGAAGTATGAATTAGGCCTGAAAAAGCAAAGTAGGAATTTCTCCTTTAAACAAAACCCCACATTTTCTAACAGAATCTTCTGAGGCCATTTACTACTAATTTCTCTGCTATCTTTTTATCTTTGTGGACAAAAATTTGTGGGTTTTTTTCTCCTGTATAACTGGTTTTTTATTATGTTGCCTAATATGCATAATCTAAAAACTGTATACATCAATCACAGAATCATAGAATGAATCACAGAATGGTTTGAGTTGGAAAGGACCATGAGATCATCTGGTTCCAACCCCCCTGTCATGGGCAGGAATGCCTCACACCTAGTATTCCTTATGCCACTGATAACAAAGCAGATGGGAGAATGATCAATTATACTAGTCCAATAACTACTCTGTACTGCTTACTGAATATTTGTAAATGCTGTGTAGCACACACCATAGATATGTACTATGACTATTCAGAAGCAATTCCTGACTGTAATGAAGTTATTAAAAATTCTTACTTTTGCCCCTTTATATTGAGAGTGCTGAACTCTAACCATTCCGGTTTATTTTCTTGAACTAAAAAGACTCCTATTGTCAAATTCTAATGATATGATGAGGTTGTCAACAGAAATAGTTGCTAGCTATTTTTCATTGTATGTATCATAGATGGTCTCCTTCACTGGCTACTTTTATTAACCTCCTGTGACTGATACTAATGTAAAACTACTTGACACTATAGATTAGGAATCTTTGCCTGCAGCTCAAATGCTTTTCAGCGTATTGGTTTGCAAAACCATGGTGATGGTAGTTTTGCCAGAGCATTTATATAGCCTGACAAGCCCATTTCTGTTTTATTCCAGGGCCCTAGAACTAGCAGTAAAGCACAAGACACATGTTGACACAGTCCTGGCTTATCGACAAAAGTTTCTGGAGGACTTTGGTAGAAAAGAAACAAACAAAAGATTTTTGCAATATGCAGAAGGTGTAAGTATTCCTCAGAATTATTGTCACAGCTTGAGGTCAGTCTGTTCTTTGTAGCGGGGGTGGGCCAGTGGGGGAAATAGCTCTGATATTTTTTTTTTTCTTCATTCAAATGTGGGCACAAATCTTAAGATTTACATCTGAGTACAAGTCCATAGCTTGATGTGTGGCTACTTGGCTAGCATTAGTTGTGCATGTATTTTATTTGAAGGCACAAATATGGCATGTATATATTTAGTATACGGCAAGAATTACATAAATAGTTGCATAGTTGTTTCCTGTGAACAGGGAGGTAGACAGACAGGTTGAATGTGTACGTCTAAAACGTATTCAGCATTTTAATGTATTTTTATGGATAGTAGCAATGACAAACTTTGAAGATATCCATATATATATATATTAAGAGTGAACTATGAATTGTTCTGCCAAGTATGATAAAAAGCTAAATATACAATTTCAACCTCTGGAAACCATCTCCAATGGTCGATGAGAAAATAAACATGAGCTGGCTTCAGTGTGCACTTGCAGCCCAGAAAGCCAACCGTATCCTGGGCTGCATCAAAAGAAGCGTGACCAGCAGGTCAAAGGAGGTGATCCTGCCCCTCTACTCTGCTCTTGTGAGATCTCACTTGGAGTATTGTGTGCAGTTCTGGTGTCCTCAACATAAAAAGGACATGGAACTGTTAGAACAAGTCCAGAGGAGGGCCATGAGGATGATCAGGGGACTGGAGCACCTCCCATATGAAGACAGGCTGAGAAAGTTGGGGCTGTTCAGCCTGGAGAAGAGAAGGCTGCGTGGAGACCTCATAACAGCCTTCCAGTATCTGAAGGGGGCCTATAGGGATGATGGGGAGGACTCTTCATTAGGGACTGTAGTGACAGGACAAGGAGTAACGGGTTAAAACTTAAACAGGGGAGGTTTAGATTGGAAATAAGGAGGAAGTTTTTTACTGTAAGGGTGGCAAGGCACCGGAATGGGTTGCCCAGGGAGGTAGTGAATGCTCCATCCCTGGCAGTGTTCAAGGCCAGGTTAGATGAATCCTTGGGTGATACAGTGTGAGGTGTACCTGCCCATGGCAGGGGAGTTGGAACTGGATGATCTTAAGGTCCTTTCCAACCCTAACTATTCTATGATTCTATGATCAATAGGTCATTTTCATTTACTAGCTTTTCACAGATCTTAAATACTGAGGACAGATCTTAACACTTCATATGATAGAAGTAGCTTAGATTCCGCTCAAGTACATCTGCACATTTCCTTTATGAGAGGCATCCACATGTGCACCTTAGACAGCAATTCCATTGGGCAGCCCTTACATCCTTCCTGCTCTTCCCCTTGCTCTGTTGCTAAGTGTTCTTAGGGTGAAGCTAATGAAGAGAGATGTGTACTTTGACTGTCTCAGATCTTTGCATCCAGCTGATGAATGAAGAAATACATCAGAGCTGTTAGCTGAGATCATTTAATTGGACAGTGCCTATTACACTTTCAATAAAGCTTAATGTCTAATGTAAGTCATTAGATTTTAGCAAGTCCAAGGATGTTTCATTTCCTAAACAAGAATAAAAGTCTGTGCAATATCTAGCCCTGTAATGAACCATTCTGCAGTGCTTTACCTAGAAAAAACAGGAAAATTGCAAAACAGATTGCAAGCACTCTTACTATGCACCAGTTTCGACTGCTATGATGGAAGTATGTCTTCTACATAGTTTAAATCCAATATTGAGAAAAAATAATGTTAATCCACTGATGCTTCTGAAAGAGACTTTGTAGATAATACTGTCTTATCTTGAAATCTTCAAGAAAGCTGTAGTTTCTGGAAGGTCTCCATAGCAATAACACCTTGTCAGTGACAAATTGTGAGCAGTGGAGCTTGTTTCATCTCACACTCAGTCTTGAAACTTGGTCTTGAACTGCAGAATGCTCCTGGATCTATGTTCTAGGAGGTCTTGTTGTCTGGATCTGAAACTAGGAGGTGACCTGTTTAATGAGGTGGATTTTAAGGCTCTTGGCTACAGTGGTAACTAAATTCTTAATGCAGCCTGTCAGACTGGTATAGCAAAGGCAGTAGGAAATGTGAAGGGCATTGAAGAGAAAAGATTTGGTGCTGCTGTTCCTTCTCAGGGAAAAAGAGAGGTCTCAGATTTCCTTGCACCACTTAAAGTTATTTGAGGCTCAAGTAAGGAGTTTTAACCTCATTTCTATACTGTAGCTGAAAGCACTGACCTGCAATCAGATACAGAATCTAAACAATGTGCTTCATTGTTATATCTCACATCTTTATATATGAAGTATTATGAGTGTAATTTATATACTGAGAATCCATATCTTGGCATTGGCTAGACATCACTGGCAGGGGTTGTTGGCTTCACTGGCAAGTAGCTCTTGGGGCTGGATGGCAAGATTAGCCCTATATGTGGTATGTTCAGCATCTGTGTGACTTCTGTTAAAGCAAACACATTAATTTTTAGAGTGCCATAAAGATTTCAGTCATCAGATCCAAAGCATCTGGACCTAGTAAATGCATCCTGAATTGACCTTTTCACATGAGAATGTGGGGATTGCAGTTACATCTTTCCTCATAGAGAATCTTCCCTTTTATTTCATTACTTAGTTAGCAGTGTGACAACTACTCTGAAAATTCCCTGTGCAGCAGGTGAAATTCTTTTCCCATCCCGTCTTTGAAAGTCTTAAGTCTCCAGCAATGAAACTGAATTTTGCAACTACATTGTTGCCCAGTTTTTGGGTATATTTTGTAGTCATCAAATGCACTATGATCCATTCTTGTCAAGCATTTTTGGAAAGAAGAGCTTCTGTTGTACCCCACTGTACTACAGATATTGTATTATATCGATTGTCTAAAGTTTCACTGAAATATAATACAGCCAGAAGATTACAATTTGCTGCAGCTGGAGAAATGTCAAGATACAGCTAAAACATTTATTGATGTATAAGACAAATTTAAAGCAGAAATCTGATTTCTATTATATCAGATAACTAATGTAATATGCTATCAGTTTACTTGGTGGACTTCAGGTGCAGTCAAAAGACACCGCCACATGTAGTATTGATAAAGGGCTATATTCTCAGTAACAGGACACGGATGTCATATTTAAATTAGATGCAAGTTGATTGAAGTTATTTTTGAATTTTAATGGAGGTTTTTTTGCCAGACACAAGAAGATGTATTAGTATTTGTTAAAGTATGTCAAACTTGTTTTATTTTAAGGTGGAAAGCTCAGTTTGTTAGAACTCAGCTGTGCATTCATACATTAATATCCATTGGTATAGGTTGTCACTTACATGGGAAGAACTATATGATTCGTATGATCACTTTGTCATTCTAACTTACAATTGTCCTGTTAATATATCTGTTTGACCTCTATATATGTTAGTTGACCTCTGCATACTTGCTTTTCTTACAGCTGGAAGTTGATTGGAATAAAATCAAAGCCAAAATAGAAATGGAAATTGCTAAAGAAAGAGAACGAGCAGCAGCCAGTCCTGCAGTGAGAGCTAGTGTAACTGTACAGCAATAACTGTCCTTTTGGTCACCTTCATAAGTGCTTCTCAAATATATTGTACTGGCATATTTTTCCAAACATTAAAAAGCCACAGCAAACATTTCCTGCGGAACAGGAGTGAGAATCAATTGTTAACTGTTGGAAGGCAGGCAGAATTAGTTACTTACTACAGTCTCAATATAAGCTGGGTGTATTATGTTCTAATGCCCTAGCTCTAGTGAGTAGCTATGCTGTAGTCCACAATACATGTATGAGATAAAAGGGAAATTGACTGTCTTTCTTTTACTGGCTTTTAAATTTAATTGTCACTAAAATTATTTAACCTTGGTTGGCTCTAATTTAAATACCTATTTTCCTTTCTAAACACCTAGTTGAGTAGTTTGGTTATTTCTGCAACCTCAGGGACCTCTGAAAAGACTTGTTGAAATTGCCCCCAAAACAAATTCAGCAGGCTGTAAGTGTCGAAAATTAAAACAACTTGCACCTATAAAGTACAAAAGAATATTTTACTCACAGTTGGGGTACTACATATTTCTGCTAGTATGTATGTACAAGCAAGTTCTTTAATAGAAGATTTTTATTACTTCAGCAACTAAGGTTTGTGACTAGCAAGCTATCAATAAACAGTATTTTCTGAGATAAATTGTTTAAAATACTATGGAATGTACTTTGAATGTTGTCTGAAGTAACAAACAGCATTGTTGGTTGGTTTTGTAGTGTCCAGCACATATAATTGGCAATGTTATTGGGAGCTTCCTTAAGGTTCATATATCATATTAATTTCAAATAAAGAAGAGCTTTCTATTTATTTTTTTCTGCCCAAAGCACTTGATTTAAAAAAACTGTTTTTACATTTGTGTTATTTCATCAAGATATATTTTTTATTTAAATGTGAAAGTGGCTGCATATGTTAGATGCTCTTTGCAGAAGCCCTTTGCATTACAAATATGTGAGCAGGTTTTTCATAATTGACATTGTATCTTTTCAAATGTTGCCATCCAAATGTTAAATATCTGTATATCTGTAAATTTTTTTCTGGCTTGTGAATTGTTATATGACACTTTTTTTCATAGTTCACAAAATTCTTAATAAAAACAAGGGTTTTTTAAAAAATGTATCTTATACATGATGCATTAGGTGATCTGCATTGATTTATTTGACTGCTAAATAAAACAACATTTTTGACATAGCTCATCTGAAGCTCTACAGTATTCTGGTGTATACACCTTCACCTTCCATTGATTTGCAGAAGGCATTTGCTAGTTCCAGAATTGAGTTCAAAATATCACTAATGGCAAGCGTCTAATGTTAAATTTATGATGCCTGGCTCAGATGCAACATCATGCAACAAAAGCAGTTTTTGAAGACTAGTCTAGTGGTAGTATAAAGTCAGGGTTTCAGCTCAGTCTTGATCTTTTACTCTTGAACCAGTTGGAAGTACAGCAAAGGCAGCAAATTCACTCAGCTTCTTAAAAATGCCTGATGCGACATCTAACCATTGCATAGACTGAGATAAAACAGGAATGAATGCCACACTTGCCACACTGACTGCTCTTCGGGCTTATGTTAGTGTCATTCACAGAAAGTGATACATCAGGTTCTCCATATCTTAGTGGTGTTGAAAGGTGCTGTATTTGTAGGTGGTGGGAAAGATTGTTTAGTTCCTAAGCCAAAACACAAAAAAGACCTTACAGTATTTATCACTGATCAGATCTATTTTATTTCCACGTATGTCCAGTCCTGAACTACGTGCCGTGCTGAGCATCTGTGTGTTAAATAGAAAGCAAAACAAGTACTGGTTATTCTTTCTTTCATCAGGTTCTAATAAGCAGGTAACTTGGTTCAGTTCCAACCTTTGTTATGAAATCTGAATTTTAGAATATTCTCAGAAGATAATATTCATATGTGGCTTACTTGCAATTGTTGCAGCATTTTCACATACTGCACTTGCCATTCCAAGAAAAGTACCATCTGTCCAGTCCAAGGTAATTTTGTGCTGGTTTCTCTGGGGGTTTTAAAGTTCTGCATTGCATTTGTCTGTGCCTGTTTTTAGGCGTTTTCAATAGTTTGTTCAATGTCATCTATTTAAGTAAAAATACCTGAAGGATACATTTATAACAAGCTGCAAAAAGCCTGTGTACCTGTTTAGTGGGCCATCTTTGATGTATTCAGGTAAGGTTGGCGTATTAGCAAGCACAAAGTAAGACAAAACTACTTTTACCCTACTTCTGCTTATATCATATTGCCTCTTTTTGCAAACCCTGATTTAAAACCTTCCAGAGCTGTAAATAAAATGGCTGCTCAATTGCTGCTTTCATTATTGTCCAGTGCAAGAATATGGATTCTTCAATGATTTAAGTATACCTATTTTAAAAATAGATAGTGCACTATTTAATTATTGACTGTTTCATTCAAAGCATCGTAAACTAATTTAAGAATGGATTAATGATTGAAATGTAATTGGTTTAGATGCTGTTGTGATGGATCATTTATTCAAATATATTCAAATTTACCACAGCAGGATGGGTGTTGTAGTTCATGTGCTTCATTTGACCTTGACCACAGTTTGACCTGATTTTAAGAAGGGAGATTTAAATGGAAATGTGAAAAATGTATCTTTAGGTGAGGTAAAAGTTGAGTGTTTAAAAGCCATCAATTGATTAGGAAAGCAATATACTGGGAAAAAAATGTTGTGTGTATTAGGTAGCATTTCTGTCTTTAACTCTGCAAACATTGCATTTATCTCTCCTTGCATATGGGCTGGGAAATGATGTAAAAATACACAGATTCCACCACCACCCCTAAATTCTAGCCATGTAATGGGGGACAAACCTAAATAATCTGTTAGGGTAAGCCATACCCTTCCTTGCATTGGAGAAAGCCCATTTTTACTTCCCAGTCTTCATGCATTGTCCCTCATCTGCTGGGTTATGGGCAGAGGTTGTTTCTGTTCCCTATGGACAGTCCTATATTTATGAAGTCTAGCAGCCACCATACACTTGTAAGAAGTTACTGATGGTTGCTAGTGGTGACTGCAATGAAGAACAGTGGAAAGACTGTTCTAGAAACATCCTCTTGGATTTGTGGGGAAAAATTTAAAAATAAAATAAAATTGAAACTGCAGCTTTAATCTTGCTTTACACCATGCTTTTAACTGTGGTTTGCAACTATTCCAGGTAATGCAATTGGTTAAAGAAACATTCTTCATTTTTACCTCTAGCTTAGTTTTCTTATAGTTTGCATATTTTTGATAGTTCAGAGGAAGAAGGAAAAATATTTTTTGTGTTTTAGTATTGAAGGCAGTAAGGCTTTGAGGTCTTCATTTGTCTGTGGGATTTTATCCTTTGGAAAACTGAAGTTTTGAATTACCTGACATGAAAACTTTATTTTGCAGTATATGTAGAACCATTTTCTACTTCAGGAAAGTAATTGTTCATCTCTAAAAGATTCTATGTGTAAGATAACGCTGGGTATATCCCATTTGTAGAAGAGGACAGAAGTTGTGTCATAGAAGCATCTTTGAGGTAGACAAGAGGTGACAGCAGTTAAGGGGTCTGGAAGTTACAAGTGCCAGGCTTTGATTACAGCTTTGCTGTGGGCTTTCACTGCCTCACTTATTCCATCTGCAGGTGGGAGTGTAATGTATTTAGCAATGTTGCAAAGTTTGGTTTTGGATTCTAAGAAGTTAATGCACATAATGCAGTCAGACAGTGGAAAGGCTGACGAGTCATAACTCTAAAGGTTTTCAAACCCCAAACCAATAAACGTTAATAAATGTCATGGCACTTGATTAAGATGCCCAGTGCTGTTATTCCCTTATCGATAGATGAAGTCATCCTGTAGTCATCCTGCACACCTGTGCAAGCTGGCAACAGGACCAAACCACCTCTTCAGCTGAGCCCAGCACCTGGAAAGATACCACACTCATCATCATCATGATAGAATGGTTTGGGTTGGAAGGGACCTTAAAGATCATCTAGCACCAACACCCCTGCCATGGGCAGGTTTCTTGTCTGCCTCTTCAGGCACCAGGATGCTTCTTTAAGGTGTCCCTGGAGCCTTCTCCTTGCCCAGGCTGAATAACCCTAGCTCTCTCAGCCTGTCTCCATAGAAGAGGTGCTCCAGCGCTTGGATCATCTTCTTGGCCTCCTCTGGACTCACTTCAGATTCACTTCCTTCTTGTGTTGGGGGCCCCACAGTTGGATGCAGCACTACAGGGGGGTCTCATGACAGTGGAGTAGAGGGGAAGAATCACCTCCCTCAACCTGCTGGTCATGCTGCTTTTGGTACAGCCCAGAAGAATCTTCTCATTTGGGAGAATCTTTAATGGCATATCTGTGAGTTGCTTGTGTCATGGTTAAGCTGCTTGATTAATCCTGTAAGCTTTAAAAGCTTGTAGCTGGAGGAAGGGCATCATTCTGGCAAAATTTGAGATTAATGTCTTGCCAAAATGATGCCGTCTGTTTTATAAATGATGAAAATCCCCCAGTTATTTTTTCTTGAAATCTAAACTGTAAAGGAATTTATCATTTCAGTCGAGGGGCACAAACCAAACATAGTGGGTTTACATTACTTTCCTTGGAGAGGGACTTTTTGCATGGGCATGTAGGAATAGGACAAGGGGGAATGGCTTTAAACTGACAGAGGGGAGATTTACATTAGACATCAGGAAGAAATTCTTTTCAGTGAGGGTGATGAGGCACTGGCACAGGTTGCCCAGAGCAGCTGTAGCTGCCCCATCTTTGGCAGTGTGCAAGGCCAGATTGGGCACAGCTTTGAGCAAGCTGGTGTAGTGGAAGGTGTCATTGCCCATGGCAGGGGTGTTGGTGCTAGATGATCTTTAAGGTCCCTTCCAACCCAAACCACTTTAGGATTGTATGATAATCTGTGCTACCTGCTGGGCTCAGCTGAAGTGGTATTGAAGAGCTAATGCCCATTTGCAAGGAGCTCACATCTGCTACAGCCTTCTGACTTTAAACCTTAAATAAAATGTTGAGGTGTGGAAAAATACTTGGAAATGGGTGTAGTCTGCCTAATGATGGATCCATGAAAAAAAGCACTCACACAGTGATGACACTGCTTCTTAAAAATTAAAATAAACTAGGAGATTTCTCTCTGAGCTTTCATTAAGTGATTGGAGCATGCAAGCCTCCAACATATAAACCATTGCAAATTGTTGCTCTTCCAGGAATTATGTTTTTGGGGGCTTGACACATCTGCAATGTCAGGGAAGAACTCCATTGTTCATAATTTTTTCCAAAGCTCTCATGACTCATCCTACTTTCATTCCAGATGTTAATCAGTGGTTTTCCATACAAATTAACCAATCTGCATATTCATTTCTGTTCAAAATAGAACATAGAAAGTTCTGTGTCAGTGCAAAATAGATACACGGCATAATTTTACCCCATTTCAATTATTGGCTGATTTATATTGATGACTATGGGGATTAGATCTGCCAACTGTGTTTTTATCTTGCACATCCATGGAAGTAAGAATTTACAATAAAAAACCCAAGGCCAACTATTTAGTAACCACCAGAGAGCATAAGTTCTTTTTTACTTTGTGAATTAATATTGATACAATCAATTGAAAAGAAGCTTATGGAGTTTATTATACATAGGGTTGATATATCTAGAAACAAAAGCGAGGTCAAAAATACTTCGGAAAGAGTTATAACAACCATGGAAGGAAAAAATTGAGAAAATAGGCACTGCAGGCTGTTAAATCCCTGATGACTGTGGCCAAGTGTTGGCAAAGGCATGTGCATGTGCTGCCCTTCATGGATTGTGCGTCATCCAGCTGGACTCACAGAGTCCTGTGCATAGGAGAGTAAACCTTTCTCTCCTGGTATCCTTCTCTTTTTCCCCCTGATTGGAAGCTTGTAGCATGCTGGATTTTGGTATTTCCTGTAAGGTACCAACCCTGCAGGTGACTGCATGTGGTTACAAAAGAGCCCACCAAAACCTGCAAGAGCACCCATGGAAACACGTTTCTACTAGTTTGCTTAAAAAGCTGAAAGTTAAGGGTATATGAATGATGAATATTACTATAGAAGAAGATACAAAGTTCTGCTTGGTGAGCACAAAAGAGCCCAAGCAGGACTTAGCTGTTTGCTGCTGCTCTAAAAAGGGACAAATTTCGTTTGCATTACGGCATGGTGTCCTAGGAAGCCAACTTGGCTTGATAAAGTTGTATTGTTTTCAGTTGCCTTATTCACTTCAGAATAGTCATAGTAATAAATAACCAATAATGGAAAAGCTAGAAGCTTTCTAAAATAAATGTCATTCTTGATTATATCACCTAGAGATAGAGGGACAATTGGGAAAAAGCAATTTATTTTTATATTTCGGGATTGATATTAAATATGGAAATCTTGAGACTTCCATTTCTTTATTTTTGTAACGTCAGATATATCCCATGCCACATTAATTCAGCGGCTCCAGTATCAGCTATTTCATGACTCTGTAAATACATTTGTGTTCTACTTGCCCGTCTGAATATATATATAATTGGAATTGCGACAGCTATAACATCACTTGTGGTTTTATGCAATCAGTGGCATATGCAGATGGTTGTGCACTGAGCCCTTTGTTAATATAAAGAGAGCGTGACAATTATCTGCCCAGGAGTTATCCTGAGTGTCTGGCTACTGTCTTCTCCTAGGATCAGCTCTTTGCCTTTCTCTAAAATCTGATGTACTAATGCATCCTCTGCACTGATACTTCACACTGTATGGTATGGGGGTAAGCTGGGGAGAAGAAAAGTTTTTGCAAATTGATTGTATGTAAAAATCTATATTTCCAAAGTATATTTTATTGATCCAATTCAGTCAACATTTGCCCCAAGCTATAAAATTTCAAATACTGAAATGCAAACTGATAGTTTTAATTCAAGTACCTTTACCTTGCTGTGAAGGTTTCTACTGAGAACTGAGTGCTACATATGAAAATGTGATGGTCTGATATCTCCAGGGAAAGAGGGGGATATGTTCATTCTCTGCACAGAGCTAGGCAAGATGCCTGGAACAATTAGATTAAATGGATGAACAAAAAATATAATGTTTAATTACTTCTCTGTCTTTTGTGAAGGGTCTGCAAGAACTTTTTTCTTTATGGAAAGAAATAACTATGGTAGTTGGAATCCTGCATTTTGAAAATAATCTAATCTCTATACTAAATAAGCATTCAGGTTTTCTTTGAGATTAAACCTTCAAGTCTTCAAATCAAACCTTGAGATATGCCTTCAAAAAAGGGAAAAGAGGTCTCGTATGTACATCTCCATGTGCTGTGAAAGATCCTCAGTTTCACCCCAAGTGCTAATTTCAAGCTAGGAAGAAAGAAAGGTATTTTATGAGGTCTTTGAGCACAAACTGTTTCCAGTCTGGAAGGGAGAGCTCAGGTGAAGCTCAGGGTAATTGTGCATGAAGCAGTAATCAATGGATAACTAAGGACTAAGTTAGATGCTCCCAGCTAATTCAACAGTGGTATTGGTAAGGATCAAGATGACTTTGCTGGTGCTTATTATTTGTCTTGCTAAAGTTTTCCAGTAAAAAGCACCCAGCACTTGACAGGACTACTGTCTGCAGATAGACATGAGCACAGACTGCTCAAACCTCTCCATGGAATTGCTTCAGACTTGACCTTGAGTAATTTAGTACAGGGGTGAGTCTTGCTCAGTCTTTGGTATCCCCTTGCTTGGACATGACCACAGGGACCAATGTGCCGTGGGCCAAAGATGATAATGCTTTGATTTCTATTTAAGATATTTTTCATTGACAACTGGACTTCTTAGAAACTGTGTTAGCCATCCCCCAGTAAGGGCATAGCACCAAACTGGGCCATATTTTCAGCATAGTCTTTCTTTCTCAGAATGTTCTCCTAGACCCAAATATTTTGGCATAGAAAAAGGAGATTGAGGAAAAACTATTGATTTATCTACTCAAAATCGTATTTCAGTCCTGAAAGTTGCTTTTTCTGCTGCAGCTGCCCAAAGTGTATTCTGGCAGTGAATGTCCCACAGAAAACACACTTTTTCAAAGTCAGACTGCTTAAGAGTTGATCAGAAGTGAACCATGGAGAGTCTTCCTTGTCCTTTCCATGTGTAAATGAAATTTTCCTTCTCCCTGGTCCCTCCACAAACTCCTCTCTGGGGAAAAGAGGGAGGACAACTCTGCCCAAGGAGGACAAAATAGTAATAATGCAATATTAAAGTAGAACTATACAGCAGTGAGTCCTTCATTTCTATGTTGCTATTTAAAATAAAGAATTTCCCCATTATGTGGCATATTTCATTGAAAAACAGCCTTCCCATCAAATGCTGATTTTTATGAAGGTCCTAATATTGGTTCCCTTGTTGCATGCAGCACTGCTCCCATGTCAGCATAACCCAAGAAGCTTCAGATTGGGAAGTGTGGCAGGATCAGGTCTGGATTCTCCGAGTTACAACTGTCTCAGACCCTCCTCCTCCTCTTCCTCCACCTTTGGCTGCCTCAATTGCCTGCACTATATAAAAAAGGACTCATCTTCCAGTAAAAACAGGGTTGCCACTTCAACCAGATACAAAGATTTTATGCAGCATCTGGGAACATCTTTCTGTCTTAGCAATTTTGTCTGTGTTGTAGAAATGTTTAGAAGCCGTACCAATAAATATTTCAAAATTCAGATGCAAACATCAATAGCTACAGCCATATCTGTGTCTGACATATATATAAAGCCCCAGTTCTGCAGGATGAGAAATGCATCTCTTGCACCTAAATGATTCACCAGTCTTGCCTGCAAGGGGAGCAGGGGTATCTCGCTCTTGTTGGGAGCTCTTTAGCTGGAACCCACATAGTAAGGCAGCTGTTTTATGGAGTGAGGTATCAGGTTTCTTGAAGGGTTTGGGGCAGGAGACCTGGCAGCAGTCAGCACCGAGGCCTGGTGTGCCATGTGCTAGGTTGGGCCAGTCATTTCCCTTACAGCAGCAGTGATCCCAGGTCACCTCAGTGAAATAAAGAGCACAGCATCAGGAGGTGCTAATATTTTATTAGCAAGCTTTGGAGGTTGCCCTCCTTCATTTGCCTTGCTGACAAAGGCAAGACTACGTACAACCACCAAGTGATGCCAAAGGGGAAAGCCCAGTCTTGCTTTTCCCCATGCTTGCACCTATGGGTGCAGGGATTGCTCTGTCAAACTGATGTCATGCAGTTGTGTCCATGCAGACCCCGCTGCCCATGCATGGTCTCCTGCTGCTTCCACAGGTGAGCAAACCCAGCATTCCAGTCACACACATGCCCACAGCACGTTCCTGGCGAGGGGGGATGGGCTGCTCAGTTCCTAATGAACTGCAACTGTTTCCATCACCTCATGAAGAACATGTCATTGTGTCAGAGGTGATGTCATTGTGGAGGTGATGTCCTTGTATTGGAGGCAGTGTCCCCAGTTCAGCTTCCTCCTGGATGACTTAATGATTTATCCTTCTTTTTGACCAGAAGCAGTGATTTCTGGCCACCATGCTGCCCAGCCTACACTCCCAGGGAGGTGGGGCGGGAGCTGCTCCCACGGCTGCAGTTCTCTCCAGGACTGTGGTGTGTCCCTCGGGGGAGCCCTGGGGTTTTGCAGGCTGTCTCACTGGCCACAAGAGTATCCGTTTCCCCCATCCCTCCGTGGGCCTTGGCATCCTGCAGGCTGTCGCCCTGGAACCCCTGTATGTCCTTCTGCAAAGCCCGGTGTTCCGCACGCCATCCTGCCGTGGACCGTACTGTGGTGGACAACATTTCGTCTCCCCGGGAGTCCACAGTGTCCCTCCGTGGAACGCCAATGCGTCCCTCCCGGAGACAGCCGTGTCTGGACCCACATCTCCCCTGGCGACCAACCGCTGACTGTCCCCCAGTGGTGCCAGCTTTCCGTCCCGCGGGGACCTCTGTGTCTCTCTGCTCAGCGTCCCGTCCGCGGGTCCGCAGCGGGCAGGGGCCTCAGCCGCAGCCGCCCCCGGCCCCATCCCCGGCCCCGAGGGGATGGCGGGGGCAGCGCTGCGCCTCCTCGTAGCTGGGCAGGTGCTTCACCTTCTCGTAGTGGGGCAGCGGCGGCAGCTCCAGCTCCGGCCCCGGCGCGGCGGCGGGAGCCCCCGCGTCCGGCAGCGCGTCCGGAGGGGCGGCGGGGCAGGGCCCGGGGCCGAGCGAGGGGCTGCTGCGGGCGGGTGCGGGGCGGCGGCGGGGCGCGGGGCAGGCGCGGCGGCGGAGAACGCAACCGGCGGCCACTAGTGCCAGGAGGACGAGCAGCGCCGCCAGCCTCCGCGCCAGCCACCGCGCCTGCGGAAGCCATGCGTGCCCCGCCGCCAGCCCTGACCTGGCCCCGCCGCAGCCATTCCGCCCGCACGGCACCGGCCCCCTCCCGCCCGTCATCCTCCGTGCCCCCCGCAACCCGTGTCCGGTCGCGGCGCGCACCTTCCGCGGAGCCAGCGGCGCTCTCCGCGGGTGCGGGCTGACACCCCGCGTCCCGCCCGGCGGGAGCCGCGTTTTATCCGCGCAGGGCCGGGTTTTAGCCCTGATGAAAAATTGATGGGGCTATTTGGCGGCGGTTCATAGACTAATGCGGCGGCAGCGGTGCGGAACGGGGCACAGGGCCAGGCTCGGTCCCTGCGCCGCGGAGGCGTGGGACTCGGCAGCCCCACACCTACCAGAGGGGTCACCAACGGGGCGTCCCTGCCACCCGAGCTTCGAGCTAAATGTGCCCCAAAACTTACCACTGAGCCAAAACTTACCTACCCCGATTGGCAGCAGGATCCCTGGCTAGGGATAATCTGTGCTTGAGGACATGAGGATGAGCAATACCCGGGGATGTGGGATAAACCCATGGGTGCAGGGATGAGCAGTACATGAGGACACAGGGATGAGTGGTACCAAAGGACATGGGGCTGAATTACACCTGAGGATGCAGGAGTAAGCAGCATCCAGGGACATGAAGATAAGTGGTACCTGAGCCCTTAGTGACTCGTAGGAAGGGACCTGCAAGATACATGCCACTTAAAATGGACAACTGCAGTGTCAGAGCAGGCAGCGACAGGCTGTTTCTCTAGTGCCTCTGTAAAGAAGGCACAGATAAGAGTGAGCTCCTCCCTCTTCCTTTCTGTTGGTTTTTATTCCTACCATTAAGGTTTCACAGCTGTTCACCTGTTGGCAAGGTAAGTGGGTCCCCGTTTCACCCAGTGGTGACCATTGTCCACACTTCTGAGGACCCAAGCCATCACTTCGTCCAGCTCCTGTAACTGCAGCCCCTTGGCTGTGTTGTTTGCTGATTACTCTCAGCTCAATTGCAAAACTCCTCAGGCAACCAGGAGAGAAGAGGGAGGTCTGCTCTACTTCATGGAAAAATTTCCTAATACAGAACATGGCAAAAAGTGACTAGTACTTTACTGCTTGGTTTCCTCTAAGATGATCATGCCAAATCTGATACACATCAGCTAACCCACCTACATGACTGGCATGTGTAATGTGTTTGTTTCCTTTGTCCTGTTTACTTGAGCTGCAATGATTTTGTTGATGGTATTTGTAAGCAATACTCCTACTGTTATCCCTACATTTGGTAATTCATGCCTATCGTACTTATTATGGATTTTGCAATGCTCAGGACCAAAGATGGGAAGAAAACATTCTCGGAAGTGATACAGCATTGAGCAGAGTTTGCATAAAAATAATCTGAAAGGAAGGAGGGGGTAATGGTGCTGGGCTTCTGGCAAACAATGAGAAACCACAGTTTCTTTCTGTATCTTTAGAGGTTTATTCTGCATATGCTTCCTCACTTTATGGGCATTTGTCCCTGAACCTGGGAGCTGGGAATCACGGGAAAGGTGAGCTTTAGGCACAGTGCCAAGGCAAGAGGATGATGCCAGAGGAGCACAGCTCCAGCCCCAGGTCCTTTAGGACCAACCTGCCAGGGCAGTGCCAGCTCTGCTCCCCCACATAAGGGGCTGCTTGTAGGGACCTTGGCCCTTTGCCTCTGGGATGCATCCTGACCTGCAGGCAGCAGGACGGGGGATGCTGAACACCAGCTCCAGCAGCAGCTCCCTGCCATGCCTGGGCCCACATTCACTCCAGGCTCTTGATAACAACTGATGAGATTGTTTTAAAGGCAAGTAAGATAGTGAATAAATAGCAGAGTGCTTGGCAAAACCTACCTATCCATCAGGAAAGCACAGCATTTAAACATTTCTGATAAGCTGTAACTCTGCAATTGGAGCACTATGAAATATTAAAGCCTGTTGATTGCTCATTAAATTGAACATTTTGGCTGGCACTCCAGCATGCGCCAGGCTTTGTTGCTCAGCCTGCAGACATGGCTGAGGATCGCTTCTGTGCCCCATCAGATGAGGAGAACTGGGGCCAGAGGGAAAAGGGTGCTGCAATAGGAAGAAGAAGGAATTGGGTTAGGGAGAATTGGGGTGGTGCATCAGTGGAGCTGTGTCAACTGCTGGTTCAGCTTTTGGAAACATACAGACAGCGTCCTCTGCCCAGCTGTGTGAGGATAGTGGGCAGGCAGGGTTAATTTTTTCTGTGACTGGTGTCACCTCAGAGTAATGAAGCCATAGGCAGCTGCAGCTGCTAATTGGAGATGAAGGAAAGGGGATTTTTGGAAGTGTGGCCACTCTGCTGTGGGTCAGCATGGTGTGTAGGATTGCTTGTTAGCTCCCTGGGATGGTAAATGGTGAGAGAGAATGAAGGAAGGCTGCAGCCACTCTGGGATCACCAGGAGCCCTGGCACCAGTCAGGGAGCTGAACCACTGAGCTGGCCTTGCTGGGGAAGCAGCAGCCGCACTGGCGCAGTGAACACTGGGACGTAGCAGCCCCCCTGCTCAGCACCTGTGGGGTAACCTCGCCTCTGCTCCTCCATGAGCAGGAATTTGACACAGGGTAGTAAGCATCCACCTGCAGGTGATGGTCCAGCTGGGGAGCTTGAGGAGTTTACTGACTCACTTGAGACAAGGATGGAGGCAGCAGATGCTCCTGTGAGATGTGCTGAGTGTGGGGCCAGATGTGATGATTTTCCACCTCTGAGGGAAGAGGCTGTGGGCTGGGCAGTGCTGGTGGTGTGGTGATGAGCTGGGGTCCCCCCCGGTGCAGTCTGTTGCAAAGGCAGCTCTCTGCCTGCTACCACAAACAAGTGTTTCAGAGCTATGCTCAGGCTTGACACATCAAGGCAGCTGGGAGACTCTGGAGCTCTGGAACCTCATAATTCACCTTGTAATTGTCATAAACAAGCATACAACCAGTTAATTACATTTATATTTATAAATTGTATTCGTATTAGAACTCCAGTTCAACAGTTTGAACCTTTATACTGATCCATACCTCTGAAAGATTCTGGCAAACAATGCCATCAGCTACTGAAGTGTGGCAAGTGGCCCTGTGTGCCAAAGGAGTCCCCATGTGCTCTAAGAAGTTTCTTCTGGTTAGATCCAAATGGAGCTGCCTTTTTTCCAGGTGACTCTGAATGCCAGGCTGGTGTGTCGTCCTGAAAGTGTTTTTGACAGGGATGGGAGTGCAATAGTAACAGAAAGCATTTTTTCTATTAGCAGGAACATCACTCGTAGGGAGTTCAAGATGCTTTCCAAATTGTCATGACCTTTCTCACTGGCAAAAAAGAAATGAAGTTACAGGTGAGATGGCACAGATGTTTGTCAGAAGTCTTGAAAATGGTAAGGTTGCTATAACATATAATTTTTCTTTAATTGCACATCCACAGTGTGCTATTATCACTTATCTGTTTGCAGCTGTGGCCTATTTAGGTATTGAAAACCCCAAGTAAGACACTGGTTACGGTGCTTGCGAGTGAGACCTACAAACCAGGCCTAGGCACTGTGGCACAGCACCTCCATGCTCCCCTCCACCCCTCTCTGCATCATGGTTTTCCAATCCCCATCGTGTTCCTGTGCCAAAGCCAGGTGCAGCTTCAAGTACTTGTCTGCAGCTGGAAGGGTGATGGTGGGGGGGAAAACCCCATGGGCAATGGGGGAAGCAGAGAAACAAGTTTTCTGGGTAACTACCCAAAGTTGGAGAACTGAAAAGCCAGGACACATTGTCACAGCTATTAGTTTCCCAGAAAGAAAGGATGGCATAAGTTTGGTTGTGAAAAATGCATGAATTTCCTTTTATTTTACATGTATGTTCTATATAAGTATATATACAAATATTTCATTTATTTATTTGTAAATGCTAAAGCAGAATATGTGTAAAGGAGAAGCATTTCTCCCCTTGCACCCAGCCCAAACACAGGTGAAGGCAGGACAATCTTGCCCATCCAAAATGTTGTCCTATTTCATGCTTCCTCCTCCTCCTCTGGATACTGGTGTGGATCTTAATGGCAGCTTGGTCTGGTTCTGATCATTCCCAGGCCTGTGAGGAGCTTTATTCTGTCCCCCAGGCACAACAGAGCATCAAGGCAGCACTGGGAGTCACTGACCATGAATAAATCATCATTAATGACTGCATCCATTGTGCCTGTTCCATTCCCAAAACCTGCTCTTTTTACTTTTAAGATTTTTAGTTTTAAGCTTGGTGGCTGCCTGGAGTCTTGGGTAAACTGTGGAGCCACCGGCTTGCTTCTGGTAAGGAGCTGTAGAAGTTGATTTTCTCCAGTTTTGCAGGGAATGCACGATTATTGATCCTGCAGAAATACATTGATCCTATTGGGGCAGAAGATCATGAAATATTTGACTTTCAGAACTTTCAAATGGTGCCAAGGAGCTGACCTGGCAAAAGAATTATTTTGTAGTCCCTGTGACCATTAGCAGTTCTGTAACTCTGAACTTGCCTTCACAGGAGCCTGCTACTTGAAATGCTTTTTGTATAATGATGCTGCCCATCTGCATTTCCTTTTCTCTTATATGTTTTCTGCCAAATATGGGAAAACTAAGTGGAAAAAACATAACAAAGTGAGGCTTGTCTTTCTAGGCAAGACTCTGAAAGCCTTACATGTGGTGAGCAGCATCTGGTAGCAGGAATAATCCCATGGATTGATGGAGGGAAGCATGGTTTTGGATGGCAATCTGGACTGTAGATAGAAACAAGCTCAGCCCCTGCAGCTTCAATAACATTATAATATCTAGTAGACTCCAACCTTGCAATAGTTGAGGCTTTTATAGGAATTATGGAGCAGATTGCTGCTGTGTTAGAGGATGTGCAAAGGCTTCATGTTGCGTTTTGGTCTCTGTTGCAGCCCTTCTGCAAAGTATTCCTCACCCTGGTCCCTAAATCGTGAGGGTGGTGCTTCAGGGTGCTGGGTGGTGATGCTGTAGGTGGGTCACCAGCGGCTGTCACACCATCCCTGGGGATGTCTTCACAGCAGTCTGCTGAAACCAAGAGCATGTACTTACCATTTCTGTAGCAACTGCTAAAGAAGCCCTTACAAAGGCTCATTGGCAGCAATCTCAGAGCACTGCTCAGGGCAAGTTCTACATTGCTTGAGTTAAACACACACAACTGAGGTCTTTGGCTTCACATTTTTCAAGCACATCTGCAGCTGCAATAAGACTTAAAAACCAAGAAGATGACTCTGCATGTCTGTGTGTGTGTATATATACATATATATATATATATATATAAAAGCATTACCTCACAGCTCAGAAATCTCTACTGCCAGCAAATATTTGCTGTTAGACTATTGAGAAACAGAGAAAGTGAGTGAGAGAGGCTGAAACACTCCTGCATGACTCTGATGCCTTCCCAGGCTAGGTCAGTTCTTCTTTTAACAAGTTTGGTTGTTCTCCCAAAATGAAACATATTTTTCCAATTAAACAAAAGGTGGAAATATTGCAGGACAATGATATTGGTATCAAGTATCTTGTCAGGTTTCCCAGCCTGTCATAGTTAACATATCCTATTTTATTCCTTCTACTAAAAATAAACGTAAGAAAGACTGAATTGTACTACTTTCGCCCTTGCAATAATTCCTTCTAATTAGAACTTGAAACCTTTGACTCTGTGGAAAGGCTCCCATTCATGCAGTGAGTTTTGGCTGAGGCTTTTAGTGCTACAAATAATGAGCATCTCTTCCTATAATGCTCACGTAATGAGGATGATTTGATCCAGTTTTCCTTCTGAATAGAATTATATTACTTTCTAAAAACGATTCCAGGATTTTAACCTTGATCCAGCATCATCCTTAAGCACACATTTAATTTCAAGCCCCCTGATGGCAGTAAGGCTCCTGGGAGACCGGCCGGTGGCTGCCAGAGTGCTGCGGCTGGATGTATGAGCAGCTGAACACATAAATGCTGCAATGTATTAAAAAGCAGTAACAACCAAAAGGCAATAAAGGACAATTTGTCACAGTAGGAAGGATCACTGCAGTGGTCTGGAATAACCAGAAAACTATTTCTTAAATCTTTTTTTTACAGGGGGCAACATTTTTCCGAGCTGCGCTCCACGTTAGTCATGCCGTTCCTCAGGAGGCTGCCATGATCCAGTCATGAATTTCTGAGATGATTTCATCTCACTGATATTTACAACTTAGCCCAAAAGCTCAGCCTCTTCCTATTATTTGTGGTTAAATATAGCAATGGATTCTTTCCCATTCCTTTTTCTCTCGGAGCGTTTTTCTGCCACCCACACGAATCGCATGAGTCAGAAAGTGCACGAAAGAGCGGTTCCCAGTTGGCCAGGCCCTTGCCGGCTGCCTTTGCGCATCCCAAGCTCACCCTGAGCATCAGGAGGTGAAATAATGTCTGTCTGCTTGCAACTGGGGTGCAGCCAGGGGCGCTCACCCCACAACCCAGGGATGCACAGGGATCTTCCTCGCCTCCATCAGCTCCCGCATCCTGAGCAGGGTCACCCTGGCTGCATCCTAGCTGCTTTTCTGCCATCCCACACTGGAATTTTAGCCAGCCCCAGTTTTTATGTAATCCACCGCCATGGAGGATGTAGGGGTCACTAAGATTGAGGCAATGCCCCAGGGGGTGGGGAGGGAGCACTGACCTGCTGAAGACCCTCTGCCCTTCGCTTCTGTCTTCCCCTCTGTCTGAAGATGCTGTGCTTTTACTAAATTAAACGCTTACCTCCCCAGTTTTGTCAGCAGTTGCCCAGACTCCTCAGAGGCCCTGTGCACAGGTGATGTGTTGCATCCAGAGGGCTTTTGCTGATGGTAATTCAAACAGCCACCCCAAACACGGCCGGTCAGGGCATTGCCCGATCCAGCAGATCAGTAGGCTGTTAAAAATTAAATAAAAAGAACAAAAGCTGACAGCTGGTTTGCCAGGGATGGGTGTGCGATAGCAGTGGGGCAAATGAGGGGCTGTGTGCTCATCAGGGTAGCATCCTGCCAGTGCTGCCCACATGAAGCAACACAGCCCTGTGAGCATCTCTTAGGAAAAGCATAAGAGGGAGGTATGAGGATGCTGAGGATGAGGGGAGCAGTGTGGGTGTAGCAGCCACGGGGGAAGAATGAAGAAATGGGGGAGGTTTGATCCTGCTATTTTTAACTGCAGTGTTTACATGCTGTAAATAAGTCTGTTGGCCTTGGAGGTGGCACAACAAACAGGAAAGGCTCCGGTAATCCTCCCTGCATCCACTTCTCAGGCCTGGGGGGTCCTGCTAGTCACCGTGCAGCTGGGCTTCAGTGGGTCCCTTTTCGGCAGCCCACATACTGGTGGGTCTGGATGTAAAAGAGCAAATATTCAGATCTGGGAATGTGTGTGGGTCCTGTCAAGCCAAAATATCAGATTGCTGCTTCCTCCCCACTGTGGAGCCAGCCCTGGCTTTCTGTGCAGCCTGGGTTTATGAGCCAGGTTGCATTTGGGTGAGCTGATGTTGAACTTCTGAAAGTCAGGACAGAAAATGTGAAAAATGTATCATGGTTTTGCTGTTGAGAGAAGAAAACCCCTCCACACTGTGTACTGAGGTTACTGCTGTGAAGAGCACAGGAAGGGAACAGCGTGTGGGATGCTAAGCCCAGGCATGGACGGAGCAGGGGCTGCAGAGCAGGACTGGGGGTGCTAGATGGCCTTGGGCCCCCGTGTTCCACAGAAATCAAACAAACAAACAAAAGAAGTAAAAACAACTGAAGTGACTCCTGGTGGAGCCCAGGGCTGTGGGTACTAGCGCCTCTGCGAAGAGACACCAGGGCTAACTGATAGGAAAGAGCTTACATTGCTCGACAATTCTCTGAGGACTGAGTTAAATTTCTTTTTCTTCTTTCATTGCTTCCATAATAATAAATCAACACAAGTATATTAGACTCAAAAGCAGTTGGGTTGTTATGGATAAAAGTCTTGGGTGGTTTTTACCATCTCTAGTGTCAACCTCTCCTCTACTGCCTGGAGCTGTGGGTCTAGGTGCACCTTGTCAGTCTTTGTGTGATAGGATCTATTAGTCATACCCTCTGTGGTCAGTGGAGTCCTCCCATCTACCAGACAGGTCAGAAAGATGTCCCTGTGCACGAAGGACCACCTGGAAGAGGGCATGTCCCATCCCTGCCATCATCAGCCTGGCACCACTGCTCTGGATCTTGCTGCAACTTGTCCTCCACTGGAAGGCTGCATCACTGCCTTTTCTGATACCCCCATAGCGCCATGCAGAACAACTCTGTGAATTTACTATATCCCCATCTGCTGGCAGTTACCCCCTGGTCCTGCTGAGCCAAATGTCTAAATCTGCTGGCATAGGAAATAGATTGCCGTTGTCATAGGTGCCACAATGCCTTCTGCAAAGCTTGACACCACTAAAGCCAGTGTTTTAAATGGAAACACATATTTTAGTGTATTACAGGCATTGTCCTTCCCCCATCTATTTGTTGTATAATTAACACATTTAGAGCCTTTTTGGAGCCATTATTTTGGAGTCTCTCCTGTTGATATGCTATCTAACTGGTAACATTGCTAAATTCCTAACACCTTTCAGTGCTGTCTTGCTTTGTGATGCTAATGGCTGCCTCATCGTTTGGACTTGCTGAATGGCATTGATAATCCCAGTTCCCATCTGCGAAAACATCCCCATCCCTGACAGTGTTCAAGGCCAGGTTGGACTGGGTTTTGAGCAACCTGGTCTAGTGGAAGGTGTCCCTGCCTGTGGTGGAGGTGGGGGGTGTGGAACTGGATGAGCTTTAAGGTCCCTTCCAACCCAAACTGTTCTTTTATTGTATATGATTTCCAAGGCAGCTCAAACTATTGTTGTGCCCAGCAGCTGGCCAGCTGAAGCCCTGTTAGTGTGGGACCTGCTCAGGGAATTCCCAAGGGCTTCCTGTTCTGTTTCTGGTTTGGGTTTTGGTTTAAATACACACAGGTAAATTATTTGTATCCCAGGTTTTCCTGCCAAGGGTTTGGGATGGAAAACTGGCCCTGGGAACAGGCAGCGAGCATGCTCCCACATCACCTTATCCCCAGACAGCACCACACACCTACTTTTTCATAAATGGACACAAACTGACATAAGAAACAAGATTTTCAGTGGGAAATAGAGTTTAGCATAAAATGTGTTTGATGGCAACAGCACAGGCTGGAATAACTCAAATTATTTTGGTGTGGAGGAAGAGGTTTTTCTGGCCCTGTTTTGTAGGTCTGGTCCTCACTTAGCAAAGCCATTCATTATGGATTCCTCCCATGACAACAGTTTTGCAGCACTGAGACCTGAATTGTCACCTGCTCAGATGATGGCACATGGAAAGCTCTTAATTCTGACCACACTGGGCAACATTCTGAAAGAGCAGCAATTTAAAGTGTTTCTGACAACTAAATGGAAATTATATCATTTTAACAAATTAAGCTGCATGGTAATTTAGTGGTAGAGGAGAAGAGAGGACTCAGGAGCACTGGAGTATCATTTGGGATATGGAGATTTTCATGCACCACCCCCACATACGTTTTTTTCAATGAAGATGGAAAGCTCAGAGTGCACAGTTCTTGTGCAGTGCCTGTCTATCAGTGTGGGGCTGTTTACAAGTTAAATATGATAAAAAAAAGAGATTAAAAATGTGTGAGTCTGAGCTCAGAGCATCCCCATCCCTCCCTGTGCCATACATGGCATCTCAGCAAGTGCATCAGTGCAAATGAAGGCATGAGGCATCCTGCAGTTTTCGTCATCTCTTGGGGATCCTGGATGAGGACATGACGTGGAGAAGAATGGAGTAAATACAATGAATATCCAGTAAATACAGGTGTCATAATTATGAGACACAGGTGTTCACCAATTTCTGTGTAGTAGGAACTCCAGCAACATATTTCTGGCTTTTTCAGCTACAAGAAGATGGCTGTTTGTAATTACTCCTCCAAGTGATGACACAGTGTCACAAGTGGTTATATATGTGTGATGTTTTCATTTACAGCTTCCAGACAAAAGCCTGTCTGCAGAGAAGTTAGTGGAAATGAAAACCAGCCAATGCCTGTATATTATACAAAGGCCTGTATGCAATTATGAAATCAGAAATAAAGCAGGATGCAGATGGAGGCGTTGGGATCCATCCCCGGTGATGATGGTTGTATTTCTTTTAGCCAAAATCCAGGAATATTTGCTGTGGCTGTGATGTGTTACCTCTCATGGAGGTCCCTGGGTGTCATTTAGAGGAGAAACACCTACTTTCTGGCCACCACCTTCTCAAATATTTTGGTGCCCCTTTATATAGATTTTACTGAACAGGCTGATGTGTGTCTGAGGCTAAAACTTCATTTCTCCTCCTTTCTTTCTCATTTCCCTCCTGTGCTCAGCTGACCTTCCTTTCAACCATGCTTCCCGTCTCCCTCAAGCCTCAGCCAGAGGTTTTGTCTGTCCTTTATGCTGCATCCAGCAAGTTCCTCTGGTTTCCTTCCTCTCCTTTCCTGGCTCAAAGTCCTCCTTTCTCCTTGCATGCCTCCTTGCATGCTGTCACTGCAAAGAACAGCCTTTTATTTCAGCAAAAATCAAATCCCAAATAACAAAAATAGCAAAAAAAGTCTCTTAAAGCAACTGGGTTTATTTCCAAATGGGAAGTGCCCGTCAGCATCTGCTTCACTGGAAGATGGAGCAGAGACCCAAGCCCACGTTAACAGTAGTGCTGGAGTGACATAGCACCACAGCACTTTGAGAGTCATGTCACCAGGAATTGTGCTTTTTAACTTAAATATTTAAAATTAAAATATCAATAAAGCTTTCTGAAGCTTCAGCTATCAAAAAAGCAAGTGTGAGATTGATTTGTCACATGCTAGGGCATACATGGGGCTGTGTCTGTATGTCTGATGCACAGGGTATGGGATGTGGCCAGAGAAGTTCTGTAACAGAAAAAATAAGTGCTGGAAATTGAATCAAAACTGTATCTACAAATATCATATTTCTGCTTTACAAGATAATGTGTTGGGAACTGCCTGAGCAATGAAGTAGGAGCTCAGGAGCTTTCCAGTGAGCCCTTTCCTACCATTAACTGAGTGCTGCCTCCTCCATGACGCTCTTATCCCCGCAATGAAGCATTTATCTATCTGTTCATGTATTTATTTATTTATTTATTAAAGGAAATGAGCCCTTTTCCTCCCCAAGGAGCTGTTGCTCTTGCTGCTGGGGCCGGGGAGCTGTTGCCATCTGCAGACGGATGTATGCTGGTGCTGGTGCAGTTCTGTTCAGCGGCAGCCAAAAACAATGCTGAGGCAGCATAAAGGGGTTTGGGAACCGGGGGCACGCATCCCCCAACTCAAACCTGCCAAGCAAAGCATATATGCTAATTAATCCTCTTATCTCAATGGCTTAACAAGGCTGGAGCTCCCTCTTCCTCCTCCCCTTCATCATCTCCCCCTTTCCCTGGTGCTGTTTTCCTCATCTCTGCAGTAAACACTGTGGCTGGTCAGCCTGTTCTGCAATGGAAAGGAGCTGGTGTAAGAGTCTGGGTATGATAGGATGGGGATCCTGAAGCACAATTCATGTTATTTACTCTCTCTCAGAGGGATGCAGGCACAGGATTCTGTCCGGGGCATGGGCTCCAGCTGCACTGGGCCAGCAGAGCTGCCATAGGGAACAACAGCACCACAGCATTTTTTCAGTGTCAGGTCTGAGGCCTCCTGCCCATCGCCTGGGACCACCAGCCCTGGTTCCAGTATTGGTGGGCTCCATTTCCCTTCTCACCCCTGACCACTTGCCAAACGCTGAAGCCATACAACAACCCATGACCCTATTGCCTGCAGAAATGCAGCCATAGGTACCAGATAAGTAAATATACCAGCAGAAAGCTATTGAAAAATATTTAGGGGATGGTTTCACCTTGAATCAAGATGTCTTGCTGTGATACATGACAGTACTGAGGAGGAAGATGTAGCTATTGGGAACTTACAGTATTAAAATTGATTCCTGCCTTTTAGGGGCAGGACATAATTCTTCTGCTATCAATAAATAATGGTCCCACAGCTGCAGGAATAGCATGTTTAACTTGAATATGGAGCAAGAGCTGGAGAGCAAAAATCTAATTTCATAACAATGAATAATGACCTGGCCAGTGCTTAGGCGAAGCTGGTGACGAGGTTCCAAGGCAAGCACGTTAGTAGGGGCACAGGGGACATGTAGGAATGAGGAAAAGTTCCAGGCTTTGGAAGACTGACCAGATGCTGCCCTTGTAATTTGAACATGGCTAATTCCACGCTTAAGCTAATTGCAAAGGAATTGCATGCGAAGTATGTGACTCCATTGTCATTTGAATGAAAAGATCTAATTTTCCTGACAAAGGGGATTTAACCATGCAGTAGAACGTCTTGTCCTCAGCTAACAATCATAGCCCACATTTGATTTTGGCACAGGGTACTCTCACAAATTCATGTATGAATATGTGAATAGATGTTCTCTGAATACATGCAAACAAATTCTCTTGCTTTGCACACATTTTAATGATCCTATACATGACTGGAATGCATGTACTGTTGTACTGGGACGGTGCATGGCGAGCCGAAAAAAGCAAGGTTGCTGATTAAGCTTTTCTTAAAAATTATGGGACCACTGAGGAGGTGAGAATAAACTCAAGCACTGAAAATCCTGCAGCCTTGTGACTCAGTGTGTCATGGCTGGCTTGGGCAGAAAAATACCTGGGACCACGAAGTGGACAACTCAGGAGCATTTACATCAGTTTTCTTTATACTTCCTTCTTGTCTTCTGTAAGTACTTTGGGAAATACAGTAGTTGTGCAAGTAGTACCCAAAAAGTAAACGTGTAGAGTGGTCTAAATAATAACAACAATAACAAGAATATAATTTATAATGACCTTTCATAATAATTATTATAATACAATAATAAAAATTGTCATTCTCAACTTCAATGCTGAAAAACACACTTCTGAAAACCCTGCTCAAATATGCCAAGAGAGAAAAAAGAAGTGGCCCTTCGCCTCATCTCACCCCTCAGACAAACTTCTACATGCCATGTATTCTGCACATTTACTGTGTTTATGTGACTTATCCCCATTTATAAAATTGGGTAGTCTCCAGTGGAAGTGGCATTGCTCATTCCCCACCTGATTGCTGGGACAGACAGAGGGTTTGGGGAATATATCTGCAATCAAGAAGGGGTTGTAAGAGGGTCAGAATGCTCTGATTGGCTCTGGGTGGCTGTGTTCGTGGTACTCACCTGAATAGCTCAAACAGAGCTTGATTTTGAGGTTAAAAGTGTCTGGCACCCTCAGAAAAATCTGAAAGCATCTCAGAATCTGCAACCTGAACACTGTGGAGTCTTGAAAAGGGTTCCCTCAGCAGACATCAGTGACTGGGAAATCATGTGCTTCCTCTTGGAGAGGTGAGCCAGGAAAACCCCATGGTGCTGCCTGTGAGGACTTGTCTGAGGTGAGATAAAGAGATCCACTTTCTCCTTCTGTGGGAAGAACAAGATTATCAAATACCATTCATGCTACCCAGAAATCACTATCAGTGATGACTATCCCTGTCCTTGAAAGAAAGACAATTTATGCTTTGGGAAGTTGAATTCAAACCTCACTTCACCACCACCACTGCATGACTCCAGTTTGAACCGGTAAAGGGTTGCTGATGCAAAGCTGGGCTGGAATTTGCTGGTGGTAAATCAGGCCCTTGAAGGAAAAGACTTAATTTGAGTGTTTTGGACCAGGCAATGCAGCTGCTGTGCGACTCTACAAACAATGCATGCTGGGCTGAGCCTGTCATGGGGTAGTTTACAAATAATTTGTGTTGGCACAGTTATCGGGATGTTGATTACAAGAATACATTTTTAAATTTAATTCTGAGAATGTCTGGGAAAAGTCAGGAAAATAATGGTTCAGGACAGGCACCCTTAGCAAGCACTGGGTGGATGGGGCCAGGACAGACAAAATCACCAGCCCAAACCCTCTGCATCCCAGTGCCATCTTCCATTTCTCATTTCTCTTCCATCTTGTCTTTTTTTTTTTTTTTAATTCTTATTTACTCTACATTGTGTCCTATTGTGGGCACTTATTTTCACTTTCAAACTCCTGCTATTGTTTTGCAAACTTTTTCCGCCTCCTTTAGTTTGTTCCAGGCTAGTTTTGCCAGTGCCTGGTCCAGCAGTAAGGTGTTGCTTGCAAGGGGATTTCCTTCAGCGACTTCTCTCTCCTTTGCATCTCTGCCTAAACTGACCTTTTATGTCGCTTTTCCAACAACATTAAGGCTTTGTTATTTGATTGGGTCTCAATCACTGTTTTACGAGTGCCCTTTGCAGCCCTTTGCATCATAGCTTGTTCCTGCAAGTTCTGCAGACATTTTTTTCTGGGGATATGGATGTTCCAGAGTTGTTTGGCAGCATGGGGCTGGTAGGATGCGGTGGCAGGTGGGGACTGTGGCTGGGTGCTTGGAGGAGAGGGGCAGTGCCACGGGTGTCCTACTGCCACATCTAGCTCGTGTACACCCAGGAGGTGGGAACTGCGCCCTTCAAAGGCATCTGGAGCAGCATTTGGAGACTGTTTACATATACACTTATGTGTGTTTATAGAGCTTATCTTTTTTTCTGGTGCGTGCCCTGGGCAGACACAAAAGGGGTGCACCAGTACCCCACCTGTGCCCAGGACCTGCTTTGGGTTTTGCACAAGGATGGTGCTGAGATACAGCTGGGACTGGATGAGCTTGTGGCATAAGAGAAATAGCTTTAAAACAATGCAGCACCTGTGATGCTCCAGGAGCATTCCACTATCAAAATGCTTCTGGTGGAGAAGCTTATATTCCCTTTCTTAAAAGAAATAAAAAATTACTTACGTGCTGCTGCAGTTTGGGTTGGGTTTTGTCTCTCTTTTGTTTTTGGTTTTTACATGAAACTCTGCATCTCAGAGGCAGATCCTGATACACCAACTGGCATTTTCTCTCCCTGAACTTCCCAGCAGCGTGTGGAGCTGCCGACGGTGTTTTCCGCCAGCAGAGGACGGCAGGTGCTGCCAAGGCTGCCCTGGGCACTGGCACTCCTCATGCCCGGCCTGCTGGCAGGGTTAACATGGGAAATGGGAGCGGCACAGCTGCCGTCAAAGGCAGCGCCTTCCTGCCCTGTGTTTGTTGCCTGGGTTCCCCGACAGCACCAGCCAGGGACCTGGTGGCTGTGCCAGCCTGTGTGCCCAAGCTGGGGCACGACCTGCCATCTCCCGGCGGCATGGACCACCTCTGGCGCCTGGGCCAGCAGCTCGGTGTGAGGGCGGGGCCAAACACACTGTGTGTGCTGAGGTGGGGTATTTTACTGTATGTGATGTCATATACACATGGCCACTAAATACGCAGCACATGTTCACAATAACTTCTATTTTATTCTCTATATAATATGTTCTGTATATATATTTATGAAGGTATAGGTATACAATATATATCTGTGTCTATATTGACAGGTGTGCGTATTGACACACAATACGTGTATGTGCATACACAGCTACGTATCTATATAGCATATGTCTAGTACATTAGTAATGTACCTAGTACACATACATAGTGTGTTTACAGACACACCTATACAGCACATGCATACCCAGAGTGCCTATGCTGCACACGTGTGTGTACGTGCCAGATGTATACAGCCATGGGTATGGCACACATACAGAAGCAGCGCACCCGTGCTTGCGGCACCACACAGACGAGCCCGGCAGCACCCGCTCTCCGCGCCCGGGCGGGGGGAAGGGAAGACCTCGGCGCGGGGGGGGGCGGTGTCGGCGGCCGGGCCCGCCCCCGTCCAGGGGCGGTGCTTCCCTGCCGGGCCCCACCGCGCGGCTCGCGGCTCCCGCCTCCCGCCTCCCGCCGCAATGTCCCGCCGCGGGCAGGAGCCCGGCAGGTGAGCGGGGACGGGGGGAGCGGGGTCCTGGCTGCCTCCCCTCACGGCTCTCCCCACCATCCCCCGGGACCGCGCGGCATCCCCGGGCCACCCCTGCCCCTATTATCCTCCTACCTGCATCCTCCCCCACCATCCTCCTGATGCCCCCCTTACCCACAGCCCTTCGCGAAGCTCCACCTGCACCCCCCAGCCTCTCCCGAAGCCCCCCAGCATCCTTCCTGTATCCCCTCAGCATCCCTCTGGCACCGTCCCCATCCCCCCGCACCATCTTCATCCCCCAGCATCCTCCTGTGCTCTCCAGCCCCCAGCCCCCCTTTCACCTCCCCCAGCATCCTCCTGTTTCCTCCAGCCTCAAGGCCCCCCTTTCACCTCCCCCAGCATCCTCCTGTTTCCTCCAGCCCCAAGGCCCCCCTTTCACCTCCCCCAGCATCCTCTTGTTTCCTTCAGTCCCCACCCTTCCCTTCCACACCTTCCCTTCTTCCCCCCAGCATCACCCCCCTCCCCATTGCTACCCGTCCCCCCATTTCTCCCACCTTGCCGGACCCCAGCGAAGGGTGCTTGCCCCGCGCTGGCACAGAGCCAGAGAGTCCTTCCCCCACTCCACCGCCCCAAAAAAAATCCATAGCGGATTTGGGTGACAGGACCCAGCCTTGCACCTGCAGCGGGTTCCCCGAGCACCCCCGCTGCTAGGCCAGGTCCCGGTCCCGCTCGCATCCTCTCCTCCGGCAGACAAAAGCGCTAGGCGAGCCAGCGCCGTTCGCGCTCCGCCCCTGGCTCCCGCTCCTCCCCGGGCTCCGCTCCCCCGGCTCCGCTGCCCTCGGCTATTGCCGCAACAGGCGGCAGCTGGGGCCGAGTAGAAACGGACCTATTTATCTGGCCCCTTAAAGCTGTGACCGCTGTTTTGCTTCAGTGGGGATGGGAAATAACATTGTGACCCTACAGCTCTTGCAGAGCAGGGGTTGGAGGGGCAATGCCTTTCTTCCCTGTGATAACTAATTGCGGGCAATAATTTCTTACACTGAATAGGGCTGTTTGATTTTTTTTCTTAATGCTTTTCTCCTCTGGAGGAGGGAAATGCAGCTGTGAGGGGGGTGTGAAGCCTGCTGCAGGCAAACATTATTTAGCAAGGCAGCACCTGGTAGAAGGGTTATGCTAACAGCAACTGCTCAGGCACAGTTCTTGGGTATTTGCAGGATTTTAACAAATCTTGTAGATACTATGTATTTATTTATTTATTTATTTTTAAGATACAGTTTGGAAGCATAACCCCTGTTGTGTAATTTCCCATTTATGCCAGCGATGAAACCCGTACCCAGCTTCTGTTGCATATCTAACTGGCCACAGCACCGCTTTCCTTGCCCTTGACCTACAAACTCCTACAGCTCTGAGCTGTGTGGGAGCATTCCCATGCACCCACCTCTTTTGCTGCGCTTTGTCCAAGGACTCCCGTTGCTTGCATCACTTTGCCTGATGCCTCGACCATACGTTGTGGGATTTGTTGTCCTGCCTCTTCCATTTACCACTATTAATTTTTTATGTTTTAATTTTGTGGTTGAGCTGTCCCAGTCCGTATGTTTCAATCCAGTGCAGTGGACAAGCCTCTGACCCCTGCAGTGATGCCCCCTAACCCCTGTGGCACCCGACTGCTGCTTTGACATCATCAGCATCCGTCAGCATTGCCAGCGCAGCAGGGAAATCCCTCTCCTGCCAGATGATGGACAGATGCTCTGGTGTACATCTGCTGCCCCAGCTGCCCACTGGCAGGGCAGAGGGGCTGAGATGTTTGCTTGTGCCACTGAAGTGAAGGAGAGCTGGATGTCACCTGCTAGTTTATGGTAACTGTGCCTTCCTCAGCAGCAGCTTTTATGGTGGTTATTCAGTGGGGCTGCAAGAAGGACATTGTGGACTTTTGTGAAGCTCCATGGAAAGGTTTCCAGACCTGATCTTTGACCACAAATGATAAAACCAGCACACTTCTCCTTTTCAGGGGCAAATGGAGACTGAAGGTCAGCCTGAATTGCCATGGGCCACAAATGTTTGATGGGGTCTGTTGCAGTCATCTGTCACATCTGGGCCACAATGTTTAGCAGAGCTTTGTGCCTTGCTGAAGAAGATTGCTTGGATTGCTACCAAAACTGACCAAAGTCCAGGCACTTTGCAGAGAGGGCCAGGGCCAAGGGCTTGTGCCAGTGGGAAACCTGTGCAGCAGAGTCACTTTCCCCTGGTAGGGTCAGGGCAAGAGCCAGGGCCATGGGTAAAGAGCATGATGATAAGGAATTTTTAATCACCAACCCCTCACCTTAAGTTACCTTACAACCTCCCAGGTCAAAGCCAAGGAGCAATGCCGGCAGGTAAATGCCCACTTGTGTGGAAGTGCAGGACAGATCTGACAGATCTGCTCATGTATTTCCTATTTTGTCTTCCAGCGGAGCCGAGTCCGTCTCTTCAGATGAAAAAGGTACAGTAACTTTGTGAAATACAGCCCTTCAAATAGGGATTGTTATGAGAAATGCCTGTCCTTCAGAATGGAAATGACAGTAACTGCTGGCTTTAAAAATTGCTCTAAAACACTTTAAAAACCACAGTGTAATGCCTTAGGTTAATGGGTAAGAGCTCTGATTTTTTTATACTAATTTTTAAAATTCACATTCCTGCTATATATTCCCTTCCTCTGATCTGCATAATGCAAAAATGCCAAGAGGAGTTAAATCTTTTTCAAGCCTATGGCTCCCAGTGACTTTTCTTTTGCAGACATGGTGCCTGGTGGTGCAGAGGGAGAGAGCTCCACCGAGGAGCACTCAGAAGGTGAGCACACATGTGTCTGAGGGCTTTCCCTGTGTGTGGGGTGGCATGACTGTCCTTGCTCCACCATTTCCCTACAACATGTTAAAAACACAGCGTATACACTGCTGCAGCTCCTCAAGCTGCAATCCTTTGCAATACTGGTTTCTCTTCAGCTTTGTAAGAATAATTTGTTAAGCCACCTGTGGTGCATCCACATGAGTCATGTCACTGATGGGACACACCAGCTCCCAGCAGTGCTTCTCCTTCCTCACGTGCGTGCCACAGAAAACCATAATTTAACTGGGTGAACAGGGACATGCCACAAGTGGAGGTCCAAAATAGTCCCATGTTGTATAAAACATTAACATTAAGCATCTTGAATGCCACATGTAGCCCTTAGAAGGGAGTGGGTGACCCCTAGGTCCCCTGTCATGCTGGAATTTGATGCTCTGACGCTCCTCCTCCTCAGTATTTTTTCTATTCTGTTGCATTATCTAACTTGCTGACCAGCCTGTTGTATTTAAACTTTTAGATGTATCCTTTTAGTTACCTATGGCATTGCTTTATTTCATTCTGCCTGTGACTAATGGGATGTAATTTTGTTAAGGAGAGGACAGTTCAGAACACAACTCTAGCAGTACCTCGGAAGAGGAATCAGGTGAGCATTGCATTGTGATTCATGTGTTATCTCTCTTTTGAAGATGTATGCTTGGTTTAAACCATGTGTTTTTTATGGGAATAGCCTCAAGTTTACTGTGTAACACTTAATTCAGTGATTGCATGCTGAAAAGCAGAATGATATTTTTGTGAGGAAATGATTTTCTAACCATTCAGTTTTGAGCAAAGCAATAATAGAAGAGCAGCAGCTAATGTTGCTTTAGCCTCAGAGACACAATACACGCAGATGTTTTTACAACACAGTAGTTGTCCAAACACCAAGAGGCTATAAATCTGCTTAAAATTTGACAGTAAAAGTGGCAAAACAGGATGGACAGGAAAACAATTAAAGGAAGTGTTTGCTATTGATGAAAAGCCTGTGGGTTTTTTGCTTATATGGGTTACACCACTGTCAGTTTATTCTGGTTTCATACAAGCTTGGTAGTCTTTAGTGAAATAATTACAAAGCTTTATCTCATCAGATGCAGAGGAGTCGGATGGAAGAAAGTCGGGTGAGTGTGCTTTTATTCTGTTCCTTTTATCTGTGTTACAAGGCCAGCACAGATAAGTGATGCATGAGGGTAATGGTACGGGATGGCAGGAAAATGACTTAGAGCTGGCCTTTTGTTACAACAACTTGCTAGAGAGCATAGCCAGGAAGGAGGGGCACAGCGTGCATGCGTGCTGCACGCTTGCTGCCTCTGCAAAATGGAGGGTTGTGGGTGCAGGGCAATGCTGGAAGGAGCTCAGCTGAGCTTCCACTCGTCCCAAGTGGCCCCGTGTCACTGCAACCCCTCTGCAGCTCAGGGCCTGAAATAGCATGGCTGCAGGAAGGAAGCCAAAACACTGGGTGGTGTTGGCCTGATGTTTTCCAGGCTGTTCACTGTAGCAATACATTTTCTGCCTCTCCCACATCTGCCTGCTCCAGAGGGTGTTGATGTCCCAGGATGACTTTGTGACAGCCTGCCTGGAGTCCTGGCTTTGCAGAGGAGTGTTGGTGGGACAGGGAGCAGATCAAACAGCATGCCAGCAGCCAGCCTTGCCTCACACCTTGTCACGACAGCTCTGCCAGTTGGCTCCTGCAAAATCCACCCTTTGGGCTAAAAGCTTCCTCTCGATGTGTCTGTGCTTGCTTTCGATTTTGTTGGGGGTTAGTAAGGAGAATTCAAGCACTTTGGAGACAAATACACTTCAAATAGTGTGGTTACCTGCTCACTAGGAGTGCTATTGCCGTGGTGGTTGAACTTTGCACTTGGCACAATGAGACCTATCCTGGGGGTGAATCTTTTTTAACCCTTGTGAAAATTCTCAGTAATTTGGGCAAGTGATAACCTTTTGACAGAAATTATATCCTGGCGTTCATATGCATCCCTGTGCCAAGCCTGCACATGCAGGTGTGCAAGTGTGCGTTCAAGAACATAGTCCTAGGAATATTCTCCTTAGGTTTTTATGAATGTGAGCTAATTAAATTGGTGGGTTGTCCTTGCTTAACATGGGAGCAAAACCTGCTGGAAGCTGAGGTAATTGCTGCAAACTTCTTTTTTTGTAGATGAAGAACAGGAGAAGGAATCACTACCTTGCTGCAATGACTCAGGTAGTAACTGATCTCTTGAGGGCTGGCTTTTGTTTGTTCGTGGTTTTTTGTTCCACCCCCTCCCCCCGTGTTTAATTACTTTGCTTTTAATGATCTTCCTCTTTTCTCACTAGAAGTGAACTGCCTGCCACCCTGTGAGCACTGCAGAAATGAAAATGTACGTTTATAAAAACCCCCAGTGCACACACTTTGCATGGGATAATTTGCAAATTGTAACTCTGCTCTCCCATCACCTTTTTAGTTATATTTTTTTCTTTTTAATCTATTTATAGGGACAGAAGGAGCAAGTGACCCCTAGGAGACTTGCTGGAGGGCAATATATGTATGGATTTCTTTAATATAATGGGTATACATGTACATATCTCATCAAGATACTTCTGTCTTCACTCTAAGTGGGAAAACAGTTTATTTGCTGCACAAATGCAATTGGAGATATGCTGGAAGATGCCCTCAAATTCTTAAAAAAATCCAATATAGAGCAGCTGCCTGTGCTGCCTCCAAATCCTGCTCCAAGAATGCTCTTAGGACGGTTTCCTGTCTGCCTTGTCTTGCGGTAGTAATTAAAATCAGGCACATTTTTATGTGCTTATTTTAGTCTGGATTGCATGAGGGGTCTTGCCCTGCTTCACCGGAATAGTTGTTTTCTCCCTTTGCACTGACCCTGCATTTTGTTTTCAATCCCAGCCTTGTTCTCCTCTCTGGCTTGGAAGTCGTTATCAGTGTGTGACCTGGATGTTGACACTGTGTGTGGCTGGTGTTGTTCATGTATGATGTTGATGTTGTCAGTGTATGATGTTGGCTCTGACATCGGTGGGAACTGGGCTGAGCGTTTGTGTAGAAGCAGCTGCCTCATTTGCAGGAAATGTTATACAGAATGTTCATTACAGCTATTTTGCATGCACTGGGTGCTCCTGGCTAGTTTTTAACAGTTCAGTGACAGTTTAAATGTAGAGACAAGAGGAAAAAAATAGTGGCCTCTGTGCTATTCAGATAAAGTGCTCTGTGTTTGTTGGGAAGGGAGTTTCTCGGTTATCCCTTACAAACCATATTTCTGTGGTATTTACTAGGCAGTGGAAACTAAACTAACTGGGTCACTCTTCCCCATGGCAGAATGCATCTGGACACAGAGGGGACTTACCAGTGCAGCCTCACAGGCTTGATTTTTGAGGTAATGAAGGCCGCCAAAATCACATACTCCCTCTTATCCTGGAGCAAATATGCCAACCTTGTGGAAAAGCCATGGATTGTGGGCGGCCCCCTCTTCGACGTTCGCTGTGACTCGGCCACTGCTCTTACTTCCATCCAGTTTCCCCATTCTCTCTGCCTTGGTGGTGAGTGCTGGCCACTGGCCCAGTGGGTGCGGAAGGCTGCCAGCCCTCCGGTGCAGGAGGTGCTTAGGAATCCATGTGTCCCTGCAGATCATGGCACTGGTATGGCCTTCAAGGTTTTGCACATCAAAGGCGAGGGTGCAGCTATCGAGCCCTCAGCTGACTACTCAGCCTCGCATGTGAAGTGGCTGGTGAGCTCCCTCTCACCGGTGGGACCTCTCATTCAGAGCCAGGAGCCGGTGCAGTACCATGGCGCTGTCATCCTCTACAAAGTTGTTGACGAGCATCCCTCCTTATCCTTTCGTGTCTACGTGGCTACAAACAATGACTCCTTCATAAAGGTATGGCTTGTGTAGCGTGGTGTGAAACAGAAATACTGTCCAGGCTGGTTATAGGGGTGCTACATGGAGGATGGGGTATGGTGAAAAGATGTTCTTCTCTTTCCCCAGTGTTTGCATGCAAAGCTATATCTATCTCTATAATGAGATTTCCATACCAAAAAGTTCTGCCAAGTTAGGAAATGATGTTTGAGTAATTATACTGGCCAACATGTGCATTCATGAGCTGCTATAAAAAGAAACCTGTTTGCCACCAGAATCCACAGAACTCAGGATTTATATCTGAAAGAGCTTCTTGTCCTCCCACCCTTTCCCCCTTACAATACATAGTCAACCACTAGAAGAGGACAGCAACAAACAACCTTCGTTTTATTTGGATTGTGATTTCTCTTGTTTAATTTCACCTATAGAACACAATAGCTGAAGAGGTTTATGTGATGCTTTGTAAGCATGGCATTTAGGGCAAACTGTAAAGTTTGCCCTGTGGAACAGGTCACAGCTGTTCTATAGAGCTGGGGCCACAGGAAAGCCCAAGGAACCACATTAACACAGGCCTTAAATGTTAATTCCTTTACTAAAGTAACCTTTAAATAATCTTTTTAAATTTTAGGATATCTCAAGAGCTGTAAAACATTCAAATAAGAAATTCATTAAAATTGACAAGCCACCTGTATGCCAAAAATTACTACAGAAGGGAAAGAGGTATAGATTAGTTTGTGAGCCAGAAGCTGAAGTAACTCCAGAGGTAAGTTCTTTACACAGCCCTCATTTCTTGCATTGCAGCTTCATTAGAAACATGGCACAAAATCGCTTTTCTTGTATGTTCCTGCACTGACGTTAAGGGCATATTTCACATCCATTTGCTGTCACTGTACAAAAGCATTTGCTCCTTAGAGCTGTAGAATTTTGGGAAGAAATCCTGATGCTAAGTTCAACAGCAAAAATCTGGGATATTGGAGTTAGGCTCAGACCTGTGGCAACAGCCAAATATTTCCTCTGTGTTTTGGATAAATATTTATTTTTAACATATTTACGTTATATAGGAAATTGAATTTGTTGATGGATCTCTCTTGAAATTAAAAAGTTACATTGAAGTCTATTTGGAGAAACCTGATGACTTTACCTTGTCTTTGGTTGAGCTGGAGTCTGATGCGACCGTATGGAAAGCAAAACTCAGAGAGAGTGAGTCTTTCATCTTCCTGTGATTAGTTTGTTCCTGCTGAAAAGATGCAGGAGTTGGGGTATAATTCAGCCTTTATATGCATCTAAATTGCTGCTGTAAAAATCATGAGGTTTGGAGCTCAAAATAATAAAATACTGAAGTGCTATGGAGGTTGTGTAGGTGATGTTGTAGGAACCTGCAGAATCCCTCATGGGCAAGTGAAGGCTGCAGGAGGTTCCTCTGCTTTGGTTTTACTTATGGAGAATAACGTACAATTTTGACTGCAGTTTCTATTGCATATTATGGATGGCGTCCTGCAGCATGTTGGATAAGAGGGAAAAAATCACCTCATTATACAAAATCTTAGCTCAACAGCCAGAATCCACCCAATAGCTTGGTTTTGTGCCTGAGAATTGTTTGATGTAGAGCATAGCAATGGGAATTCCTGCCTCACCTTTTGTTTCCTCTGTAAACTGTTTCCCAGGTGACTGGATACATTACGATCAAAACAAAAATGAGCAGAAAAGAAGTGCAGTAAGTAAGTTGATTTCAAGATCAGTTGGGGTTACCTACTGTTTGTGTACCTTGGTTGATCAAATGATGTGAAAGAAGTTACATCACCTCTTGCTTGCTTCTTAGGTGTCAAAAAACGGAAACCAGCCCTCAGCATTTTGGATGAAGATTCGATAAGTAGCAAAAAGCAGAGGACTGGCAATAAAGCAGGTAGAGCGTTTCTGTGTAATTTATAATAATGTTTTTGTTTGGTTGGTTAGCTGGTTGGGTTTTTTTTTGTATCCCTAGAATTGAACCTGAGCTCACTTTTTAGAAGACTTCCACAAATCTGAGCATGAAATATAGGAAAGTGCTGCTTTTGTAGGTGCAGAATTCATGCCTACATTTGTGTGCTTTGCTGCACTGTCATTCAGGAAGTAAGTGGGGAGAAACAGCTAGGAAGTTTGCTTTGTAAGGGTCAGCTAAAATGTAGTTGTCTTCTAAGACTGGGAAATAATGCCTGTTTTTCAAAGGGGTTTCCACTGCATGGTTCAAGATTTTGCATTTGGAGTATCTCCCATTTACTGTTGATAGGTAATGTCCTGATGGTCAGAAATGCTGGGGGTCTGGGAGCTCCCACGCAGAAGGTACTCATTTACTAGTAGTTACTTGGAAAAAAAAAACCCAGAAGAAATCATGTTAGTTCAACAAGTAAATGAACAAAATGATCAGAAGTAGCCGTGTACATGTTTGTTTATGGGTGCGTGCAGCCAGCAGAGGGAGAGCTTCCATCCCTCAACCCCTCGGTTTTATGTGTAAGTGGTGACAGGGAGAAGGAAGGCGGCTCAGTCTGTGTAACAGTGTGGGCTGAGGTTTCGGAGTCATTGAGATTAAAATAAAAACAAACATCACCTTTCTGGGGCAGCTGTAGGGTTCAAGAGCAGCAGACATCTGGACTCGCTGTGAGACAGCAAGCGCTTAGCATAACCTTAATGTTATGTGTTTTAAAATCTCTGGGTGCTTGGTAACCTAATGTACCAGGGGAAGTTCTTATGCTGGATAAATAGCTGCTTATAGACAGGAAAAAATCCCAACCCTCTACAGCAGCTGGCACGCAAGCAGATGCTGTCATCTGCATGAGCTAGTCCTTCAGGCTCTTTTCTCCAGCGCTGGGGTCTGATCTTGCCAGCTAATCTCAATAATTAAGATTACCTTCACTATATGTCCTCTGGCCATGCAGAGAACTACAGTGTAATTTTCTCACAAGTTTAACAAGAAGCTAAACATTAAATCTGATTTTTGCTCCATGTCTTTTTAGGTGGAGTTGAAACAAGAAACTTAACTGACCAGCAGCTGATGGTGATTGCAAAATTGTTTGGTAGGCAGTGGAGAGAAATTGCCATTGAGTGTCTTCAGATGGAAATGAAAGATATTGAGCAGATCCAGGCAACAGAAGAAGAAGTGAATATGCAAAAATTTCTGCTGTTAAGTAAGTGGAGAGACAGAGAACAAGGCAATGGAACTGCTGAAGCTTTGTACAAAAGTCTCCATGAAAAAGCATCCTATGAGATACTGCAAGCACTAGAAGGTATTGCCTTCCCATTACATTTATTTAATTACATGAGCTTGTTTCAGATGTATTTTTAGAATTCTCATCATAGAGTTTACCAAATACCTCGTACACGTTTTACTATGTAGGTAAAAATTACCTCCCTTCTCATATTAACAATTACTTTCTTCTGTCTGACATTTTTATGCTTCCCTTCAGAAACTGGTATAAAGTGAATACTATTTTTGCACTGACTGAGTTGGGAGTACTCTCAGCATGACCAAGCCATCATGGTCAGCGTTATATGCCTACTCCAGTTCTTGGTCCTCTCTGGAAGTCCTAAGAATAGATGTTTGGGTCTTTATTTGTATATATTTTAGGAACAAAAATTAACACTTTCTCCCAAGGGATGACTTAGTGGTTTGGTCCTGCAGATTTGTGTGTATGTATTTCCTCATTGTCCATGGGTGCTCCCACTCATTTCTGTGAGACTTCTTACATTTGCTTCACCTTCTGCAAACCAAAGTTGTTCATTGAGCTGAGAACTCAGCCAGCAAAGGGGAACCTCACTTTAAATCTAAATATATTTTTGTTTTCTGGAGTAGACAAAACTCTCTTCTTAATTCTCCCTAAAAGCAACCTGGCTGTAAAGGGTGGAGAGCTGCTTGTGCTCCATCACTCATCTTGCCCTCACAAACCTGTCTGTGCAATAGCCTTGTGCTGTCTCATAGGGTTTTAATGCATTTATTATTCAACTGAACATTGCAGGAACTTCTAGAGATCAGATAATCCATGTGTGTTTGTCCATTGCCTTTCTTCAGGTTTCTCGGCTCAATGCTGAGCTGGTGAAGCTGCAGCTAGCAGTAGAACGATGGGAGCTTCCCCAGCCAACCATTATACTTCTCCGCATCTTGCTTGGATTTGGGAAGGAAGATGCGAGGCATCACTACTGAGCGGAACGTTTAGGCAGAATATTCGCAAGAAATGTGAATGAATTTTTGTATAGATGTAAGCACACTTAAGACTTTCAGGAGCAATTACTCATGCGGTGGATCTCAGCATTGCCGCTGGCAGTGCTGGGCTTCACATACAGGGAAACCCAACACTGCCACCCTGCTTTGTCTCATGTAAGTTTGTCCTAAAAGACATGAACACTGGAAGAAATCAGCTTACCTTGTTCAGGTATGTGGTTATTATCTGGAAACATTTTTATTTAAATCAGGGAAAGTCAGGGAGAAAAGTTATACAGAAACTTTTGTCCCCTTAAAAAATATTGAACTGCCAAAATCATGTGGTACATTGTATTTCTTACAAATGCCCAAGATCAGGGAAGAATAATCCTAAACTTGCAGATAAATTCCTTTGCATAATCACTGTATATATGCATAATCACTGTATATATGCATAATTACTGTATATACTTGTGTACATTCAGTCCTTGTTAAGCTGTGGTTCTGTTTTCTAAAAACCCAAAGTGTGGTTTCATGGGAGCACCACTATTAACTCTCGGCAGCTTTGGATTTTCTCTGGGAATTTCCTCTTCATTCTTTTCTGTATAGTCTGTCTCAATTTTTATGAGATAATTTTTTATGTTGTATAATTTTTTTAGTATTATAAACTTTTTATACTTTTTTTTACTTGGTTAATTTTAACTTGACTAGAATTAGGTGCTTAAACTAAAATAGGAGAAGCTAAAATGTCTGTGAAGGCTGTTACTCTGTTGGCAATGCACGTACTGCAGAATTGGAAAATGTTTGGAATGAATGTTATTTGCAGAAGAGAGTGGCAACCTGATGCAGCACGTTGTCTTGTTTCTAAGACATGGATTGTTTTGATCATCTTCCTCTGCATATGCTCATGAAAGAAAAGACATACTTTTACAAAGTAAGGATTAAAAAGGAGTCATTTACACTATTTATGTATGATTTTTGTTTATATATATATATATTTAGCTGTTGGATGGAATGTTGCAAGGCTGTTGTATGTTGTGGGCCATCTTTCCAACCCTTGATGCTCCACTGGTACATACATCCAATGGGGTGGCTGCAGGAAAGGGCTGTGCTGGTGCCCAGGACCTGGCAGGCTCTTCTGCCAGTGGAGTATTTAGGGGTAAAAAAACCCCTGTGTGGGGCAGGGAGGTTGATGTGAGGCTCTCCATCCCTGGGTGGAACTGCCTTTAGCTCTTCTCTCTGGGACAAATGGGTGGAAATTGCCACTGGGGACCTTTAAGATATCTGCCAAAAAACAGAGCTCTAATAGGACCCTCTGTTCAAAAGCAAAAATCAGTAAATCTAAGCTGGAAATAAGATGGTTATTTGTAATGAGCGTAACTGGCTAGCATAGCAGCTGGTCAGAAGAGATGAGGTCTTCAACATTCAGCATCTTTAAATCAAAATCAAGAGGCTTTTTAAAAAAAAAATAAAATAAATAATTGCATTTCTGTGGTCTTCAGTTTGGCTTTGTATGCTTCTTGCATGCAGAGGAATTGAAATATTACAGTTGCATCACAGCAACAAAGCATGAGGTTGGTCTTACCTTACAACTTGGTCTACACTGTGGGTGTTCTGTGGGAGTAGGGACCATGGCCCTAGTTCAAGCAGTGGGAGTTTATAAGATTACATTTTAAGGGCTAGTGTGGTGTGCAGGTAACACCAATGCTTGGGGCAGAGGAGAGAGGATGAGAATAGCAACTGTCACCTCAGCATTTGGAAGATCTGAGGGTCCCACCAGCCCCTCAGCATCCAAAGGGGACCACCCAGGGGTTCCCAAAGAGATGGGAGAACAGAGCTTGGAGAAATCAAGTAAGGGGAGAGAGCTGGAGACCAAGGTGCTGGTGACAATGGGCAGTGAGGGCAACATGGGAGTTGGTCTGGGATGTAGCCAGTCACCGTGAAGGTGAGGACAGACCCATCAAATAGGTGATAGATGCTGTTGTCCCTGCTAGCTTACATGCTGCAGGCAAGAATTGTGAAAATAATCATCCCAACATCCCTTCTGGCTTTTAAAGCTATGCATAAATCCTTGGCTCCCTGAAACAATTTCACTACGTATTTCAGCAGGGCTAGGATTTCACCCCAGAAACTATGAACTGGCTGGAAAATCACAGTAAATGAGGATAAAATGAAGCGGGTTCCTTTGAGTGCACAGTCTGAGAGGAAACCCACAAAAATCTTGTCTGATGTAAGTAAGAAGATAGAAACAGGATTATAAAATATGGTATGAATGTTGCTATGGCGTACCTTTACATGCCAACAATATTCAAAGTATTTTAAAAAATATTTGTATTATATCTCAAGGAAAAAAAAAACCCCACCACTACAATTTTTATGCAAACTTTAATTTTATTAGGCAATAAATAAGGAATATCATAAATAAATTGATTATTATAAATATGTTCCAATTTCTGAAAATTGCTGCTGAATAAATAAGAGAAATTCTAGTTGAGTGTTTGGTGATTTGAGAACATTTTGGTACTACAATATAGCTTACATTCTAGAAACCTAGAAGTCTAATATGATAGCTTAACAGGCGCTGAAAACACCTCATTAAAACATGATTTATAAGAAACTGAAAAATTATGTGCTAGATTCCTTAAAAGTCCCCATCTGCCTCTCAGGGTATTGAGCCTACAATTTCTTCTCCAAAACATCCTTAGGTCAAAATTCTACCCAGAGTGCTGGAGGGCTGGGCACTTACAGCGCGCTCTCCAGAGAGGTCAGGTAGTTCATCATCCTGTCAATGGTGACTGTGCGGATTTGGAAGGCATGAAGGATGCTGCAGAGCCTCATCCTCCCTTTGAAGGAATCGAGCCCTGTGCCTGCTGATGGCTGCGGTGCACTCCCACTACTGGTCTTCAGGGCCTGCAAAGAGGTCAGGGTGTTACAAGCTTTGGCGAGAAAGGGGCTAAACCAAAAACCTCTTTATTTTTTTCACCCCAAGTGATAAATTACAAGACCTATAAATAAGAATGTATTCTCCTAAATGAAAAATTTGAAATATTTAATGTAATTAATAGACCTTGGATAAGTTTTGAAATATTTAATTATATAACTAATAGACCTAGGATAAAATTTGAGATACTTAATGATATAATTAATAGACTTAGGGTGCACAATTGTACTTTCCTTGAGACAAAAATGTCTATTCATGCACAAATGCTCTTTCTGTCCAGGAATAAAGATGCTTTTTAAATAATATGCCTGTGGCTGGCTTTGTCTAGTGACCCTTTAGACTGGGCTAATCTGCCCATGGCCAGAATCTCCAGGCTATTGGGAGATGCTGTGTTGATACAAACACAGTTAACCTTTGTTTTAATTAGCTTTTGTGAAACAAACAAACAAACAAACTTTTAACTTTTATTCCCTCTAAGCACTAATAATATTTATTGAAGTTCAGTACATGCAATGTCATATTTGGTATACCAGATGTATTATATTTCAGTGTTTGGAAGAGAAACAGGGCTGTGCCCCTTTTACTCTACCTTTTACTCTATTTTTGAGTTCTCTGTGGAAGTGGCCGAAAATCCTGTACTGTATCTCATTGTGAGACCAGAGCAGTGTAAACAAAGGAGCCATAGAGAGGACCATAGCAGCAAAGGAAAAACATTAATTGTGACACACAGCTCATAAGAATCAAGTCCCTTCTAGGAAAAACAGCAACAGACATTTTGTTTAATCACCAGATTAAATAAAAGTCACTAATTTGACTGACTTCAGAATGGAGCAAACTGGATTAAAACCCCTGGTTTAAGACAGAAATAATAGAAAGGAAGGAGACAGAAAGACTTACTTTCATCATTTCATCAATAGTTGCCAGCACCTCCTGATCGTTGAAGTTCTTCAGCTCTGCCCTGTAGGCATTCAGATCCTTATGGATGCCCTGCAGGCATTTACTCTGCAATAATCAGAATTATTAGGAAGTGTGTGAATCCATTGTTAAATGCTTTAAACATACAAAAAGTCAACAAAGGGGTTCTTTTGGGAAACTTGTGACTTACCATATCAAAAGTAGATCTTTCCAGCACTGGACAGTTTCCAGTCTGCAAATTGAAGAAATAAGACATGGTGATTTTGTGGAAGTGTTTTGTGGAATTATATAGCTGTTCCATGAAAATATGATGCTGGAACTTGATATATATCTTTTTACCACTGGATCCTCAGATGTGCAAGCTGTTATTGTGTTCATTTGATTCTTAGTGATATCCTCAAGATCAACCTCTTCAAGGGTACATTCAAATCCCAGGGTGCCAAGCTCCTGTGTTAAAAAGAGAATAAAAAAGGATCATTGATTCAGCTTCACTGTCCTATGTATATACATCTATATATGTAAATACACACAATTTTACATGGTGCATCACAGCTGTCTTGCTGAATCCTAGGAATGAGACTGTGTGAGGACTGTGGTTAAATACAAGACAGCGAGACTAAGAGGCTGAAATGCATGTGAGAGTACTTTCAATAACTCATCACCACTTCCCCTCACTGCCCCATCACTGCACTGCTCCATCACACCCTGGCTTGGTACCCTCGCCAACCCATCATCCCCTGCCTGGGTACCATCACTGCCCCATCACTGGCCACTTGGGTACCACCACCACCCCATCACCACCTGCCTCAACACCACCACCGCCCCATCACCGCCTTCCCGTCCTCTCGTCCGCCCTCCCGCAGACCTTCACCCGGTGGAGAGACGCGTTGGCTGCTGCCAGCAGCTCCCGGGAGCGGATCAGCTCATGGACGAGGCGGTGCCGGGGGGCCGGCGGCGTCGGCAGCGCCCAAGCGGGGTCTGACAGGGCCAGCGCCAGGCAGAGCCCGGGCACCAGCGCCAAGGGCCCTGGCCGCTGCCTGCAACCCCGCGCCGCGGCGCTGCGCGGCGCTGCCTGCCCGCTGCTGCCTGCGCTGTCGCGCTGCTCCATACTGATGCTGAAGGAGTGCTGCCGGGGCCAGCGGGACCGCGCCAGTTCTTATAGGGGTGGCGAGCGCAGGAGTTCCCCGTCTCATCCTTCCCTTCCCCTTGCAGCAGCGGGTCGGTAAGCGGGCTGGGGGCAGCCAGCACTCATCCCGAGAGCGGCGGGGCAGCCGTCCGCCGGGAATCCCGGCACCGCGGGGCGGGGGGATGTGCACAGCGTCCTTTGGGGTGGGACCAGGGTGCGTGGTCCCAGGGTGGCTGGCAGCCGCTCAGCCTGGCCGCGAGGGTGGCACTGGTAGAGGCTGGAAGCACTTTCTTCAGGACTAGTCCCTTTGCACGCAGCCCGCAGCGAGCCTTGCAAATAAGAATTGACTTATACCATGTGTATGACGCACACAGAAGCTTTTTAATTTGCATTCTTTACTGTTAAAAGCTATAACAATGAGATGTCAGTAATGAATATTCGTGAAAACATGCACGGAAACTTGCTTTTTGATTATATACTTGGTATAATCACCAACTATGTCAGTATTACTTCACTTGCATGTGGCCATTCTTAGCCTGCGTGAAAGGCAGTAGAAGACTTTACTGTTGAGTCCGCTGCGAAGTAGACGGGAGTTTTGCTATCGACTTGGAAAGGAACAGGATGAATCAAGAGTTTTATATTGCATTTTCAGATTCTTTTCGTTAACATATTTTTTTTCCCATAAGAAGGTTGTGGTGTGTCTAGAAAGTGACTGCTAGAATACCAGCACTGCATAATTTTCCAATTTCGCTGTGTGTTTTCCACTTCTACACTAGTCATTTGGCTGTGGGCTGTGGTTTTAATTTGTGTAGGAGACTTTTATTTTTTTCTGACACAAAAGTGGAAGAGACCTTTGGGATATGTGTGTGTGTGTCTGTGTGTTCAGCTTTCCAGGTTTCTTTGCCCAATTCTCAGTCATAGCGCTGCCTCAACAGCAGGGCATGAGGTTTCTCTTCAGATGGGATGCTGATGCACAATCTGAACAACAGCCTCTTGTTCATGGCATTCCTGTGCTGCACTTAGGCATGTATTGGGATATTAGTTAGAGTTCCTCATCAGAAAGGAGGAACGTTTAGCCCCCATACCTTCAGAAGTCTCTGAATGCTGAAAGCTGGCTGGGATAGCAAGAGCATCTTCCCAGAGAACTTAATCTCCAGAGGCCCCCCCAGCAGCCCTCAGCCACGGGGGACTGAAAAAACACAGGCTACACAGGTAGAACAGCCATGCAAGTAGGACACTGCTGATTCCCCTCTATGCAAAACCTTGAGCTATATTTTGCTTTCTTCACGTAATATCTATCTCTAATGGTATATGGGCTCACAGATAATTTGCAAGCCATGTTCTGTTTTTGCACAGGCATTTCCAAAGCAGAAATGCTTTCTTGGACGGTGCTCCCTCATGGTTAGAAAATGTATTACTGAAACATTGAGTGGGTTTAATTTGCTGATAAAGTGGAATATATTCTAATACTTGTGAGTGATAATTTTCCTGGTAGAAGAAAGAATAATTGAATGTTGATACATTTGCTATTTTACAAGTAGGAAGGTTTTCCTCAATTATCTATAAAGAACCATGCGCAAATGATATCACTGTCAGCAGTAATTTATTTTTCTGATAGCATCTGAAACTGAAGTCCTTGCCATGCCAGGCTGCTGAAGAACCTTGTACATGTATTACGGGATCAGAAGCAATAAATCCAGAGATCCACTGAAGCCCCAGCATCACACACTGAAGGCCCAAGTCTCCCCAGAACAGCAATCACACAGGTATTGTGCTGAGGGTCTCCAGGGCTGATGCTAAACACGATGTTAACGTAGTGGTTGTGCTAGTTTGGATTGGTAATGAGTTGAGCTTGGCCAATTTTTGCTTCTTTTGCCTGATCTGTACCATATCTGTATTTTATGCACGTTTCAGCTGTGGACTGAATGCAAGTGCACTCCTGTTTAAGGCAATTATTTTGTTGAGATTTGTCTCAAAGTAATGTATAAGATATTAACTGCTGGATGCTAGCAATGAAGTAATAGAGTCTTGATGCCATTTTTTTTGGAGGGGGAAGATGTTACATCTGTTTTTCATTCATAGTCTCATCTATGTGTCTGCCTCCATCTCAGACTCCTGTATTATATATATCAAGGAACTTTTTACAAGGGCATATAGTGACAGATAAGGGGGGATGACTTTAAAGCAAAAGAGAATATATTTGGATTAGATATTAGGAAGAAGTTCTTTACTGTGAGGGTGCTGAGACCCTGGCACAGGTTGCCCAGAGCAGCTGTGGCTGCCCCATCCCTGACAGTGTTCAAGGTCTGATTGGACAGGGCTTGGAGCAACCTGGTCTAGTGGAGGGTGTCGCTGCCCATGACAGGGGGTGTCCCTGCTTGTGACCTTTAAGGTCTCTTCCAACCCAAATTATTCTGTGATTCTCTGGTGCTATATTTGACCAGTCTTGAGTCTGAATGAAGCATCAAGGTCAGGTTGGACAGAGCTTTGGGTGACATGGTTTAGTGTTAGGTGTCTCTGCTGATGGCAGGGGGGTTGGAACTAGATGATCTTAAGGTCCTTTCCAATCCTAACCATTCTATGATTCTATGATCTCTATAATCACTGCACATGGTCTGCTCTTTGCCTGTCTGCTTGGCTTGGGGCAAGTGTGGTCTTGTGGCTCCATGCAGAGGAAGAAGCAATGCAGCTGCATCAGAGCTGGTCCAGTCCTAGGCACTAATGATCTTTCTGCCTTAGCTGCAAAATGGAAATTATTGTAGATCCATGCATGGGCTGGGCTTTGATGTTCCTTAGTTGTTATATATAGTCTGACATCTAATATTATTCCGGGGACTTAAACAGAATAATATTTCCTATGTTGGCAGCATCCAAAAGTGGAAAGCAAGCTCTTTTGAAATTGAAAAATCAGTGCTCTTTTTATGGCATATGGTGTCTTGGTCTCAGGTACCAATCTCAGCAGGCAAACAGGGTTATAAAGGTGGAGTGATGCATTTATTATTAAAGCAACAGAAATAGGGATATATAATGTACACATTTAGAGGTACAGTGCAGTAATTGCATACCATGGTCTATTAAAACTGTTAGAAGATGTATGATTTTACATGAGAAAATGTAATTCCTCTGGCTTTATTTCAGCTATAAATTGCTCTTGCTGAAATTAACCTCCAGAGAAAAATAAGAACCATTCTGGATCTAGCTATAAAAATATATTTTGACTACATTGTAGTCAAAACTAGGCAAAACTCTTTTCTTGGATATGCTGCACTCAACCAAAACAATACTTAAAAACCCTATTTGAAAAAGAAAGAAAAACCTATAATAATAAAGAAACCAATTAGAAAAACCCCAACCCCCAAACACCTCAGTTCAGTTTAGTTTTGAGGACTGCGTATGCGAGTGATGAGAAATAGGATATTCTCCAGCCACACTATTCTAAAAAACTGGAAGGTTCCTGGAAATGTGTGCTGACACAAGGTACTGTGGTGCTAACATTTTGTTTCAGTCTTGGCTTGCCTTCTCTCCCCTCTTACAAATAGCAATCTAATTTTTGTCTTCATGGTTGCTCTCAGAGTCCGAGCCAAATGAAGACCATGTTGCCTTCAGGGTAAGCTGCCTGTGAAGACCCATGAACACCACACGCTGCCCTCTGCATTGTCATCTATGTGCTGTGGCAAGATGGCCATTAGGGATGTTTCGTAATGTGGTCTCTAGTTGTGTGGTGTTGTTTCTCCTATAACATGTAAAATTAAATATTATTTTTTCTGTAATATGTAAAATCACGTGAATTTTCTACACTAGAAGGCTATACCAAGCTCTTCCTGAAGGTCATGTACTAGCTTGCAATGCTGTCTTCAATGGGAAAAGATGGGTTATTTGTAGGAGACTCCTATTTCCTGTAATTATAATTATATATAATTATGCAATAATTATATACATATAGAAATTAAAGCTGCAGAATTATTGTATCAGGGCTAAGCTGACAGCTAATCGTAGATAGCTGCTACATAAAAAGAACTGCAAAATGTGTGTGGAAGAAGATTTTTGGATGCATCAGTAAACAAAACTAGTTTTTCTGCTATTTACCACTCTCAGAACATATGAAGGATTGATCAAGGATCATTGTTTTGCTCCTGGATAATTTTTTTGGAAGATATCTCACCAAAATAGCCTCACTGACAGAATCATTGCTTCTGATTTATGTTGGGAACCGATGGCTTCATAAAATGGGAAAGTGAAGATTCAAAAGAAACTTTCCTTGTCTCTTTTGGCTGTTATTTATGTTTATTTATTGAGGAATCCCCTGAAATATGTAACCTTAGGCATGTGTTCAGGCTGCTGTTTCATTGATATGTAATTAAATATGACATCTGAGTTGAAGTGGCTTTCCTGCACTGGCAGTCAGGGCACCAAACCCCATAAACTCTTATGTCAAGCATCTGTGTTTCCTAGCTCTTTTTTCTTCCAGCCATGGCTGGAGTTGGTGCTGTTTTCCCCGTGACCCTGCCATGCTCTGCAGCATCACTGCTCTTCACTGAGGTTTTCTGGCTATTGGCTTTCAGGTGACAGCCTGGCACCTTTGTGTCTTTAGGTGGATTGTCCCCAGCTGGACTGGGGACCCCCAGATTCAGCAGGTGTTATTGGCAGTCTTCACTACAAAGCTTGGATCCACATGCCAGGTTACAGCCATTTCCGTGAAAGGGATGGAGCTGGTGGTGACTGCTGAATAGGTGCTGTGGCTCCCCAGAAAGCTCACAGGGATTTTGAATGGTTACATTTTGGGTAAGTAAGTTCTCACACTGAAACAGGAGGATTGCTTGAAGAGCATTTTAGAATTGGAGAAAGGAAATATTTTTTTCTGAATCAATTTTTGCCTGAAGTAAGCCAGGAGTTATGATTTTTTGTGCTTTCTTTAATTGGATCTAGGAGCTGATTTTCTTTCCCCATAATCAGCTGGCTGCATTTATGACAAGGTAAAGGCAAAACTTTCTATGAAAGGAACATTAACACCAATCTCAGCATTGTCACTCTAAGGGATCACTATACTTAGCTCATAATGCTTTACAGAAAATAAAAGATGTGGGCAAGCTCCAGGAACCATTACCCAACCCACAGACACAGGGTTGGTAATGTGGGTAAAATTCTACATCAGTCCTGTGGGTTTTGTTCTGAAGTTTTATGATGTAAATAGAAATAAAAAGCTCATGAGTCTGGATGATGCTGCAGGTCAGAGGGGCAGGGAGGAGTGGGTGCTGTGGGCTGGGGCACTGCATTTATCCCATGGCCCCTCAATCAGAGCACAGAGCAGTGGTGTCTCCCCTGCCCACCATTCTGGGACCTCCAGACCACATGAGATCCTCCTTTGTCTCGTTGTCTCCTCTGCCCCCAGCCTTGGCCCTGAAAACACCCGGGTGAGTAATGTCACTGGTGCCAGTGGTGCCCGTGGTTTCGTGTGGGACCCATGGTTTCATGTGGTACCCGTGGTTTTGTGTGTGGGGAGGGAGTGCTGGCCGCTGGAGAGCACAGCACTGTCAGCACTCTCAATAGTCCCTCTTTCTCTCTTGGTTTCTGTTTCCATTCACTGCAGCATTTCTCATCTCTGGGTGCTTTTTTTCTGTTCTTTCATCTGCCTGTTTTATCTCCTGCCTGCAAAAGATCTCGCAGGCTCAGATGCTGTTTGCTGACATGATGGGCACCTGTGATGGGAGAAAGAGGTGACTAGTTTTGTTCTCTTCTTTCTGGTTTAGTATTTGCCGTTTCAACTGGCAGTGGTCTTGCACCCGAGGAAGAAAAGGAACATTGATTTTGGTTGACCAGAAGAGGCATCAGCATTTTGCACTTCTTTCATGCAACATGACTGACTGAATCACATTAATGAGGTATTCAAGCCTTCACCCTGTCCTGAAGAAGCAGGATGGGAAAAGCGTTCACACTTTTGGTGCTGAGCCAGTCGATGATACGACACCTGAGAATACTTATTCAGATGTACAGGTCAGAGTCTCAAGTGCCTGGGGATACCGATAGAGTTGTTGGCATGACTCAAGGTTACATCATTGGTTAGAACATTCCCTGGTGAGAGAGGGAACTGATCTCCCATCTGAGAACATGTATTTGGTAGGAGTTATTCCAGCACCCATTCCCCCAGGGAATGCTCTGCCCAGAATTTCACACCCAGGAGAAGCATGCTGTGATGGGTTGAGCACTCTCCTGGTAGATAATCTCCATACAGGGATACATTTAATATTTTTTTTAAAACTTTGGTGAGCATTAAAAATAAAAATTGCAGTCTCAGCAAACTGAAGCCCTGGCCAAAAGGAGGTTGTAGCCCCTAGGGCTCTGGGAATGGTGGGAAAGTGGCCTTAAAGCCATTATTAGAAGAAAATACAGTCTCTTCACAGGCAAAACCCAGCACTTCTGGCATCACAGGTGGTGTTTTGTCTGACAGGCTCAGGCAAAGTGCTGGATGGATGGGCAGGGATGGCCTGGACCCTGCAAAGGTCACTAGGAGGGACCAGAGCAGCTGACATACTTGCGAGAATAAGGGTTACATGTGTGAGTGAAGTACAGATTACATGTGTGAGCAAGCGCCATTCAACTTCCAACATTTAGTATGACAAATTAATCAAACATGATTTACCCTTATTAGGCTAAAGATTATTCATATTTTAGCTGTTCCCATCAGGTCAGATAAGGGCAGGCACAGCTGATAACAGGTACTGGAAAACAGAAGCTTTTTGTCCAGTTACTTGAGAAAGAGAGATCACCCAGCTCATGTGTGCTTCTCAGGGTAAATATTGTTCTCTGTGGGTTCTCAGGGTAAATGATGCTTTGTGTGAGCAGTAATTTGTAAAGAAATATTATGGAAATTCATGGACAAACTTGCTTGTTCTGTTTGCTGAATCCATGGGGAAAGCATCCACCTTACAGGCAAAACAGCCTGTGGCTCTTAAAATCCTGAATGAGAACATTATAGATATTTGCAGCAGCTGCTCTGATTGCAGCTCTGACTTGCAGCTGCCTCATCCTCAGAAACGAAAGGGGAAAGATAGCAGAGGTGCATGAATCAGGGATGCAAGGTGATTGGGTGGCAGTGGAGCTTTGCCACGCCCATACAGAGAGACTGGGAAGCATTAAACAGGTTTGAATCCTAACAAATGTCATGTGAAAGCTTTTAATGCCTGTGCCAGTTATTTAACCATGTATATCTCTCCTGGCACAACTTCAATCTCTGAAGTTAGAAAGAGTGATTTGAGAGCTGTTGGCTATGCTCATACAGGTTTGATTTTTATTTTTTCCTTAGGTGTGTACTGATTCTTCCCTTGTGGTTGTCTTGTGGGTGTTTGAACCTCTGTTATCTGTCACCATAGCCTGCTGTGTGTGTGTCACCTCCTGTGCTGGTTAGGCAAGATGAGCTACGAAACCCTAAGTGGCAGGGTGTCAAAGACTTTGCAGCTAATCCAAAGAAGCTGCTATTCACATACTTGTGGAGCCATAAGGACCTCTAGGGCAATGCAGGGATCAATCACCCAGCCACAACCGATGATGTTTTTCGCTTGATGAAGGCACCGGGAACTTTGTTTTTGCTTGTGGCTACATCCAGCTGCTGGCCATGTGAAGGCTTTGCAGGAGACCCAAACCATTTCCAAGCAGTCTGTGCTAAGATGCTGGTGTAATGTTGAATTCAAAGGCAGTCCAACTATGGTTGCACAGCCTCTAGTTACATCTTCCAGCCCCAGACTTCTGCTGCAGGCTCTTATCTGTACACAGACATGAGGTCTGCTGTCCCTTTTCTTCCCATACCTCATGTTCCAGTGCAGTGGGATGGTGCAGGATGAGTGATCTGATACTGTGATGTCGGTCTCTCCCCCGATCCCAACAATAGATCTCTCTATGGTTTTGGAATCCCAGAGTCCTGCATATCTCCTTGCCAACACTTACTGGTTTGGAGGGGTGTCCCTCCTTTGCAGCCAGGAGTGCTGGTTGCTCCAGCAAAACTCCCTGAGTGTCCGATGGGAATTTTCCAAACTAGTGGCTGGCTGGGGGTTTCAGTCCTACCTCCATGGTGGGCTGAGGCCAACACCTGGGAAAATTCCTCTTCCCACAGCTCTGCTGGCAGTTTTGCTGACGGGCAGTGGAGGAGTGCCGAGCTGGCTGCCTGGAAATGGCTGCTCCCCACAGGCCGTCAGCTCAGGAGATGCACCCGAAACCCTGCAATTCCCTTTTTTCATATGGCTGTAGCTATTTCACTTTTCATTTGAAGGCATGTTTCTTCCCCAAGCATGCTGTCATTAGGGAACTAAGGAGTAGGTGGCAATGATCAGCATGGTGCCTGGGCTTTGCCGCCAGTCATTCATGACAATTGCTCCACTGGCAATAGAGCCAGCATCCGAGTTTTGATGTCACATGTTGAAAGTCATGAGCTAGAAGAGGCTATGCTGGGTCAGAGACTTGCACCTCTGAGAAGTGGGATAATTTATTTTGCATCCATCCTTTTGTCGTCTCCAAAGCTGAGACTTTTAAAAATAGTATTTTACAACTAAGAAGGAGCTGATGGTTGATATAAGAGGGAAGGTCTAACTCTATCAAATGACCAAGGAATGCTGCTTTAGCACAAGATTTGGTACTCACTGGCAATGCAACCAGCAGCTTTGCTGCCAGTGGCCCTGCCCTGCATGCAGGATGTCACCAGTCACATATGGGGCAGCTGTCAGAGAGCAAAGGGTCCTGCACACTTGGGTTTCACTTCGCTTTACAATAAGAAGGAAGAGAAAGTTCCCAGGAATTGGTGTAGGCAAGGAAGCGAGTGCCGACCGTAAGACCCCCCCCAGTGGCTTTTCCTGGGGGGATGCCCTCTGCAAAGCTTTGAAGAGGTAAAAAACAGCTCCTTCATGATAACTGCCTTCTTGGAAAAAAAAGAAAAAAAAAAGGAGATAGAAGGGGAACCCAAACTGCAAGGTTTGCTTGTAAGGAAACATCTGGCTCATGAAGCACATCTCTGCTCCCAAAGGCTGATTTAACATCAGTGGGACCTTATCTCAGACATCAGGATCATATTTTTTCTTTTCAAATGCAGCATTTCATACTTTGTCAAGCACAGGAGAGTTTAGGACCAAGAAGAAGACTTAAAAAATAAAGAAACATCATGGTTTGAGACCAGCTGGAGGCAGGCAAGCAAAAGCAAGCAGAATTTCCCTTGGAAGGCCAAAACTGGCTGAGGGGAAGGGTGTTGGAGGGGAGCATGATGGGGGCAGGACATGGCACGCTGAGGAGCAGGTCCTTTTCTGCGCAGCTAGTCGGGCAGCATGCAAATAATTATTGCAACAGCTAACAAACTCCGAAATTGGTTCCAAGCTGCACAAAGCCCTGCGCCTGTCCCTTGCCCCAGTAGGGGACAGCAATGCCCGTGTCTCTGTCGGACAACGACCTTCCGTGCCTGATGCGGCTGGCAGCACCCTGTGGTTTCTGCACCCCTGCCCAGAGCCTGGTGCCGTGCCGTGCCCGTGGCACAGGCTGCGTGTGATGGGGCCGTGCAAGTCCTGGGGCCATGCCTGTCAGGGAGAACGGGGTCATACAAATTTCATGCACGTGTTGCCCTGTGTTCCCCTACCCTCAGCTGGCCACACCAGATGGAGGAGACGGTGCATTTGCAGCCATTTATTACAGCTCTGCAGCCTTCTTTTTTTTCTCTCCCAGTGCTATGAATTATGTATGTGTTTGCTGGGGGGGGGGGGGGGGGGGGGGGTGTGTCACTGATCCCTGGAGGCTGCATCACCTCCGGCAGCAGCTGACACTGGTGGACGTTTTCCTTCACTAGCGTGTCCAGCCTACCCCTGAGCTTTCTTTCAGCTTTTTAGTAATTTGAATGTTTTCTCCAAATGAACACATACTCATTCCTCCCCTTCCCCCCATTATGTGCAAGGGGCATAGGGCAGGGGGGCTGCTTCAGGCACTGTGTCATAACAGAAGCTGCTTATTACTGTCCCTGCTGAGCTCACCCCTTGAAAGCAACCTTCTGACTGAAAGCTCTCCGAGTCTCCTTTGGGGAATTCAGCTCCAAGGGTTACTGTACTGATACTGGGAGTCCCAAGTGGAACTGTGTAAATGCCCCATTCATGGAAGAAAAGCATCAAAAAAGAAAGAAAGAAAAAAAAAACCAACAAGGCAGAACAAATTCTCCCCAAGGATGCGGCTCTCAAAAATCCACTGTGAGGAGCTACTCCCTGTGAATATGAAGAATTAGCTACAGGGAAGTGCAGCTGGTGCATCAAGGGTAGCAGTCTGCATGATGGGGAGCTTGTGGAACCCTCAACCCCATAGCCCCATTCATATGAAGGGTGGTAGGTGTTTCTGCTTACTGCATCAGCTATTTTTGGTGACTTCTTGTCTCAGGAGGTACTCATCCTGTTGCACACAGTGCAGGCAGCCTGCTAAAGGCAAACACTGCCAAGTTTGGCATCTCATTCAACATGGTTTGTTTGGTGGGGACAAGGGGAGAAAGAACCAAAAACCCATCCAGGAGGATACAGGAGACTCTGAAAATGGGACCGATACCGTGAAAGAAATAGGTGACAAAATACAGACAGACCATGACAGGACAGCAGCTCAGAAACCACGCAACACCTTTCTGTTTTAAAAACATCATTTAATCCATTAATTCCACAGCATTGCCATCATACACACCAGCATCACACCTCAGTACACGGGACACAGAACCAAGGAGATGCAGCTACCCAGAAACACGCTTTTTTCTTAAAAAAACCACCTTCACCCCCAAAGGGCATAAGGGGGAAAACCAGCAATAGGTGACTGGAATAACTAGTTCTCTTCAGCAAGTTAAAGGCACTTAGCAAGGGAACGAAACTCCAGCCTGACCAGGCTGCCTTACCCTGGTGCCCCACAGCTGGGCCCTGATGGGTGCAATGCCAGGGATGATGATGCAGAGGGCTGCAGGGGGTTCCCTGGGAACACCTGGGGCTTTCTGGCTTTTTTTTCCTTTTGAAAGCTGAGAGCAACCTTTTTGTATTTGGGGATTTTGCTGTTCATGCTTTAAATCCAGTGGCACGCAACTCCTCACCAGTACCCAAACAGCCGCTTCTGATGGAGGCATCAGCTCTGTGTTCCGCAGGGATGAGTTTGGCCTCAGAGCATTGCAAACACAGCCTATTACAGAGCAGAAACATAACCGAGCAAGTCTCCCCACGTGCAGGCAACAGCATCAAGCCAAACCAGAGCAACAGGGAAACTAACACCCCCAGTAGACGTATTTTTTCTGCATAGTTAAACCCCCCCCAAAAAAACAAAACAAGGAGTTTACATCATTGCTGGTCTGCAGCTGAACCCATCCCACCATCTTTCTGTTAAAGCCACCCCCCTGGGGCAGGCACAGCTCAGGGGTCACTGCCCAGCAGGGGCACAGGGGCTGTAGACCAGGGACTGTCCACTGGAATGTCCCCAGAGCAACTCCTGCGAAAGGAAAACAACCCTAAGCTAAACTGCTAAGGGCCGGCACTTCTATAACCTGCAAAAAGATGAGGGAAATCATCATTTTATAAAATACATTCTTGTCAGGGGATGAAATTTTAATGCAGCTCATGCTTTTCTGAAAACACCCTGAATAAGTCATTAGCCAGACCCTTTGCTAAGATGAATTTTCTCCCGAGATAAAAAGAATGAAAATGTAAAAAGCTGGTGTGTGTGAGATGCATGTCTGCTGCTGGCTATGGCTGGACGGCCTTAGGAAGGGGCTGGCCGAGCTGTTGCAGCATTAAATCAAATAAATGAGGGATGGAGACAGACCTGTTAGTCTCCCCGTGTCCTTCTTCCTGTATGCGCAGGGGAGGACACATCCAGCACTCGGGCGATGAACACAGCTGCTAACAGGGAGCCCAACCCAAAGGCAGAGAGGTGAGCAATTACCATATATAATACATTTAATATGCTGCTTTGATTATTAACATTGATTTTCTTTTTTATTTCTGACATTGGTGAGTGGTTTAAATATTTAGCCTAGACAATAAAATAGAAAAAGAACTCATCTATAGTATGTGCCTAATTATTCTAACAATAGTCACAACATTAGGGCCCAGTGAATGTTATTATAGAAGAATCTCTTAAGTCCATGTCATACAAACATTATGAACTTACAAATAAATAACTCTACAAAAATCCTGTCTTCTTTCCATGATTTCATGTGATTGACTGGAAAAAAAAAAAGAAAAATGAAGCTTTTTCTGGTGATGACAAATTAGGAATTGCACATTTGGTTCAAGGAATACATCACTGGTGCATCACCAAAGACAACCACTAGGCAACAAAAAGACATATCATATGAAACAATTTTTTAAACTTTTATTTTACATATTTATACATAAAACTTTCAAGGTAACTCTCTGAATCCAACCGAATGTTAATAGTACATCTAAAAATGCATGTCAGGTAGTCAACATTCACAAAATGTTGAAAACTGATTAAAATATACATATTACTGAAAGCTACAACTTCACTACGAGGCAGGCATGTATTTTTTGACTTGTATAGCACCGTCAAGTACAGTTTCTTTATTTTAAAACTACAGTGAAGAATAAAAAAGTAGTCAATGGTAAAATATCATTCAAATGAAAATCTCTAAACAAACAAAAATAAAGTTAAACTACCCTTTCTTCTCACCCATGATTTATAATGTTATAAGTACTGTACATTTTCTGTAATAATATTATTAAAATGCCTGATATTTAGTGGCACGAGTAAAAAAATTAAAATAAATTAAGAAGCAGAGGCCAATCACCAGACATAAAGCTTCAGACATGGTCAATGACTAACACTGGTTTTCTTGTGCGCCACCGTGGACATCAGAGCTTGGACACACACAGAAGCAAAATGAAGTATCGCTCGAGCTCTGCTCCCGAGACTCCCAGGTTCATTTTGCCGGCATCTTCTCTGCCATGTGCTTCTGCTGACTTTCGGCGTGTCTGTGGGGAGGAAAGAAGCTGTGTTATTCAGCATGCTGAGGAGAGGTGGAAACATGAACCACAGGCTGGGCTGTGCTCCAAGCCAGCATCCCCACTGCCCTGGCAGCAAACCACAAAGGACGTTTTCCTGAGGAAAAAACAAGCACCGAGCATGGGATGTGTAGTCTCTGCCCGGGCTCCTTCCTGGCAGGAGGGGACCAGGAGATGGGTAAAAGGGAGAGGAAACCCTTCCCCAGAGCAGTTTTAGGTCAGCTGGGATCACTTCCTCTCCTCCTGCAGGGATGGCCAGGGTGTTTGCCCCCAAACAATGCCAGGATGAGGGGAGCTGGTGCCTCCCCATGCACCAAAGCCCCAACCATGCTGACCAGCTTCCAAACAAATATCAGTTACTAAGCTGTCATTAACTGCATTTAGGAAGCAAAGCATTTCCTGAAGCACAGAAGGAGAAACAGATGCAAGGTGGTGTTGGCATTTGCCTGCTGACCCAGGTGCATCCCCCATTCCAAACCTCCCCTTTTCGCCACTTGCTCTGTAAGGGAAGCAGCGACAGTGTGTCACAAAACTCAGAAACGACAACCTGCTTGCTTGTCCTAGGGAGCCACCAGCCCCCGGGCAGCATGAGAAATGCTCCCAAATCCCTCAGCTGGCAGATACTTTATTCAGACTGAGCACTGACACATCTCAAACAGCTGCTATGCTGCACCACTATGTTTTTAAATAGAAACAAATTTAGGCCATATTTTTTTTCAATCTTAATGCTTCAGTTTTGAAACCATAGTCCTGGTGTGCTGACAATAGCCAGTGCACCTTATTTTTCACCTTCTTTTCCCCCTAAAGCTTTCAGTATTAATGTTTCTGCAGCACATCACTAATTATCCCAAAGAAATATGTGTCTTAAGCCTTGCTGCCCAGGAGATGGAGTCCTTTAGGAAACCCACCTATATTCTGTAAGGCTTTCTATTTTACCAGCTATAGAACATTAATATGAATGTGATTCAGAAATTCTCCTGTCAGTCAAGTCCTCCTGGCAGGAGAGGAGGAGCAGCTCTTGCTTACCCCAGCAAGAAGTATGGGTTGACATAGGAGGCCACTTGGATTGTTTGTTTGGGGTGGGAAAGGGGAGGTTGCAGTACCACTCCTTTCCAAGCTTTGGAAAAGGAAACACCAACTCAAAAGCATGCACCAACACCTATGTTTGGGGAGCTCTTGAAAACTGCTGACAGCCTCCAGAACTCGAGTGCCCTGATTTCTTGCTTTAGAGAGCAGTGTCTTTCTCAGCCCTTCTATAGAAAAAGCTTTAGTACCGAAATTCTGCTAAAAGAAAAACCCTACATACTGCCAATGGCAAGCTAGGACCCTAAGAGAAATACCCTGTGGAGTCTCCTTCACCTGGTCAGATCCTCAATGTCCACCAGCATGGCGTCCTGCTCCGTGTGCAACTCGTCCCGAATGAGAAGCAGCTGCACCAGCTCCTCGTTCAAGCCTGGTGATGGGGAGAAAGGGGATGAGTTTGTGATGTCCCAGGGAACCCTGGTTTGGGCCCCATACATCATCTTTCCCTACCACATTACACAAGCTGGTACAGGGAACCAGGAGGGACCTCACTAAAGCATGCATGTTTTCTAGTGTAAGCCCCTTTCTGCTGCATGCACTTCCTCACTTGAAATAGCTTAATGAAGCAGGAAAAATAAAGAGGAATTTCTCAGTGCTTACAGTCTGCTGGTTCAGCTTTCTCTCACTTGTGGGCAATAACCCTGAGCAAGAAACAGGCTGCAGAAAGCATGTGAGCTGCTCATCCAGGCAACCTCAGGTTTAGCTTTTGAATTCCCTGTGGCAATGCAGAACATGCTGCCTACTTGTCCTGGTTTGGGGTTACTGTCCAAGCTGGTTCCTCTACTCAAGAGGGATGTTTGTGACACTGGATTCCTGCTTAGGGCCGTGTCAAACAGTGGGGAGGAAGAAGGAGACAAAAAGGACCCTGTGAAAAATTAACCTGTGGGCACTGATTCCCATGAAGGCTGTACCTGCCCAACACTTGCTGACAGAGCTGCTGTTTAGACTGTTTAAATACAGCTGTACTGGTTTAACACCTCTTCAGTTTGGGAAGCAGGCTCCCTGTTAATGACATTAACAGTTATCATCCCATACTTGGGTGCTTCGTAAAGTGGACCTAATTATTAGGCCTTTTTTTTTGTCTTTGAGGCACAAAATAACAGATCACAACTCAATAGCACAGCTCTCCATCCCCAGTGGGCTGCTTCCAGAAGGGATGCCGATTAACCAACACTGGTGGGGAAGGAGCAGCACAGCGGCCCCTGACCAGTGTGATTTTTTTTTACCTACAGCCACCAGTCTACCCCAAAATGGGGATCCCTTGGGGAAAGAAAATCCTAGATCCTCTCTTGGAAAACCCTGAAGCCAAGCGAGAGCTTTAAGAGAAACTGAAAACAGGAAAGAAAGCCAAAGAAGTCAAATCCAGAGAGAACTCCTCTGTGCACCTCTTCCATACACTCATGTTATTATACATTTGACAATATTTCTGTGTGTATCCTGGAGAATTGTTTTTAATTAAATGGAACATATTGAAGAATAATTAAACAAGTATCACTTACTTTCTATCTGTGAGTGGAGATCGTTGACTATCACCTGTAGCTGCCCGATAGTCATGTCTCTTAGATCAGTGGGTTTTAAACTTCTCTTCATCAGGCATTCACTTATATGAGGCATATGTGGCAGCTGGAAAGACATTTTTAGTTTTTTACTGTTTTCTTCCAACCATTTCCATCTCTGTGCTGCAGCAGTTTATATTGCCTGCATCCCACTCTCAAAAGCATGCATCGATGACTCCACCAGGACTACCACACCAAGCTGAAACATCTACACATTTGACCCAAGTCTTCAAATATACTGCTGTAAAGTGAGGCACAGGCTAGGATGGGAGGATAGGATAGGATGGGAGCAGACTATGACTTAGAGGGTGAGCAGCACCATGTGTTGGCCTCAAGGCAGTAACAATCTTTATGCTTCAGCATCTCATTCCCTGCACCTGATAAGACAACCCATGTCAACCCTTCAGCTCCTGACAACAGTCCCTATCTCCACTGCTCCTCTGCATGCCTACAAGCACTGTGAGCAAGCACCATGGTTGGTGTGCATGTCTCGACAAGCAAAAGCAAACAGAAGAAGGGCTGGCACTACCCCCATGCACCGTCCCATAGCCCCCACTTACAAGATCCGCAACTGGCGATTTCTTCCTGTTCTGTTTTTCCACCTCGACTTGCATTTTGGCCATGGGTTTTGCCATAGCCAAGGCCATTTTGGCTTCAGCTTGGAGTTTCTTTTGCCTTGTGAGGAAATCCATGTCATCAAGGGACTCTGACTCTTCCTCTGTCGTGTCTCTGTCAGAGTAGGATGAACTCTGCTTGCTCTGGGGAAGCAGACATGCAGCTGTTACAGCCCCATTGCACCAGTAAGTTTGCCACAGGCTTAACATATTTTTGTGCACTTAGGGTGGTATAATTTCTACAGAAACAGTGAAGAGTACAGATTATTTTTTTTTTCATTTTAATCCATAAGATTATCTTTAGAAATCAGCGTGATTCCCAGATAGGTCTCCCTGACTATTGGTAGTGATTTGAGCACTTTAAATGGAAAGAGACAACCAGATCAATACATGTTGAAGGGACAGGCTGGTCAAGCTGGAAATAAAAATCTAGGACCACAATGTTATATTTACAAAGGAAAAGAGAAGAGAGGAAAGCTGGTGGGAGCTGATACCACTTCATATCCATTACTGCCCTGATAATTATCAGAGCCAAAAAGAAAGGGAGGAAGGAAGGAAGAAGGAACACCTTCACATGAAGGCATCTACTCTACAGCAGCTCTGTGCTAGCTATGGGTAGTTCACTATCTGCCCCTCGGCATCTCACATTTCTTTAACTGGTGGCTGAAGATGCTGATCTGGAGTTTAGCACTGCTATTTTAATACGATCAGTTCTTCACCAGCTTCTATTTTGGATGCTCTATGGTTTCCATGCTCTGGAGCCTCCGCAGGAGGGGTTCCCAGACCTACCATGGGCGACAATGGTGTGTCCAGGCTGGTTTCTGTCTTGCTGTCATCAGCATCACTGTCCTTGTCGCTGCCGCTGTCATTCACAAAGCAAATCTGCAGGTTCATCCCACTTTGTAATCTGTGGGGGAAATGGGAGAGGTGACTCCACAGCCCCCTCACACCAGTGCTGCTGCCAGCAAACTGCAGCTCTACCCACTGCACTGATGGATTACATGGGCAAGATGCTGCACCACCATCAGCAGCGAGTCGTTTGTGTTTTGAAAGGATGCTGTTGTCCTTATTTTGTATTGGCCTCAGGAAAACATTACCATTTTCCTTTTTTTTTTTTTTTTCAAGAAGATGGTCATCCCACTCCCAAAAGCAGCACTAGGACCATGATCCCATGGCAGCAGGGCACAGGCAAGTTCCTGCTGCTGCCCAGCCCTGCCATTTCTGAACAGCAGTTAACATGGGACTGGAAACTCAGCGGCATGATAACAACAATGCTTCTACCACCATCTATTGATGAACTTCAGAATTACTAATATACTGCAGAGCTATTGTCATCATGAGTGGCTATATTATTACATGAAGTAAAATATATATAAAGCTTATATAAAATGAATATATTATATATTAATAAAGAAATATATTTTAATAGAAGTATAAAATAATATATAATATTATATAAAATAATGTATTAGCATTTGTAAGTATCTATTCAGAAGGGTAATAAGCCTGTTTATGGCAAAGAGGCACTACTGTATCACAAGAGATTATGACTGGTTTCTGGACCTTCTGCCTGGTTTGGACAGGTTAAGACCACCCAAATTCACCTCGATGGGAATTACTTTCTCAGGGTAGGGGATTCCCAGCTCATGCTGAGAGAAGAGAAAAGCACTTTTAAGGCTGAGATTCTGGCTTTGGCTCACACAATAGTTATCCCCCCAGAGCCACTGCAGAGCTGGTCATCAGCCATGTAACATACATTTTAGGGATGCTGAAGAGCTGGGTACACCAAACTACAGATGGACCGCAGGGCTCCCTCTGCTCAGATTAGCCTCAGGAAGCAAACAAGGGAACAGATTTTTTGGCCAAGCGGGTACCTGTGAAAGCCCACGATGATGCTCACATTGTGGAGCAGCTCTGCAGCCACAAGCCCATGCACCCTAGGCTCTCCACAACAATTCACCCATCTGACACCAAGGTCAGGCCCATTTGCCTCCCTCCTACAAAATCTGCTGAGGCTTTGCACATCTTAAAAAATTCATTAAATATTAACCCCAGAACTAGAGATTTTTGAGTAAACCCTATCAGACTTCTTGGTGGATCATACTCTTATCACTGCTTGCTGAAGATCAGGCAAACTCCTCACATGTTCTGTTATTCCTCATTCCTGACAGAGGGGCTTATATTGGTACTTACAGGCAGCAAACTTTTATTTTTCACTTGTTTCAATGGAATTTCTTAGTCACTGTTACCATAAAATAGATAGCATTAATAATTAAAATTGTTTACGAAATACTAGCACCCTGAAAGGTGGTAGATGCCCCACCGCTGGAAGCATTCAAGGCCAGGCTTGGCTGGGGCTCTGAGCAACCTGATCTAGTTGAAGACATCCCTGCTTATTGCATGGGGGTTGGATTAGATAGATAGCCTTGAAAGGTCCCTTCTATCACAAGCCACTGAACGGTTCTATTGTATAATTCTGCACAAACTTTTAAGCCATGGTGCTCAATCATGGGCACCCAGGCTGGGGAGCAGGATACACCCTTGGCTTGGCTTCAAATTGCATTGCATGGAAAGGGCAGAGAAACTGCAAAACATGGGTCTGCGACTCATGCGCCTTTGAAGAGCGTGACCCCCACACCCAGCAATTTAAGCAACTTAAGTTCTTTTATTCTGTATGCAAGCATGAGAGCAATAGTACTACAAAGGCAGCGTGCAGTACTAACGCTTTGCCTGGACTATGAATATTAGCAAAACACCAAAGTGTTCAGGTACAGCTGGTAATTTCTTGTGGCACAGCTGCCAAACCCTGCCACGCAGTGTTAATTAGAGCTGCACTATAATTACAAGATAGCAGCTCCTGGTTTAGCTGTAACTACACACAGCAAAACTGTTTTCCCTTTCAAATGACTTGCAGTTCAATTTAATTTCACAATTGTACCTCTCTGGTGTAATAACAGTATTCCTTCTGGCTTTATGCCTCTCTAAGAATTCTTTCTTCTCCCACACCATGGCAACAGGTAGATCTTCTCTCCCAGTGTGGGAGGTGTTTGATGCTTTCCCAGTGCCACGTGTTATTCCTCAGCAGCTGAATATAAACAAGCCTTTTTGGAGTGTATTTGATGTAGGAATTTTAAAAATCAGAATAAGTGAGGTACCCACGCTATGCAATGTGCCAGCCCCATGGATGAAGCAGTGTCCAGTGAGCAGAGCCTGCACAGAGCATGTGGACATGGAGGGGAGGCAGGGAGCCATGTCTAAACTCATTTTTTCAATTCTCTGGTGTTTTCTGTGCATGAGATTACTTGCTGTCCACTGCCCTGCTGTCACCAGGGCTAGCTATTAGCATCAGATCTGTTTCCAACAGGCTGCCATCTCCTGAGCTACTGAAGGAAGGTGAGCTTTTACAAACTCATGGGTTTTCACCAAGCAACAACATGCTGCCTGATCCAGGATTGCTAGGATGACAGGACCATTCTCAAAACCTGCCCTGCTTTGGACATGCATGTCTGGCATGAAACCAGGCATTCAGGCATTAAAATCCTCAGTATTTGGCCACGAAATATAAAAAAATTCCTTCAGAATAAAAATAAATTAACAGTAACTCCAATTATGCATTCATGATACTTCCACCACCATTCTTGGTCTGCCCATATCCAAAGGCAATGCCCAGTTCAGGGCAGAGATTCTAAATGAAAACCTGAGGGAAACCTAACTCAGGAAACTTCAGCTCATTTGCTTTAATCCCCGAGCATCCAATTATCTCTTCTACACAGTTTTAAACTTACAAAACTAAATAATAAAACAATAGCACATTATTTACAATTATTTACATAACGTACAACTATGGAATTTGGAGCATAAGATGTTCTAAACCAAGGAAAATTCAAGAATATGGCTGCAAGCAAAACCTGAGAGATTCTGTGAATGAGAGATTGCAGGATGTCCTACTGGAGGCATCTCTCAGTTTTTGGCCTCCAAAGAGGTTTTGGGCTGTGAGGCCGCCTGGCTTACCGAGAGGAGAGGCTTGGCTTGCCGCTCTTACTGCAGCTGGTATAAAGTCCTGGGCCATCATCGAAGAAACTGCCCAGAGCCAACTTCTGTCTGATTGACTCCCGCTCATTCTTCTGGGCCTGAAAGGGAAGGGCGACACAGAGGATGAAGCCGTCGATCATGCCAGTGTGCACAAAGCAGAGCTGTCCCACCTGTCCCATTGCCATGCTCATGATGCCAGGAGTCCCCCATACTGTCTCCCATGCTTGGGTGGACCACACAGCCCATCCCAACAAGGAAGCCCATCTGCATCACTCTCTACACATACTGACAAATCTGTATCTATATATGCACACACGTCTGCTATATACCTAATATATCATAGAATGGTTAGGGTTGGAAAGAACCTTAAGATCATATATACACTGATATCTGTACCTATAGACATATACAGCCACTGAGGCCACACTTGCACCATTAGCATTCTCCACTTCCCTGAGCAGCCTCCAAGACCACACAATCCTTTTGCCAGGGTGTTTAGAGATGTAGTTTTAATCATCATCAAATTATCCTGTTTTTAAAATGTATTTTTATGCATATTTTTTATCTGAAATTAATCACCTATCAATGGTTATGGAGATGACTCTGTAATCAACAGGCAATAAACGAAAATCACAGATCTAGATTCAAAATTAGTACCAGTACTATCCCAGTGTCTGTCACTAATGGATTATATGCCAAAGCCGACAACAAATTCATGCAAGGCAGCAAGTTGTTGATAGAAGGAACATTCTGAAGCCCTCAAAAACATTTAATTTTAAAATAACACATAATACCCAGTCATAGCAGGCTTATACCCAAGCCAATACCCAAACATAGCAGGCAAGCATAAGTTTCTTCCACAGGGTTAATTAATATAACTGTGCTTCCCATATTTCACCTAAGTAAATGTAAAACACCTCTTTTTCACACAAGGAAGTGAGCTATAACAAAATGCAAATTATTAACTTAAAATAGCTAATGATTTAATTCCAGCTCCAGCGCTGACTACGTGTATTATCACACTGCACATTATTATTGTCAGTCCCTTACCAAAATACATGTTTCCTTTGCAACCTAACTCCTTTTCTTTAAAATATTAAAAATAACCCACATGGCATCAAGTGATGTAATATTCCAGGTTCAGCTCCCAGCTTCCAAAGTTCTACCCAGGCTGCCCAGGTATCTTTTCCTAATTTTGGGTTGCTTTCAGCTTCCATTAACTGATGCCTCAGTCCCACGGAGACAGATTTAGAGTTAAAAACAGCCATCCCTGCTGGTGAAGGTAGCACAGTGAAAAAAAAAAAAACCCAAACAAGTAAAAATGAGTGAGAAATATTATTTTACTTGGCTGAAAGCAGAGACAGGGTTGCCTGTGATGATTCTTCCCATCTCACATACAATGCATGTGGACCTCTCTCCCTTGAGTGCCAGCTGCACCCCTCAGTACATCAATATTTCATGAAGACACAGATATTCAGCCTCCCCTTTTTTCCAACTCAGATGAGCCTCTCCCACATCTTCCCAACTACATCTGATTTTCCTTGTATTCCAAAAGAAATGAGGAGCCCAAAGCACATCTCCACCTCCTCCTACCCAGCTGGGACAGCACATCCCAGCCTCCACACCAGCTGGGACCACTCCCTCTCTCAACAGTACACCTACCTACTCTGTGTGTGCTGAAAACTACTCTTCCTTGCATTATAATACACACAAATACAGGCACACTTTTACATATTTGCCCTTTCAGATAGGGCTGTCTCTACAGATCTTTTTTAATTTTGCTCCATTTCCTACCGAGATACAACTGCTCCCCGTATGACATCTGTACGTTTAATCAATGTGGAATTTGTTTTTACCACCAGGTCATTATTGAGGATACTAAATAACACTGCTCCCAGAACTAAGTTCTGAATATCTCGTTTTATAAACCAGACACAGGCTAATGACCATAAAGAAATCAAGAATCTTATTTGTTACTATAGAATAGAGAACAGTTGCTAAGAAAGACAATATACCTAAGGGAACTAGATTTGAGGCTTTAGATGAATTACCCAACAGCTGCAGCACACATCCTGAGCTGGGTACTGAAAACTATAAATTGAGAAGGAAAATTGCAACTGTTTTTTTTACTATCAAATATACTTACTCGGTATATAAAAATAATGGATCAAATATGCAAAATGCAATGGTAGTAGGAAGAAAAATATAAACCCATGTTATTTATGTATTTTGACACTGAATCAAAAATTCATGCATTTCTGAAAAAGGCATCTGGTGTAGGGCTGACATTTGGTTCCGACAATTATTTTAAACAAAAGACTGCTTTTTATTTTTAAGGCAACACAGTTTGGAACGGATGTTTTCCCTCTTACTGTTGGTCTTCCAGTTCGGAAGGTCAGTAGCTACCTTTGTTTAAGTACACAATGTCAGACTATGGCCATGACTGCCTACATGTAGGATGCTTTACACAACCATTCTAGTAAAGGCAAATTTCCAGGAGAGGTTCAGCCTTTCCCCATAGCGGACTCAGCACACTGTTTCTCAGGCTGTCACCTGCTGTGATTATTGCTCTTTATAAAACTATTGCAATCACCTCTTCGGCATTTGCAGATTATACAGAACCGTTTGTGCTCTTTACCACTCACGTCCAATACGTGACGGCACCCAGCCCATCCCCAACGCTCTGCGGCACCTCAACACAAAAAAACCCCCTACATTTTTGGTGAAAAGCCTGAATTTATCCCATATATGCCTTCTTCCAGTACAATCCCATTCCTGGGGCACATGGTGATGCAGTTGATGCTGGAGGCTGCTCCTGACCAGCCTTGATGCTGGATGGAGAGCACTGCCCACAGCAGTGCGCACAAGGTTTCTGCAGTTTTCTGGGAAAATAAGCAAAGTCCATGTTGTTCATATCACTTAAGAAGTAGTAGCCAGACTGCTCTTTTCACCACATACCACTCCATGCTATTTAGCATGCAGGCACCTGTACTAGCAGCCTTTACTCACTACAGACTTCACCCAAAACAGCACACAAAATTGCACATGGAAGATTTATTTGGTGTTGAGGTGCAGCAGTGATTTGCCAGGCTCCTTGTCATGCTCCGTGACACCCCACCTTGGGTAGGGAAGCCAGCACCTAATAACGGCTGATGATGGCATTTCTGGAGTTGCACCAATCAGCACCAAACCTGGACCAAATACCAAGAGTGCTTTGCTAAGGTGCTGCCTGTTGGAGAGGGAAAAGTCTAATTACACAGTGAATTACAGATCAGCAGGTGCCAGCAACACTTCATCAGGGCCCTGTCCCATGCTGCCCGTGCCACTGCGATGCAAGAGTTAAAATGCAGCAAGGCCAGCAGAGGCTGGATGCCCCAAACAGGGTGCACAGCCAGTGCCTGGCCCCAGCCAGGACATGGCCAGGCCACCGAGGCTATTTTTGCCAAGGTCTGTCATTACCAGCCATGGACAATTACTATATTTAAAGTTCCAGACCCACAGGCAGCACCTTATTTATGTCTGTAAAGTACCAGTGCTGTCACTGGATTTACAAACAAAAATTGTAACCACAGAATATTTGTTTTTATCTCCTTTTCTTCTAGGTGGATTTGCTGGTAAATGCAAAATCAAGTCAAACTTGCATATCTCAAGCCAATAGCAAAGTGCCTTAAAACCCAGCGGTTTCGAGGTAGGAGAACGCATTTGGAAACATGTCTTTATATTGTATCATAAAGTGATACAGAAACACACAGAGAGGTTTGCTGCTGGTGTGTTTAACACCACCGGGCATTTCCCTGCTCCAGCAGTGAGACCCAGAGCCCTGGGAGGGTGCTGGGCAGCGTTTTGGCGGGTCTCCTCCTGCCAAGGCAGCAGCCGTGGGCAGACAAAAGACTCCTTTTTGTCTCTTACCTTTTTATAACTCCCCTCCCCGGCCGGCACGGCTGCTTTCCTGATGACGTCACCCATGCCATCACCCTCCCGACTCATCTCCTTCGCTCCCGGGTCCTCACGTGGCCAGTGAAATGCTCCTGCCAGGGCATCTCAGTCCTTCCTGCACTCCTCAGTCAGCACCATGGGATCAAGTACTCGCTCCCAGAGCCAAGACCTGCGGGAGCCCACCGTTCCCCGTCCGGGATGCTTCCCCAGCTCCTCTCGCCTCCCAGCTGCTCCAGAGCACCTTGCTTTTCCCTAATAAAGTCAACAGCAGTGCTAGAGCCCCAGCCAGCTAATGAGAGGAAGGCGAGGGCTGTGCAGGCCAGGGAAGCCGTGTCCTTCTCCAGCCACTGCCAGCTCCGGATAAAAATAGCCCTCGGCATCTACACATGGGCAGGAAAAATCCCGGTGTCTGATGTCAAAATCCAAGTCTGACAGTGTAGTCATGGCCAGAAGGGGCAGGAGGAAGGGACTTTTTCCTGGGGCACTCACCGTGAAAGTTATCCTAATGAATTCCCAGCAGCTGGAGGAACTGCCCATGGCTGAGGCTATAAATCCAGGCAGAGACAGGGCAGTCCTCAGCCCTCATATAGCAGCTCTCGATGGGCAGTCACAGCCATGTCAACCACGAGCTGAAGTTTTCACTCTACATGAAAACACATCAGAAAGGACCCCAGGGAACTATTTCTTGGCTAAACCAGTTTTTTCAGGTGAAAAAAGAAAAAGAGTTTCTAGGAATTAACCAGCAGAGCTCACAAAGGCAGCCAGCCTTAACCTGCCACTGGTCTTGTGGGCTTGCAGAGCCTGGGGACCCCTGCACTGTCTGGTCCCTGATCAGGGTGGCCGAGCACCCTAGCCTTGCCTCCTGGGGAGCTAGCTCTGCAGTCTCCGCAGCCCTCAAACCTGCTGCTTATAGCTCCAGCTTGAGCCCCCAGCAGTCCTGCCTGGAGACCTGGCCTTCACAACAGAGCCTCAATCCTGAACAAATCCTGCCTTGCTGAGATCCCATCTGTGTTACATGCATCACAGTGGGAAACGTTTGCTCTGGATAGGCAATGAGAGGCAGAGATCACATGCTTAGTGCAGCTATTTCTACAGAGAATCCTAAGAAAAATGGAATTTGTGCCACAATTCCTTAGGTGATCCTCAAAATACAGCACAACAGCCACAAAATATTTATTTCTGGTGTGACACATCTATCCTGCATGCTAGATGAATTTTAATAGTGATACAAAGTTTACATGTTTCAATGATATATCCAAATCATGCTGACATCATTTCACTCAAAATGATTATTTTAGTTAGATTAGCCAGCTCTACCAACATACAAATTATGCACCATGGCATTACTCTACTCTGAAGTTTCAGGAAAAATAATAAACAGGACTTTCTTTAATTCCACTCTTGTCCCAGGACAAGTACTTTGTAACTATTAATTCCCAAATGAAACAAAGTTGTTCTCTGGATACTTCATTATTTTTAGTTCCCCTCCACCGCTGACTCATTGTGTTCTTTCCTGCTGTTGCTAAATTAACTTCCTCTCCTGGCTGTGGCGTTGGATCCTGACACAATAAATCTGGGAAAAAAAACCCTCAACATAAAAAAACAAACCAAAACATCCCATAGCCCTAGAGGAAGGATGTTTTGGCCAGGAGCACTGGGCTAGGGGCTGAGCCTGAAATTTGCCACATGCTTACCCTGCAATCTGGGACAAGTCTCCCTATCAACCTGACCTCTTTCATTGAATGGGAACATCCCTTATGGCCCGCGTCTCCTCCCTGGCTGCTGAAGTACGTCCCACCCAGGTCCCACTGTGCCTGTGGTACCCAACACACAGTGGGGGATGCTGGGTGAGCACATGCTACGTGCTAGGCCCCCTCTCTGAAAACTGATATCAAAAGTCCCCCTCCCTAAGGGGAGGCAGCAACACAGCCTATTGAAAATATATTTAACACTTCTCATTCACATTTTAAATAGTTTTATCTCCCATCCCAGGTCAGGCCAGTTTGCCTTTTCCCTGCCCTCTGAGCTGGGATGTTCCAGGACCAGCCTCACAGAGAAGCCTTGCCCACCCCATGAGCAGATCCCACAGCTGGTCTGAGTCTCCAGTGAAAACCCAGCTCATTCAAAGCAACAGCAGAAAAAGAAACCTGGTTGAGAAGCACGGCAGCAAGTCCCTGCATCCCTGTAACCATTGCTGGAGATATATTTGGGTGCCCTCCTTTGTAGCCAGAACCAGACCCAAAGCTGCACCTCTGCATGAAAAGTACCCTTCCCCCCATCTATTTTATGCAGAAGGTTTAAATAAGCAAAAAAAGCAATGATGGGGGCTAAACTGTCAGGTAGGTTTCATGTTGGTGTCGCTAGCCAAGGACTCCTCGTACGCCAGCTCACATCAGTAGGCAACTGGCCGCCATGGCCATAGCTGCGGAGACAGCTCCTCCAGCAGCCAACAGGGATGCTGGTGGGGGGAGAGAGAGGTTATTTTTCTTTTCATAGCATGAAGGGAAAGCTCAGAAAGGGCATATCTGGAGCAGGTCATCTGGGAGTCCACAGGAGCACATGGATGCAGAACTGCAGGGAACACACAGGCTGGGAAAGGTTTCACCCAAGTCGTCCTTAAGCAAGGCAAGGAAATAGGACACATCAAGTTTTATGTGCTTTAAATTTGCACTGATTGCTTATGGACAAGAAGCAGCTAAATTTAACTCCACCATGCATTCGTAATGCTTGTTTGAGCCAATGAAAACACCCCTCAACGCTGTTGGGGCATACTCCACTGGGGAGGAAACCAGCGCCCCCCCCCCCCCCCCCCCCCCCCCCCCCCCCCCCCCTTTGTGTTGGGGATTAACTCCCGCATCACTGGTTACCAAGTTAATGGACAAAACCCCTCAATTCTCTGCAAAGTTCAATGAAAGCACTCCAAACATCCTCCCTGCCAAAGCAGTGCATAGCCATGAGGCACTTGGGCTGAGGTACGGAGCTGGCTTCCAGATTCATAGAAATCTCAAGTCACCAGAACTATTTCACAGAACATTTTTATTGTAAAGGTTGGAATAAATCTCTTCAGAGAGGTCCTTCACAGCACAGCATGCTTCCAGAGCAGAACAGCCAACACAAGGCACCTACAAGTCCCTGCAAATTTTGGGATGAAATGGACTTTACACTGGCAGAGGGTAGATTTAGATTAAGTATTAGAAAGAAATTCTTTACTGTGAGGGTAGTGAGGCACTGGAATGGATTTCCCAGAGAGCTGTGGCTGCCCCATTCCTCAAAGTGTGTAAGGCCAGGTTAGACAAGGCTTTGAGCAACCTGGTCTAGTAGATGTCCCTGCCCATGGCAGAGGGGGTGGAATTAGGTGATCTTCAAGGTCCCTTTGAACCCAAACCATTCTATGATTCTATGGCCATGCCCTCCCTCTGATGATGCTTCCCTGAGCTCTAGCACACCAAGTGCCTTCCACCTACTTTGCAGAGGGTTCTTTTTTCCATCTGTCTAAACAAGGCGGCCTCCAGCCCCAGCTCTCTATAATGCAGGCTTTATTTTCTTTTATTGTAATTGGTTTGGAATGCAGGCTCAGTGTGCTCAGCCACACAAACGGAGGTGCCTCCTGCTGTACCACGACACAGCACCCCTCCAGCGTGGCAGTCACAACTGAGAGGCCAGGCTAGCAGCTCTCCAAGTCTGCCAGCACTCCATGGTGGGTTTTGTGGCATTTGAAGCTTTCTTCAATGCCCATCCCTTGGGATTATATTCTGCCATGAGAATTTGTATTCATTTTGATGAAAAAGATGATGACAGTCTGGTATTTCTATATTGCCACAAAAACCTACAAAACCCTTAAGATATCAAACGAAAGAAACCTAATAAAAACTCAATTTTTGTTATTTATTAATTTATTTTAAAATGAGCACTTTACATTTTAAGCTTGTGAATTCAATGGATTAATTCTATGGTTCAGTGCTTGCTGAGACCCTGGAGTGGCAGGTGCCAGCCATCCTTGCCTGGTCCATCCACAGAGCATCCAGCCTGACCCACACTGACACCAGCATCTCCTCAACCCACAGCAACACCTGCACCTCCCCACTACAGGGGTCTTTCTATCAGACCCTTCCTAAGAAACATGCACAAACGTAGCATCACCAGAGTCAAGCCTGCTGCAAGCACGCAGACCAGGTCCCAGAAGAACACGCAGGGCCAAGAAGGATGCACAGCACACTCCAACCCCCCTAAGAAATCATTTCTAAGCAAATAAAATCTCATTTTTCATACGGGATTTTTTTTCTTTTTCTTTTTTTTTTTTTTTGCATGCATAAAGCCCAGTAACATCTCCAGAGCCACTCTAATGCCAGCAGATACCTCAGACTGTGACCAATGCCAGTGCATGGAGCCAAACCCGGTTCCCATGGGCAACTGCCTGTTTGGAGACTCCTGCCTTATGCAGGGACACTGGGTGCTGAAGGGAAGGGTTTCTCTGCTTCTAAAGGCATAATAGGAATCAACCCAAGAAGATGATGTAAATCTAGATATATCACCCATTTGTACAGCTGTGGCAAAGAAACACAGATGATGCCAGCAGCAGGCTGCCAAGTCATTTTGCTCCATGCAAAGGTGGACCTGTCGGACGATGCTGAAAATACGTATTTACAAAGCAAACTGAAACACTGGCTGAGGGTGCAGGCAATAAAGCACTGCCAGTACACATGTCAGAATAAAACCTTTATTTCTGTAGTAAGGCCTTGATTTGCATGCTGGCCTTTTACCCTGTGTGAGCTTGGGACCTCACAAAACATTAACCAATGCACACAAGCTGACATTTTTCTTGTCAAATGGCAGGAGTAATACAGAGCCCTAACCAAAATGTTTGACATAGGAAAAGAAACCAGTATAAAACAGGAAAAGAGAAGTAACTAAGGAAAAATATATGTCACGAAGAGCAGTAGCAGTCTGCATGATGCCAGGATGCCGCCATGGGAAAGATGTCAGATGCTGGGATCCCTGACTGTGGAGGGCCTGGCCTAAATTCAAAGCCTGATTTAGCCACATCCAAAACTCCAGGAGGCCCTATGGCACCTGCATGTCAAGAAAGCAGCAGTGACAGCTCATTTACGGTGTGAAACAGGATCGAGGCCAGGCACAGCATTCCACAGAAATACCCTCCTCTTCCTCAGCACCCACCATCGCTGCACCCTGTCCTCAGCACCCTGCCTGCGGTGGAACTGAAGTCCCAGCCGTGATGTGGTCATGTCAGAGCATTTCTGCTGAATTTCTCCAAAACAAACAGGTTTTCAAGTTTTCCCCTTGTGCTGACTTGCTCCTCTATTTCATTTATTTTTATTTAGCAGCTTTGAAAGAGGGGTGCAAGGAGGGAGGGAGGGAGGGAAGCAGTTTCATGCTGCCACACTCCTCCCTGAGGGCACTCCAGGCAGCCACCAAAATCCTATCATTGCTGGCTTCCAGCCTGATCCAAAACCTGGGACTGGCAGCTCTGAAAGGATTAAAACTTGGCCTTAGGGTTAATGGGTTTGGGAGGGGGCTGGGGTTGCAGTATCATAGGAACATTTTGAAACAGATATAATTTGAAAAAAAGACAACCCCAAACAAACAAATGTTTCTCTGGACTTTTTTTTCTATGGCTTGCATGCTTTCTGGCCGTTTTCACTCTAATATTTATCAGTTTGGAAGAGAGGAACCAATTCACAAACAAGCAAGTAGATTAAAGCAGATGAAAGGCAGCAGTGCTGCCATCACAGCAAGCCCACAGCATTAACACGCAGGGATGCTGGCCAGGCCTGCACCGCAGCCTCCGCAGCAGCTCGCCATCGCTCGCCCACCACCACGGACCAGCTTCCACCCGGGAAACAATGCACAACCTTTAACCCTTGCTGGGTATGCTGGGAAAACATCCGCTGCACCAAAACAATGGCACCATTTATTAAGTGGAGAGCAACAGGCTCAGAGCTGCAGAAAAATCAGATCCCCTGAAACAGAGACTGAAAAAAACCTAGGGTTTTCTTTTTTTTAAAGGAGTTAAAAATGGAAACCCATTTCCAGAAGCATTTTATAGACTGAAAACATTCAGTGAAAAATCTCTTCAACTCTCCTCTCTCTGTACATATGTATGCTTTGGTATCTTATCCCTTCATGATACATTTTGCAATATGAGATATTTTGTCTTAAAACACAGATTGAAGTTTGAATTAAACATGGTGCTGGGGGAAAACAAGGAGGAGCCGCTGTTTCAGGCAAAGCCCCATCTCCTGAGGGTCCAGCTCTGCTGCTGGGAATGCCTGTTGAGTATTTTGCAAAACACACTCCACTGCACATACGCAAACGCATTTCTCAGCATCGCCATAGCAGATGGACAGGAGTTTGTGCATTTAATAACCAGCCTGTACCACCGAGCCCTAAACATGCCATTTCCTGTGCAGGTGCACCCTATGGCACTGACCTTCTCTCCAGAGGGAAATGAAACCACAGTAATAGCCACCCCAGGTCCTCACTTGCCCCACTAAAATAAGCCTGATACTCCCCGGCAAACACGGCTGTTGGTGATGCTGCCTGCAGCACTGCTGCCAGGCCCCAGGGCCCCCTGCGATAGGGGTAGTCCAGATGGATGCTTATCACACCCCCAAAACCATCACCAGTTCTCACACTGATTATTTAGCACAATAAGAACCACGACGAGGCTGTATTAGAAAATAATTTATCTTGTGGGTCAGCTCTTGGGCTTCGATTAAGCTGGAAAGCACAGACAAACACTCCATTTATTCCAATCTAAAATATTCATCACTCTCCTACAGCAATGCCAGAAGTACAAAAATCGCAGCTTGCTCACTCACACGGAGGAGTTTCATCCAGTCAGGCAGTAAGCGGGCTGCTGGGTGCGAGCAGCGGGGTGCGGGGCGCAGGCAGCAGGGTGTGGGCAGTGAGGAGGGAGCAAGCAGTGGGGTGCAGGCAGCTCCTCCGGGCGAGCGCATCCTCGCAAAGCCCCGAGGGCGAAGGGTTCGCCGCAACACGGATGCTTCGAGCCCGCTGCACTGCGAACCCCGGGATGCCTCGGGGCTGGAGCCCACCGTGCAAATCCGAGCCGGCAGGCCCGGGCTCGGCTCCGGGAGGGGGATCAGGCCGCTCTAGCTCCTTACCTGGTAGGAGCAGTTTTCCTGGTGGACCATCTCCGTGCATCATCCGCAGCGGCCGCCCAGCCGGCAGCTGCCGCAGCCGCCGCGCCGCTCCGCGGGGTCTCCGACCCCGGCGGGAAGGAGAAGGATGAGGAGGATGCGAAGAGAGAGAAGGGACACAGAAGAAGAGGACTGCAGCCCGGGCCAGCCGCCCACCGGTAAGATGGATGCTGCCGCGCTGCTCCGCCTGCGCAGCGGCGGCCCCGGCGGAGCGCAAGGGGGGGTGCGTGTGGGGGGGCCGGTCCCGGTCCCGCCCCGCCCGCACTGACGGCACAAAGAGCGGGGGCTCCGCGCAGGGCGGGTGCCAGCCGCCCTCCTCCGCGGGGAAGGGGAAAAACACCCCAAATGCCTCCTCCAGGCCCTGTGCTGTGCCGGGCCAGCTTCCTTTGCCCCGGGGCGATGCTGCGGTGGCCGCAATTCCAGTCCCCTCAGCTGCAGAACCGGCCCCTGCGGGACGCTAGTGAATCGCAGCCGCCTGCCTCGCCTCCTCGAAATGCGGCGAGACACCAGGCCGTTAAATAAATAGCCAACAGATACCTGTATTCTACCCTCTGCTACAGAAATATAGTGCAGCCTTTTCTGGAAAAGGCTCTGCCCTACATTTCCAGCATTTCCATACTTCCCTGATGCAGTGAGGGTGAGCGTTGAGCTCTTTGCATGGCACCTGCTTAGGCTGGGCTCTCATGTCAGGTGCGACCCCATTTTGGATGCAGGGAGATACAATCCTGGGGCTCGACAGAGAAAACACCTATGCTCACCACAGTACCCTTCTCCCAACACCAACAGGCCCTTCTCTAAACAAATCTCCCCAAAGAAAACTGGGGAGAAACTGGAAAAAGTCTGAAGATTGAGTAAATATCCTGGCTCTGCAGATGCTTTCTGCAGGGTGACAGGTGAGTGGGCTGAACCAGTGCTTGCAGCCTGGGGACAACAAAGCCCCTTTGCAGCTTGTCCATCATTACATGCCTATATGCAGAATACTTCACTGCCGTTGCAAAACAGTAGTGTGAGATTATCAAACTTTCTTCGCTGCTTGCAAACTCAGGCTGGAGGCCTGGCATGTGGAAGGAACCACATGCTAATTTTGCTTTCCATTGTAGAAGTCTTTAATAGGAGACTGGAATGAATGAATGGTGGGACAAGTGGATAGTTCATAATTCTCTGCATTTGCAACTTTGATCTGCTGAGCACTGGTTTGTCAGATAACTCAGATTAATTCAGTTCGGCTCATTTTCCAGGGGTAACACATACCCCAAGAGACTCATTTGGTTTGGGACTAGGCTGGCTGTGGCCTCAGCTGGGGGTAATGGGACAGCATAAGCCCTAATTTTGGCTGGATATGGCCTATCCGAGGTGCACCAAAATGCCCAGAAAGTGATGGCAGTGCCACGGGCTGGGCTTGCATCCTGCACTGAGCACTCTTACCCAGGCAGGCAATAGCACTTTGGCTTGCAACTTAGAAGAAACTCTGTGCCTGACCTTTGTTATGCAAATAGAGCTTTTCTGTAAAGGTGGTTGCCCAAAGATGTGGTGAATGCTCCATCCCTGGTGGTGTTCAAGTCCAGGTTGGACAGAGCCTTGGGCAACATGGTCTAGTGTGAGGTGTCCCTGCCCATGGCTGGGGGGGTTGGAACTAGATGATCTTAAGGTCCTTTCCAATCCAAACCATTCTGTGATTCTATGATTCTTTATTCTGCTCCTAGTCACAGCCAGCTGTGGCTGAGTTCAGACATGCACATGACTGAAAGCCAGAAGCACTTCCTCACAACATATCTCGGATTTGAGTCCCTGCACCAGATGTGCCTCTGGAAGAAAGGAAAAAAAAAAAAAAAAGAAAATCCTTTGTAGACTCATCACTGCCCCAGCTTTCCCAGCTTCCCACCTCACAAACAGGCCAGTGGGAGCTGCTGTGGGTGGATGGAGAGACCCTCGAGTCCCTGCACAGCTGGGCAGCACAGAGAGAGAGAACCCCTCTCAGCTCCAGCCTTCCTCCCCAGTGCCCTCTTCCCTACAGGAGCAGAGCTCTGGAACAAATACAGCTTTCATTTTAAAAAAAAAATCTGCATAATTTTTTAAGAGGGGATGAAGTCATGCCTGGTTTTTACTGGTTCTGCACAGAATCCCATTCAAGTAGGCAGATCTTTCCAGACATCAAAATAAAAAATCCTCACTTTTCAATACATTGCATAAATCTTGGGCTTGCTTAGGAAGAGTATCTGTGGCAAACTAAAAGCAGCTCCAGGTATTACATAATCCCTAATGCCATTTATTATGTGCATCACAAGGAGAACTCCTGAAATTAGTCCCTGCTTCCCACGTGCAGGTTTATCTATAACGGCTGTGACTCAGAGCTGCTCTGTGTGCAGTAGATCCCCGGCAGGGACTGCACCAACCTCTCTGCACCCAGGTCTGGTGTGGCAAAGGGTGAATACCCCCAACCTATTTAACAGCTTATTCCTTTTCCAAAATCACCCAAGAAAGCACTATGTTTGGCTGCAGAAACACTACCCATTTGCAGCAAGGCTCTTCCCTCCAGGGAATGGAGCCCCACCGAACATTGCAAATGCAGGTGGAAAAGGCCAGACATCATCCTCAACCTCTGGATTTGCTTCTCTGTTTTGTACCCATTTGCAATTACCCATTCAGAAATGAGGTGGGCAGGTAGGTAATAATTAAAGCAATGAGTGATTAAATTGAGTGAAAAGCTTCTGGCAGTTGTCCAGGTGTGTCAATGGGAAATGATGCTCCTGGATGAAGGCAGTGAACAAGCACTGCTACTTTCTGCAGAGCCCCAGGTAACCCCCAGGGACTGACAAAAGCCCCTCTCAGGTGCAAAGAGAAACCTGGGTGATACCTGCACTGCCTTCTTTTCCCTTTCTTATCAAGGCACCCTCTAACTTAGGGTGTTTTGTACCACTTACAAGATGATCTAGACAAGTTTTCCTGAAGCTTTGCCCGAAACCATCTCTACTAGAAACGTGTGGTTCAGAAAACCCTAGACAAGCTGGGAACACTAGCATGAAATAATTTCTCTTCAAAACCCCTGCTCCAGGTCTCCTCCAAAGAGTCTGGAAAGGGCAGAGTCAGTCTCAGCTGAGCAGCTCTTCAGCCTGTACCTGTGTTGCTGTCAATGCAAGCCACCAGGAAGGGTCCTGGCTTGACACCTTGAGTGCTTGCAGGGCTTTAGGGGTGAAGACAGAAGATATTCAATCCCATGATGCAGGGAGCAGCATCCCACCACTCACTCCCTGTAGATACCACCAGGGCAGTTGCCCACAGAGAATGAAGATGCAGCTTGAGCAGGCACATTCAAATTCATGTAGTGAAATAACAGGATTTCATTAATTATCCATCTACAGAAGGAAAAAAGACCTGGTATCCCCAGTCCTAGGGGAAAATGCATAATTCCTGATTCTGTGCACATCTTTTCTGTGGCTTTTTTTTTTCTTTTTTAAACTTACAGAAAGTGCCCTGGCTGGGTCCCACAGTATACCCCAGCCCTGACCCTCTCTAGCAGCCGTACTGGCAGCACAAGGTGGTAAGGGCAGACAGAGCAGTTCCTCCAGGCACAGCCCACATTGCAGCCTTGTGCTTTTTTCCCTGGCTGCTGTGCCTCTGCCTCAAGACCAAGGAAATCATTAACAGGGGAGACGGGGTAATACACATAGGCTATCGTCTCTCCCATCATCATTCCTACTTGGGGGAAAACATTCCTTAAAACCCAATAAAATAATAAAGCTGTGCAGTGGAGCCAAAACCTCCTGCTCACCCTGCCTGGGAGCAGGGGGCAGGCAAGCAGGGCACATTCTCACTACTGTGGAAGGGAAGGAGCCCGGATGCATTACTCACATAAAAGCCATGGACAGCCCTTTTTCCTATGTGTTTGTCATTTCTTGCTGTCCCACACGTTTATTTTTACACACACGTGTCCTGTGCTGTGTGTGCCTGAACCCTGCCAGATGCAAGGACTTAAGCAGCCCTCCAGCCCAAAAGCATCATAAAGGGAAAGGAAAGAGTAGGAGCAATGTTTGTTTGACAAGGCAAACTAGTGATGTGCTTCCTCATCTCTGATGAAAACACCAGAAACATTTTCCTGCCCCCAGCCATTCTTCAAGAGGCCTTATCAGGGCGAGCACTGGGAAAGTTTATTTTCAGGTTTGTTGCCCAACCTATTGGTTGACACAAAAAGCTAGTCTAAATTAATGCACTTTTTCTTCACATCTCAAAATAAATATGTACCTAGATCATGCAACAGGTAAAAACGAGGGAGGAGTTGAACACTGCATCAGTAGCAGAGGGAGAGGCAGAGAATCTGCCCTGACAGAGCCCACCCCAGCCTCTCTGTGATGCTACTGACCCAGAGCTCAAAGGCTTGCCCAACCACAGCTAGCTTGCAGGGAACCAGGAATTGTATGCGGCATCATGGGATTTCAGCTTTATTTGCTGACAATTTACTGGGAGTGATGGATTTAGCTCTTCTTTAAGCCAACCTAAAGCTTTTCCACAGTTTAAATCTAGCAAGAAAAAAAAAAGATTATTTTTTAATCAGTTAAAACTAGACATCTGCTTCAATGGGGAGTATTTGTTTGGATTACATTCATATATACTTTTTTATTTAAGGAAGATGATGCTGAGCCATTTTTCATCATTTTGGATGTGTTACTCTTCTCTGCGAGGGGATAAACCTCCGATGGTTTATGAACCCAAACAATGCTCTTCCTTCTTCCATGCCCCTTTTACTTCCATGGAGGTTTCTGGAATCCTTTACAAGCAGCAACTTTACAAATGCTTCCTAAAGCAACTGATTTTTCATTTACAATAAAAACTTGTGTGCTGACATGTTAGAATAAAACCTTTCTTGGTCCTCTGAGGACCAAAAATGACATTATCAGAAATACATGGGGAAAACCTTATAGTGAGTTGCTATTATTTGGGAATTCCTATGTGACCAGGGAATTAAGGAGCATCAGGAAGGGTACCTGTTGTGTTTTCATTTTGATGCAGAAGCGCATATCTTGCACTTTTAACAGCCTCATGCTCTATTTTTAGTGGTAAGAGATTCATCCCAAAATGTCAATTTTCTACACGTCCCACAGACGGCATCCTTGCCTTTACATAATCAAACCATGAGATTTTTCCCTTCCCTCAAAACAAGGAACAGAAGGTTACAGTAATTTCGCATTCTGATACCTCTGATGCACAGGATGTCAAACGCTTCACAGGGAATTGGAATGAATAATTTAAGTCACCCAAGTATTTATAACTTTCTGGCAATACAAAAATGACAAAATATATGGTAAACAACCAGACTTTTCCATGAAACCCATCTAGAAAGACTTGATGATACCATTGCACAGGATTAATTTTCAATTATACAATTCATAAGCTGGATCACAGATGCTTAATAGAGAATTTACAAGTGGTCTGACGATGAGCAGCTATGACAGCCCACCAAAAATCAACCGCTGATGAACAGAGAAACATTTCACCTACCAGCTCCTAAGGAGTGTGAGGGGATAGCAACACAAAAGCTACATCTTCCTCCCTGCAATTTTATTAATATCGTTGAAAATAAACTGTTGTTTTGGAAATGCAATATTCATGGTATGTAAATTGCTATGAAGAACATGAGCTTGGCAAGGTAAACCTCTAAGTTTTTGTATTAGCTACTCAATAAACTGTTACAATCCACCTCATTCTTTAGCACTATCTCTGTCCCATCTGGGAGAGGATCTGTAGTAAATCCCATCAGCTACAAACAAGTTTTTAGCACTTTTGGCCTGTACACACAGTGCCATGCAGGAGACCTGACATTCAGTGAAAGCAGAGGGTTTGGGTTATCTGCCATAAACCACACATCACTCAGCCACAGCCTATTATTTTTACATTGCCTCAACTGAACCAAAAGCAAATTTCACCCACCGGCTCTCCCTGCAGCCAATGTCCAAACCAGCCCAGGGATAGCTGACCTCAGCAGCATCCCTGGCTGGCTGATGGACCAGGATGTGCCCCTGCCCAGTGCTGCCTGGACCAGCTTGGTGCCTGGACCAAGCTCATCTTCCTGCCTTTGCCAGGAGCAGCCAGGCACTGGCAGCCACAGCATCCGCACCTGGCATGACCACACTGCTGGCTGTGACCTGCCAGCAGCCCGAGCCCCCCAGCATAGGCTCAAAAGCCTGTTTTCTGCTCTGAACTGTGCTGGGGTGAGGGGATGCTGGCACCAGAGGGAGGCACCCAGCAGCTCCTCAAAACATCTGCAATGTTACATAAAAGATAATCAGAGCTGCAGCTGTATAAATATTGATACAGAGTAACTGAAAATCATTAAAACATGAGTTCCAAGTAATGGCAGATCTCTTTGATAACAAATTTGGTAGAAGTTTTTAGCGGGGCTAATAACCCAGTTCCACATTGTCAAATTCCCTTCCCTGTGCACCACATCCAGGCTCCCTGCACGCAGCTTGCAGGCAGGCTTTCCCACCTCATTGCCCCCACCTTTTTTTTTTTTCCATCTTCCAAACATAAATTTTTTCTATTTAAAAAAAACCCACCCCAAACTGCATTGGGTCCCCATTACACACCCATGCATTTTAAAAGCAGGTAGGGAGAGGAATGAATGTATTTTCTGATGAAGAGAGAAGAGGGGGAAAAAAGAGAGATTTTCCCTGAGAGGATGAAGGACAAGGTGGCCTTCAGCTTCCAGACTGGGCACAGCAGGAATTACATGGAAATGCTGATGAGTTGGAAGTACATACAGAAATCCCACGTCCTATGCTCAACATTTAGCAACTGTTAAGCTACTGGTTTGGGGCCAAAAGCAATTTCTGGATAAAATATTAAGCCCTTTTAATTGTGGCAAAATCCTTGAAACTCCAGCCCGGCCATGCAGGCAGGCAGACTGCAGTATAACCTGTACCTAAATACTGGCAATTAATTAATCTTCAGTGTGGCATGTACCAACAGGCTGCACTTATGTTCATCCAACAACAAAAATTAGGTGCTGAGTTACCAATTATAAATTAAGCCTCTGACCCCATAGGAGTCAGAGGGGAACATCTGTGGACGGGGATGGGATTATCCTGCTACTAGTCACCTTGAGCCCATCTATTTGCTTCCATTCCCCTCACGCTTTCTGGGAAGAAATGGCTAGTGGGGCTTATTTATGGGCTGGTTTTATTTTGAAACTCATTTTAATTGCAAACTGAATGGTAAAAGCACAGAACAGGGACCTGCAGGCTGAAGAAGTAAACAAACCATACTACCAGCTTACTCCGAAATTAAAAGCTTCTTTTTCAAACAGCCAAATACCATAATACGAGTATACTAACAGAAACAGGTACCAGCAGTGTCCTTTAAGTGCTTCCTCAATAAAAGTGTGAGTTTACAGAGACAAACCTCCCTCTGAGTCATGGCTGGGATAAAAATAGATGGAAGGGGATTTTTCATACATCTCTGAAGTGTGATGTCCATAACTCCAAGCTTAATGACACAGCCTGGCAGAAAGCCATTCTTTCACTCTTTTGGGGTGCGCATGTGTCTACTTATGCTATGCATACAACTCCCCAAAAATCCATAAGCCTTCAGAGAGGTCCAACCCCCTACCTTGTTAAGATCAGGGATTACTGGAAGGATGCGATTACCATGTGGGAGCAAACCCAGGTCAATGTGAGTAATGCCTGGATCTCCCTTTAGGTTTCTTTTATTTTGTCAGCTTTTTAGAAAAGGGATGTAAAGATGATTTTCTGAGTTTGACTCCCAATCCCACTGTCACTTGAGAAAGAAAAGAAAAATAATTCTCTTGGGCAGCAGCAGCCTGTAGGTCAAGAAGCTGATTATACCTAATGGACACAGCACATTTTGCAATAGATATCGGTTACAAGGTCCAGAACAATAGCATCAGCAATAAAAAACCCATCCCTGTCTGCTCCTCTCACCACAGCCCTCCATAGGAGACTGTTAGGTTGCAAAACCAGTATTTGAAGTAAGAAGTGAAGTTATCCCCCTTGGTAGGGCAGGCACACAAAGCATGAGGCTGGAAAAAGTTAAAAATAACAGGATAAGCAAGGGTGGATCCCAGCTGAGCCTTATTAGTCATGGAGCAAGGGAGCCACACGGGGCTGCTGCCTGGTGGCAGAGCAGCACCATATAAGAGCAAGAGAACCACTCTTGTCTCTGAAATCAGATTTTTCCCCTCTCCTGTTCTGCCTCAGGCACTCTTTTCCTCCAAGCAGACTTGCTCTGGCAGCCTCCAGCTTCTACTAATAATATGGTGTATTGTTTTCTGTGACTCTAAAAAGAGAATAAAGAGATCATGGTTGATTCATTTTAGGATGTCTGCTGGAATTGGAGCAATATTGACAGACAGGCATGTGAGGGGTTTATTATAGTGAAGGTTTTTTAGGGTTTAGTTTGTTTTTTTTTTTTTTTTTTTTTTTTACTTATACCATCTTTGTGTCTAATTGAGCCTTTGAGTTGAGTGATGTTTGAGTCACTGATGGCAGCAGTGCCCAGCAAAGGCAGTGCTTGCTCCTGGAGATTAATTTGGATGAACAGAAAAGGTAACATGCAACTTGCAGCGTTCTACTTTGGGATGAAGTCGCAAGGCGGTGGGATTGATAATCAAACACAACTTAGCTTCACTCCACAGGGAACTTCCTCCCAGGCTGCTCCAGTAGCACTTGGCCACACAAGCTCCATTCTCCCATCTTCTCCTTGGTGCTAATTGTAATTAGAGCATCACATCAGTTCTGCCACTCTCCACTCAGCCAGCACCAAAACAAGCAGGGGCATCACTTTGCCAAGGGAACAGAAGCAACAAGATCCAGTCCCTCAGCCCAGCAGATGTGGAGCAGCCCTGTCCCCATGATCAGCTTAGAAGCTGGCAGGTGCTGAAGGTATGCCTCAGGGCCACCCCACCCAAATTCATGCCTTTTCATGGCTTGACCACCTGGACCCCCAGCAAAGCAGCTGCCTGCAGCTCTCCAGCACCTCGGATATGAAAATCCCTGGGCGTGCTCAAAATACCTGGGAGAGTGAGCAGGGAGCAGGACAGAATCCCTGCACAGTGGGGCTGCATTTGCACACAGTGGCTCCTTGTTCCCGAGGCCAAAACACAAAGAATTACCATTTGTTCTCATGATAGAGGCTGTCTTCTGAGCTTCTCTAAGCATCACATTCATCCAAAACAGCATTCATCTCTCCAAGTCCCTTTTCCAGCCGAATTAATGCATACACAATGCCTTTAGGCTTCACACACTTATAATTTTCAAGTTTAAATGGAATAACAATAACTAAGCAGTGAAATAAGGCTTTGGTACTTCAACACTTGTAAAGACAAATGAATAGTCAAATATAAAGAAGAAAAGAGAGCAGTGCTGCAAATAAAACCACTGCCCTGGCCCAATTTCAGCCCTTGCAGCTGGCCAGGGGAATAGGAGTACTCACCCTATCTCATGCCATACCATAGCCTCTGTGTTTAGTGGTATACTGGACTTCTGCATTTAATGTCAGGGACATTAAGCCCACCATTACACCTTTGCATCATCAGGAAAGGCTGAGGCTCTACATCTAAGCCCTACCTTTTGCAAACAAGCACAGTGATGTTTTTGCAAAGCTTTAGGAACTCCACAGCAATTGGGTATAGGGACAACCTCTCAATATGCCATTAAAGAGAAGCTGTTTCTGGACCTCAGACTCCCTCTACAGAGAAATTACAGTTTATATTTTTGGAGTTTACCAGACTATCAGTGCAAAAGGAGTGGGGGAAAGCTGCTCACAGAAACAAAATGCTCAGAGAAGGTGTTTTATTTCTGCTGCACAGCTTGTCTCTCCATCACGTCCACTGGGAGCTGCAAGCCTGGAGCATAAGGATAATAAATGACATTTTAACATGAAAGCAGAGCAACAGCCAGGCAGAAGCCTGGGTTCTTAAACCAAGGAATCATAGTCACCCTTTCACTGGCACCTCCACACTGAGGAGCATCTCTATAGAAAGCAGTTCACACACCTGCACAGCCTCTTCTGCCCCTGCACCTTCCCCTGGTCTGGCTGTGGTTCCCCTCTCTATCAATTCTCTACTAAGCATAGGTAAAATGTCCTTTGGAACAAAGAGCTACTGCTGGAGATCAGAGAAACTCTGATCTGTCCTTGCTCTTCATGGTGGTTGGCTGCTCCAGAGAAGGTGGCTTTGGCACCTGATGGGTCACTGTTTGCTCAGAGCCACTGACGCACCAGCCCAGAGAGAGCAAAGCAAAGCTCTTTATAGTAAATACATTTATTTGGCATTTTGTTTGTCCTTGATTTGGGCCACATTTCTGCATGTCATGCATGGGCTGTAAGAAGTCATCTGGTGTGCATGGTCTGTGCTGGAGCTTGCATCGACACATCTAGGGAGCAGAGCCTTGGTCTGACCTGAAGCCCCTGGCACAGCTTGATTTTCAGGGGACAAGAGAGAAAGGTAATGGGGGATACCAAATACTTGAGTTGTGGGAGGCAAAAGAGACGGAGATGAGAATGCTAGCTGTTACAGCAAAGTAATTACTGCCTAAGTTACAAAATAAATTAGCTCGGCTGTTCAGGCGCTGGTCTGGGGAGCAGAGGAGTGCTTTGCTTTGCCGCAGTGGGCTTTACTCCAAAGAATACTCATCACCACACTGGAAACAGCAGCAGCACGTCAAAAGGCACAGAGATACTTCTGGTGGCCTTTACTGTGGAAAGTTTATTTTACCAGAAAATGTTAATTCTCCACTAGATATGTGCTATTTTATATGTTTACTAGTTTTCCTCCAAGCACATTAACAAGCAAAAAACCTTTTCATAAAGCTACAGTTACTATGTCAAGCTAGCTGGCACTTCATCTCTGGGATGAAATGATGTCCCTTGGGATCAAGGCAGAGACATCTGCAGGGTTGCATTCAGACCACAAACTACTTCAGCCTTGACTCCAGTTTTGTTTGGTCCAGTGCAAAACATGAAAATAAGAGCAATTAATAGGCATGCGTTAAGCAGTGTGTTATAGTCTACAGACAACAATGGCTGCAAGCTTCATGGCTTCCTACAAGCTTAGTTGTGTGGGGCTGCTGAAGCCCTTGGAAGAGTTTTTTGACACTGCAGCTCTCCAGCCTCTATTATTAGTATCAGCAATTTCAGTTAACCTTCAGCTAATGCTATGTTCAAATAATTTCATGAGTACTAAAGGGTATAGAAAAAAAGGCAGGAGGGACTGTAAGCAAAGTGCCAGAGAGGATGGCAGTTCAGATGCATTCTGAAATGGCAGTGCATGTCCTTAAGGGTAACACAGCTTTCTCCCTTGCATTGGACCAAGCTGTGCAGAGGGCTGGGATGGGGAACGGCCCTAGACCAGCACCACAAAAACTCATATCTTTGCATCAAGCAAAATACATATGTTTATATGGAAGTATGGCCTATAAAGACAGACAGGAAAATGTGGGAAGCCCTCATCCATGTCTTATGGACAGCCTCGGCTGACAATTCTTAGGAAACTAGTATAGAATTCATCCAGCCTTTGTGCAGAGAGGAGAACTGGATGAAGTCCTGAGCACCTTTTGGGTGCAATTTAAGTACCATTAAGATATAAAAATATCAGCCATTTTGCTCATTTGAGGATGCATTTTAAAAGATTTCTGTGAGAAAAGGGGGACAAGCTGTACAGAGGTCTGGTTTGCAGGTGCATGCCCTGATTTTCACCTGCTTTGCCCCTCCCAGAAGCAGATAACCGGAAATGATTCCAAAGTTGTTTTTTCAAAGCTACAGGATGTTTCCTGCTGCTCCCAACAGCTCCCAGGTCAGCCTACAAAAGTAACAAGCTGGGAGTTTTCCCCCTAGGAAAAAGCCTCTTTCATCTTTGCAAGGCACAGCTAGAATCTGGCTTTACGATTTTCAACCAGAGAAATAATAGGTGAGAAAACAGAAGAAACAACAGGCCAGCTGGATTGTGCCAGGATATATGCTAAGACACTTGATATTATGCATTAATGCAAATGCACAGCATAGAGAATTCAGTAAGGAAAAATGACTCACGGATTGTTATTATTTTTAAACTACTACAAGCAGTTTATCATCAAACTCCTATCAGGCAAAGGAGACACAGAAGAGGATGGCCACACACGACTGAGGTACAGAATTCTGATATTTCCCCAAGTCCCTCTTTAATAAATTCAATATAGGATTACATTAAATAAAAAGTTTAGATTATATTTTTAATAACTCACTAAAAGCACTTCAATTCCCTACAGGCCGTACATACTTGCAGCTTTTGTATGCATAAAGAATTAAGCACTTTAATATAGTTCTCTTTTTTTAGCGTTGCCATCTACCAGCTGGGGGAGGATTAAATCTCAGCCCGGCACTCCCCTTTCCTCCTCAATCCCTCTGAATTGCAGCTATTTCCTCCAGCCCAGCCAAACACTCAGATTTCATTTTAACAAAGCACAGACGAGCTAAAATAAATGGCCTTAGTGCAATTTTCTCATTTAAAGGAGATCTATAGATCACTAAGCAGGAAACACAGATTGGTGATATAAATAAGATCTACCACTTCTGTGACGCAAATTACTCCATAGGCACGACAGGGAAAGACAAAGCACCCCAAAATGATAGAAGCACTTGAAAAAGCTGGAGACCCTTGAGGGAAAGAGTGATTATGTAGCACCCCATGTCTAAAGCAACAACTGCAGGTAACTGCAAGAGGGAAACTAATTTTCCACAGAAGCCATCAGTGCTTTGCTTACAGAAGCAGGACTCATTTCAGATCCAGGTTAGTGTGCAAGCTGGAAGAAATATTTTCAAATCATTTTAGTTATAGCTAAGGAAACTTCTCACACAAAAAAGGTGGAACTATCTGCAGATTTAACAGCCAAAACAGACCAAACCCTGTGGGAGAAGCTGCACCCATTCATCAGAAGTGTCATTCTACACTGTACCTGTGATGCTCAGCTAAGGATACCTTTCTGGGGGAGCAGCCCCAGCCACAGTAACTCACAGTCCACAGTGGCCAGCCTGGGAAAACACTAAACTTATCAGGTGATGTGATCATTTCAAACAGCTATTTGTTTTAGAAAATACCTATCCTGAGACACTGGGAGAAACTGGGAAACCAGATTTCCTGCCAGTGGTGACTATGCCTGTTTAACATGGGAGTTTTTTATACCCTCACAGTAGGCTTTTCCCTCAAAAAGCATCATAAAGTCCATTTTCCCCACCAAAGACAAAATGGTGCTCCCTGTAAACCCCCTTTGGGCTGCACCACCACATCCTGGCCATCTATAAATACAGCAATTTAAACAGCTAAGTGTATAAGCTTATTTGTTAAGATAGTTACCAAACAGAAGTGTCCTGACACAAGAAAGGAAATATTTTTATTTCAGTAGGGGAAGTCATAGAGTGTTCCAAACACAAACTGGTTTGGAGTTCATAAAGCTTATTTTACCTAATCAAAGGCAAACTTAGCCAAAATATTGTTAAATGGTTGATTTCACATGTAAGTATTTACAAACCAGATCACACAGCGCAGGGAAACTCACTTAGGCTTTCTGTTTATCCTCTTCTTTCTGAAGGTAGGAGAAGAAATCTCAAGTATCACAGAAACATAGAAAGATTTGGGTTGGAAGGGACCTTAAAGACCATCTAGTTCCAAACCCCCTGCCATGGGCAATGACATCTTCCACTAGATGAGGTTGCTCAAAACCTCATCCAACCAGCGTTGAACACTTCCACTCACTTTGGGTTCCATGTGTTTGTGCACAGATAAATAGTGAGCCGTTCACCTGGGTGCCAGCACAGTGAATGTGGTGTGAGAGCATACCACAGTCCTGTGTTAACCATGTGCCCTGCCCTCACACGGGCAGTGCACACTTGCTCCAACTGCCTCCTGTACTACAGGCACCAGGTGCTCCTTCCCCCAGTAACAAAAGTATACTGCAGGATGCACGTTTTCACTACAGCAGGAGATGCCACTGTGTCAGAAGTGCTCAAGGTGCAGGGGACTGGGCTCCAGTGCACGCAAGCTTTAGGCAGCATCTCTACTCTGGAGCAACTCATTATCAATGCTACATGAGCACCCTCAGGAGTTACTTAAAGCACACCATGAAGCAGTATGGATTGGCTTTGCCTCAAAAATCTCTCTCTAGGTGCTGTCTACAGCACCAGGTTATCACAGGAGCATTGCTTGGCTAAGGTGCTCCAAGCCCATCTGCCTCTGCAAGAGACAGGAACCCAGCTTTACCCCACTGACATTATTTTTACTGATTTTTTTTTGTGTTAGGAGAAATGAAACACTGAACGCAGCATTTCTTTCCAGTTTCTACACAAACTTTAAAAAATAACCAAGTATTGCACTTGATTTTCCTATCAGCAGCCAGCTAATGCAAAACCACCTCAGATCCAGGCAGAAAGAAATAAGAAAATAAATTGCAACAATTCTTGCTGTCTGTATCACTGCTAAGCCAATTCTGCTGTTAATATAAACACACTTGGTAAGGTTTTGGAGGAATCTGGAATATTATTTACAATACTTAAATAAGGGGTTTCAGCAGGCATGCCTGAGGTGCCTGTGCAAAAACTGTGACCATTAGTTCTGGAGTTCAGGGCAGTACTGTCCTACAGATCCAGGACCACGAAAAAGTCAGCACTTCTCCACAACAAACCCAGAGCTACTTGTCTTCCTGTCCGCCTGCCTGACTGCCCCATGCAGGAAGGGCTGCTCCATGCTTAGCAAATCACTACTTGCCATTCCAGCTCCTCCAGCAATCTCCACCTGGTTAGACTTCAACCCTATCGCTTTCTCCTTGCTACATTTATTTTATTACCTTTTCTAAGTGCCCGCGAGAGTTTGAGGGCATGGTGAGTTTAATACTTGTTCCTGAAAGGCTTTGTCAGCAGCAGCTGACAGTCACTAACGGGATGGAGCTATCCTGGCTTTCAAATGCTCCTTGGTAGATCTCCAGTGTGGTTTGAGTTGCACTGTATAAACACTTTTCATATGTTTTTTAAATTCCCTCTGCCTGTAATCCCTCTCTCCACTTAAAACATTATTTCCATAGCGCCAGGTGTTACAGACACCCCATCTGACTGCCAAGCAAAGCGCAACCACAGTCACTGCTGTCTGTAGCAAAAATAACAGGTTTTACACAGCACAGGTCAATTCTGAGAATTAAAACCCCTACTACCTTACGTTTATCATACCAATACGCAAGAAACGGAGGCATAAGTACATAATTATTATAAGTACGTAATTATATATATAAACATATATAAAAATAAGTGTTCTTGCTGCCTACCGAGATTTCAACTTAGGTTTAAGTGGGAATTTGAAAGTATTAGTGAAGGTGCAGCAGGGGAAGGGAACAGAGCTCCTGACTGCAGAATGCCTCAGTTTCAAGATTACATCAACATAACGATGCTCTGAGACAACAAAAAAATTGACTTGCACACGACTCACTTCTCTCTTTCAAAATCCTTGGCATTTGCTATTTATGATACCAAATAGCAAAAATATCCTTTTAAAATATACCCATTGGCCTTACAGCAGCATATAGAGCACTCTTCAGTATCACATAGAAATACATGAAAGAGAGATTTACTGCTGCCCCCAATGCAATTAGCATTACAACAGTCCAACTTTCTCAGCTTTTCTCGGTGATTTCCATAGCCCACATGAAACATTCACTTACCAATCGACTGGGAAGCACTGCCAGCTTGCTAGGGTCCATCACACAGAGGAATTCACATAATAGTTATACTTGGATAAAGGAGAATCATTTGTCAAAAAAGAATTGGTGTGCTGTCACTCCATGTACTTAGCACTTTCTTTAATGAAAGGCTCTGCACAGGAATGGAGATAAAGTTTTTGCTCTAGATTATTAATCATGGGCATGTTGCCTGACCCAGATTCAGAATTAGATACATCTTTCCAATCTATGTCATTACAGAAGCTCTTCAAGCAACAAGCACTTCAGAGTACCTATAGATGTCTTAGCGTAATGACATTGCACACTTTGGCAGAATCATTAATATCTTGCCAACCTCATCTAACCTTTGAGCTGGGTGGAAAGTGGCCAAAGTACAGTGCTGCTTTGATTCACCCTCAGTAGAACATGGCACCAATGCATCTTCACCTGCAATATCTCTGCAGGTCCCACAACATCCAGGGATGCTGTTACAAAGCAAACACAGCTCCCTGGTCTGACTGAAATGACAGTATTTTCCAAAGCTAAAAGGTTTGTTTTTCATGTCAGCTAAGCCTTAAAACAAATGAACTGCCCTGACGAACCTCTCTCATCACAACTTTGATTTTCTTCAGTGGTCTGAAGAAGAGTTAAATGGTCAAATCGAATAGGTAAAACAGCCATCAGGTGGAAAGACAAGGTCTTGCCAGGCCTCAGTGGTGTAGCAATCACAGAAATGCAATTTCCTGCAAGCCAGAAGTCTGATTTTGAAAATCAGCGTGTCAGAAGTTAACATACTGACAGTTCTTGTCTGGGGAAAATTGTTTCCAGGTGTTAAACTCCTAGCTGTTACTCCCTGCTCTCAATTCTTGCGGACAAGACAATGAACATCATCTAGTGATGAAAAACCTGACACTTAGAGCAAACTCAATCAAACAATTATTACTTACTTTAAGCAAGAACAAATTCACCTCCAATCTTTAAGCAAATATTTGCTTCCTAAATGCCAGGGACAATGCACTGCCTGAGGGAGAACAAACCTTTGCAACACACGACATCAAGGCTCTGTGCTTGATCCCGGCCTAAGTTCTGGGCAGCCCTGCTACACTGGTACTCCCGTGAGGCTTTAACAAGTGCCCACTGGGCACAGAAACATCACTACTCACTCCATTTCTCTATTCCCTTTTACCAACTTGGTCTACACATCTCTCCTTCCACAATGGCTGCTCCAACCCAACTCTCTCTTCAGAGCTGACCTACCACTCCATCAAAACCAGACCCTTCCCCATGGCCAATTGAGAATTTTTTTACAGATTTCATCCTGCACTGTAATACGTACTTCAGATTCATTTCAAATCTTCAGTGGCCATGAGAGGAGAAACCAATAAAGCCACAGGCAGACAAACAATTTACATGGTCCATGATAACTCACATCCTACCAGCTTTTGGCATCTATTGTGTTAGCCCTTAAAGCCTTTTGCAGAGGTTCCCAACTGTTTTCAAATGCAGACCTGGAGCTCTTCCAACATAGACATAGTGAATTTAGGACTGCCACCACTGTCTCTCACTCTTCTTCATTGCCTTTTGGGGTCCCCCTACAAAGCAGTCCACAGACCTCCATGGGCAGTTGGACACTGACCAAACACGGCTCTCGGTAAAGCAGGAGCACTGTGCCTGCCTCCACTAACTCAAGACAGTCTTGAGGACCAAATAAGCCAAAAGGAAACAAATTTAACTTCCTAACGTGCTGTAAATACATCAGCCCACAGGCCTGAGCTAAGGTATGTGTCTGGCCAGACAGTGAGGATGCTCGATCTGCTGTTTGCACTGCCAAAGGTATCAGATAATGGGCACCTATCCATCTTGACAATGCATATGGAAATACTGTAGTGATGAAAAGGAAAAATACAGACACCAGCACATCCTTACTCATACAGCCGGTTTCTGCCGAAGGCTGCAGGGATGAGCTTTTACAGCCATTGCCTGCACTAAGCCTACTTTGTGGACAGCAAAATTCATTCAGCAGTGCCACACATCTACAAACTGTCAGAAGCACCCAAGTCTCTTTGAGAGGGTAAGTTGGCTGCCTGAGCCATTTCCCCTCCTGCAAGTGTTTTTTTAATTGACTATGGAATTTGCAGATATTATTTTCAGAAAATACATCCTACTGATTGTAATTACCATCATCGGAGATGCAATGGAAAGAATATTAAAACCATTAACGTTGATTTGGATTTTATTAAAGCCATTAGTGAAACAGCAAGCAGAGCGCTGTTGCTTTCTGAGCACCTCAACAGCTCCTAAGCACCATAAATCATCTCATGGCGCATTTGTTACCACTTTGGATAAAGCCAGGAGTTGAGCAAATGGAAAATGGGAGAGGCTGACTTCACCCAAATGGGTGATGAGATTGGTCCAAGTGTCTTCCTAATGAGCCTTCTAAGCACTGATTGTTTTCAGGAAAGATGTCGTTTCTTTTCTTAGGAAGATGCCCAGCAGACTCAAGAGCCATCTAATGCAACACACTGGGCTTGTGCGTGTCAGTGCAGACTTGCAGGGAGCTTGCTTGCCCAACTGCAGCTCCAGAAAATCCTTTCACCCTCACATGGGGAGAAAGAAGGAAACATCCTCCATTTCCAGCCATCATCTTCCCATGGGTACCTGGCCCACATGAACCTTCCCAGAGCCATCAGACTGATGTGGCATTAGGGTAGCATTACACCAAGCCCACATCTTGAGAACAACCTACCCACAGACATAGCATAGACAGGATGGACAGACCAGCAACTCGGCACCATCCAGCTGGGTTGGTCCTGTGCTTCTCTCACCAGCATCATTTAATGGTGCTGCTAACATCAGGCAGAAGTTGCCATTCTCTTTCTGAATGATTCTGGTCAGAGCTTCTTAGCCACCATTACCCTGTTTGCAACCTGAGGAACCAACTTTGGTCCTCATATCTCTTTTGTGTTCTGCAATTGCATCTGGAAGCTAAACAACAGCCATTACCATGTAATTAATATTCACTCTCTCCAAACCTTCCCAGCAACTTGGGGCACATAGAGGTATGACCAAAGGTCCCTCTTCAGCTTTAATGTTTTATTTAGTTCACCTGCAGGCCTTCTGACCCCTCCTTGCATTTTAGCTCAGATCTTCCTTGCTTAGAAAACTTCCTAAAACCCTGTTAGTGTTTCCCTAGAAGTATGAATTTCCTTTTCCTGTGACTCCAGCCCTACCAACATTCCTCAGCAAGGACTTAGCATAGGTCACTGCAGGCTTGTTGCTCAGAAACTCCTGAAACCAGCTTTGGATGCTGCCAGCCAAGGACAGGAGGCTGGGATGGAGCGGGTAGGGTTCCTCTCCCAGCATATCTGACGCGATAGCAAGGAGTGCAGCACGAACTGGGCAGCAAAGCTGAGGCCAGAGCAAGCCATGGTGGGTTCTCTCCTATTTCACTGAGGTGGCCTTCTGCCCTGCCTTCTCTTGAGGAACAATATAAAGCACTTAAATAAAGGTACTAACAGCAGAAAGAACTCCCTATTCCTCTAATTTCATAGAATAGCTCAGGATTTTATTTCCCTTAACAGAACAGTTACACTGGATTCCTGTTAACATAAACCAGCCCAAGAAACACTTCTACCCAAAGCAACAGCTGCTTTCGTATCACATCCCAGGTGACAAGATCATTTTAGACTACAACAGCCAAGGCCTATAATACTGAAAATTCCCTTTTTCTAATATATTCTGCTAGCAGTTGGAGCAAGCTAGTCCATCTTCTCTGTAGTTGCTTCCTTGATGGTTTCACTTCATGATTTTCATGTTTACAAACACCTGGGATTCCAGCAGGGCAAGGCAAGGTTTTGTTATAAATAGCAAGATACCGAACTGCAGGAAAATGTCAAGGACAGGAGAAAAAAAAAAAAAAAGATATTTTCAATATGGTTTCAGTTAGCCTGGAAGGTACTGAGTTCCAGCAGCTCATGGGGCATACATCCGGCTGCTACAGACATAGCCCAGCCATGTGAGAGGAGACAGGGGATACCATAAAGGCATCAAACACCTCCTTTCTGGGCTGGACAGCGGGCAAAATGCTGTTTCCCAGCAGGGTGTGGGCTGCTGTCAACACCCCTTTCCCTTTGCCACGAAAGAGCAGAGCTGGAGTATCTTCTCCCCGCTGTGAGCCAGGTGAAGGGGAATCCCAGAAACACAAGGCTGGGAAAGAAAATCAAAAGCTTTCTTGTTCAGATGCCTCCAGGACCACTTGTTGGATGGAGGGCTGAGGAATGTCTTTCCAGGGCCAATAGACACTGAAAAATTTGTCTGCAGAGCAAAAAACTCCAGCTCCTTGCGAGTGTCAGAGGACTGGCAGTACAGCTCAACCCATGGGAGATGCTCTCAAGGTGCTGGGCTCCTCAATGCCCAAACCCGGGTGCCCATCACAGTTCAGACCAGCTCTACATGCTGCTAAGTGCTTTGGGCTGCACGGCACAAGTTGTGAACTCTCCCTCTCAGCAGGACAAGTCAGGGCAAGAGGCATCCATGAATGCCTTCTAGTGCCTTTATGCTTGCAGGAGGGAACGGAAGGATGGAGGTGAACAGGCAAAATTCCTTAGGTGACACCTCATTTGTTTGAGCACATACCCGGAGGCAAAGAGTTTCCTGCAGCTGAGGCAGCAGGAGCTTATCAGATAATGATGTAGAAATAACCTCCCAAACCACAAAAATGAGGTAGGTTGGTTTGGGTTTTTTTTTCCCCTTAAGCTGAGTTTCTGCACAAATGACTATAATTAAGGATGTTACCTGTCAGTTACCCAGGGCACCGAGGCTACAATGTTCAGCCTTTGAAAAAGCGTCCTGCATAGCAGCTGTCCCTCTTGTCTCTCATTTATCATATCCTTCTCCCACCCAGATGTCTCATCAAAGAGTTGTAATTCAAGGATTTCGGGGGAAATCCCCACCTCCCTGCGCTGGATGGCTTCACAGGAAGTAAGGGGATGGAATGCCTTAAAAAAAAATTAAAAAAAATAAAAAAAGGTTGGCCAGCAGCGGGGCTGCAGGGCACGGGTGTCGAGGCGCACATCTCCCATCAGTGTGTCACCATCGCCGAGGGCTCCTGCAGCGCTTTCAGGAGATTCTGTAAATTGCTTTGAATTCATACATTATGGAAGAATCTCAGCCGGCGCGGTGTCACAGGCGCGTGTGCATTGCTTGCTCATCTAACCACTGCTGCTTCTTGCACCTCAGAAGTTACATACAATTTCTAAAACACTCTGTAAATAACGCGACCACTTAACAATTTACAGGGTTTTCTGTAAAACACACAGTTGGAGGCTTCATCGCGGCTGACACCAGGTCCTCATCAACCCTTACAAAAGGAGAACACACACCACCGGCTACCGTTCCCCAAGCCAGCAGAAAGGCTACTATTCCCCAGCCCCTTCAACGCAAAGCCACCTCTAAGGCGGCTCGGGAGGTAGCGGAGGCACCTCGCTTCTGCAGTCACCGGCTGCCTCACCCCCGGGGGCGCGGGCCAGCCGCCCCCACCGTGGTCCGAAGATGCTCCAGGAAAGTTGCCTCCTCCGGCCTCCCGCCTCCCCAGGGGCACCACCACACCGGGGTTGGGGGGCGCATACCCACCGAAGCGCGACCCCACTCTGCGCCGGCGCCACCGGCTGCCGGTCCCGGAGGAGGACAACCCCCAGCCCCGTGCGTCTTCCCCACGTCCCGCTCCTTGCCAGGCCCGGCTTCCCCGGCGGAGACCCCACGGCCGCGGCAGAGCTGCGAGTCACCGCCCCGGGGCGCGCCCGTCCGCTCCTCCGCCTCCCGGCCCAACTCACCGAGGCGGGGTTGGCCCGGCGGCCGCGCTCCTGCTCCCTGCACTGCAGCCCCGCCAGGTGCCTCTCCAGGGCTGCCCAGTCCATGGCCGGCGGCTGCGGCTCCCGTGGGGGCTGCACCCCACCGCCCCGCCGCCCGCCCGGCCCCGCCACCCCGCCGCGCCGCCGCTCCTGCGGGGGCAGCGGCGGCGGGCGCTGGTGCGGCCGCGGGCGGGCGGTGGCGGGGCGGCGGGGCGCGGCGGCGGCGGGCGAGCCGCTCCGGCGGGCGGGCGAGGCACGGCAGCGGGCATCGCCGGCGGGGCAGCGCGGCGGGTCCCGGCGAGCCGGCGGGGAGGGCAGGTAGCCGCCGTCCTCCTCCTCCTCCTCTTCCTCCTCCGAGTCCTCCAGAGCCGCCAGGTCCAGGCTGCTGGGGGATGGCGAGGACTTGCCCTCCGAGCACGGCGTGGCTTTGCTGGAGTTGGACTCCGAGCTGGAGCGGCTGCTGCCGGCGTCGCTCCCTAAATCCATCCCATCCTCCCGGGAGTCCTGCCGGAGAGAAGCGAAAGGCGCCGCGTCAGAGAAACCGGGACCGGCCCTGCCTGCCGGGCACGGGAACCGCCGGCCCGGGGCGGGCCGCCCGCCTTGGCGGGGCCGCCCCCGCGCACCGGAGCCTCCGCTGCCGCCGCGGGGCGGCCCCGGGCGGGCAGGCGGGAGCCGGTGGCGGCCCCGCGCTGGCAGCGCCCCCCGCGGGCGGGAGCGCAGAGGAGCGGGGCGGGGGGGCATGGGGCGGTGCTGCCCGCCGCCGCCGCGGGGGGAGCCGGGGCCGGCCTGGGGGAGCCGCCGCGGTGGCGCCCGGGCCCTCCGCCCCGCTGCCTGCAGGCAGGGCTGGCGGCGGGGCGGGCAGTGCCGGCCCCCGGGCTGGGCAGGGCTGGGTCTCCGCCTCCCCCGAGAGGTGGTAAACGCCGCTTGTCTTCCACACAAATCCAGCTTTCGGGGGCAAAAAGTAGTTTTGGAAAGAGGGTGGCATGTGGCACCTTTTGCCATCGCGTCAGGGTTGGGGTGCCCGGGTTTGTGGGAAGGCTTCGGTTGTTCATTACAACGCGAGTGGCATCCTCCAGCACACACCCGAGGGATGTACCATGGCGCACGCTACAAATCACCGCTTCTCGCACTCCCCATTTCTCCGATATTTTTTTGGTAGTAAAGTAACTCGTTAAGAGTAGCCTATAAATAACTGCTGAAAAACCTAATCTACTTTAAATATTCTGGGTCGCTGAAGCCAAGTTTAACATGCAAATGTTCGCATTCCCAAATTCATTTAAAGAAGACCTTTTAAAACTGCGTCGCCGAAATGGAGTGTTAATCACATAGAAGAGCACCTTTACCGTGGTATTTGGGAGATGGTGCAGCACTTACTTGGCCTCTGAGCTTTGGGTGGCAGGTACTTCCAGACTCAACGCAGCAGATACAGAGGAGAATATAGGGGATGGTAAACTTCTTGCAGTCTGAAAGAGGGAGAGCTAGCAACTAGTCTTAATTATAATTAAATTCAAGCATTTAATTGAATCGAGAGGTTTTGGGTTTTTTGTTTGTTTTGTTGTTGTTTTCTTTTTCTCAGAAATGGGGAAAGCTATATAAGAAAAACATCCCTAAGGTTGCATGGGGTTTAAAAACGTCCCATTGCTTAGGATGGTGAGGGTGATGCCAAGCACCAATGCATGCCAGTGTACATTGTGTACACCCAGGGAGTGTGTGCAGGTCTGGTGTGGCAGTGTCGGTGGGAATCTGTCCTCTGCAGTTCCCTGCCCCAGCAGTGCTGGTGCCCTCTCTGCACACAGGCAGTCCAGCCTGGGTTTGTCAGTTCTTCCAAAGGGAATGGGGGAAGAAGGGAGATGTCCGCATCTGGTTAACTCCAGCTCCACGGAGTTTGAACTTGTTGCTATGTGGCTCTTCCTCCAGAGGAGAGGACAGACCTGCACTGAGGGGATGACATACCTACTCTGCTGACTCACAAGTCTTACTCAACCTCTTTGGCAGCAGTGACAGAGTGCCATGGCAAGACACGATTTCAGTCCCAAGAACTCATACAGAAAACCCAACCCCGTGAGGCAGACAGAAGAGAGAGGTGTAACCTGCTTGGAGCTAGGGCACAGACTTGGACTGAATGTTTTAAGTGTCATGGAGACACCCTGCTTTTTCCCCCACCTAAGTATGCCCCTTGGGTCAGGAGACCCTGGCTCCAGCCACAGTTTGGGAGGGATAAAATGGGACTATGATGCACAGCAAAGAGTAACACGGTTTATTTCGCCAAGGTAACATTAACCTCTCTGGTTAAGTGTCTTCTACCAGCTGCTCTCCGGTTATCTGCAGTTACTCCCTGCAGGTAATCTGAGTTACTCTCATGTTAACTGAGAGCAGCCACATTCAAGTCTGTATCCCTCCTCCTTGCTTGGTCCCTGCTTGCCTCCCAGCCTGCTGGCACTTGTGATTGGGACTCATAAAATTAGTAACTGTGCAAATGCAGTTTTAAAAATAAATCCAGCAAATGGGAACAAGAGTTGAGCCGCAATCCTGGAAATTGAATATATTGGCGAATTTTTTACCAGTTGCACATCTGTAGGGTTAGGAGGGAGATTGCATTTGACATTGCAGGGCGAAATTCTGTATTTGAGTCTCTTTTAATATGGCCACCACCCTAAGAAGTGAGTATCTGCTGAGCAAAGTGGAGGAGCTTCCTCACTGGTTCCAGTCTGGCAGTCACAGTCTGCGGAAAGATTTATTTATAGGATCTTGTGGTGTGCCTGATTGATCAAGAAGATTTCTTGTCTTCGATGCAATGCTTGCATTGATAACATCTTGTGGAAGATGAATGAGCTTCTCTCCCTCCTGCGTGGCACATTGAATTTCCCACTGCAGCCATGATGCTCAGAGGGGCGCGATGTGGGCAACAGCCACCTCCCATTGCAAATTTGCATGTTTATGTAGAATGAGGTGGTTTCAGGCACTGTGACCATTGTTTAACCAGCACAGTTGACTCAGTTGGCTCCACAGCACTGCTTTTCCATACTGCCAGACCTTGCAAATGCCTGCCTGCTGCCCTGCCTTCAAACGATGGCGTTATTTCATGAGCTGAACAAGAATGCACCTGTCTGATGATTCTCTAAGTTTCTCTTTTTCTTTAATCTTTAATCTTGTAGTGAGTTTTCTACATTTCTAATTACATACAGAAAGTATATTTCCACTTGACCATTCACAAGAAGAAATCAGATATTGTTATTCAAAACACATATGTAATTTGTCTCTTCTACAAGCTTACATCAGATAGGTTGCTTCTCCAATGCAATGAAAAACTTGAAATTCATATGAATTTTAAAGGGTGAAGAGTGTGAACATGAGCCCTTGTAGATGAAAGAATATGCTTTACAGTTATTTTATTCAGTGCAAAGGAGGTTTTAATACAAACAAGGCATGTTGAGTTTACTGTGAAACAAAAATATATCATAAAAATAAGGTACTTATGACTTTCACTGGATGAATGCAAGGCCATTTTGAAAGCCAGTTTCCTTATTATCATAAGCTATTAAATTTATTTCATTTTACCATTTTGGCACTACTCTAACCCCATTCTAAAATGCATTTTATGTGCTGTCTCTCTCTCCCTCTGTTTCTCTCATGCTAAATTGCAGAAAATTTTGCGTCAGGGGCGGAGGAAAGCAGGGAAGTCATAACCACCCTTAAGCTGCTTCCTTCTCCTGGCCTTCACAGACATCATCTGAATCCATAAGTATGAACACATCTCTTGCCAGCTGGGTCTTCATCTCACCTACCATTCAGCACTCTCATCTCCACCTGGAGCTCCCAAACCTTCAGGAGTCCTACGCAGAACATGCTGTCCAATGCAGATGTTGAGATAGACACCATAGGACCATCTGCCCCACCAGAAAACCGGTGACTTCCTGGCATCAGTTAGTTCTTGGATAATGACTCAATGCAGCAGCTCGTGATGGCTTTGAGCACAGTCTGTAGCAAATGCTGGCATTTGATCTGATATTTTTTATCCAAACACTTTTCAATTGTGACTGTTTAAAAAGTTTGTTTCCCAGCTCTGAAAGTCTGTCTTTCCCACGTGGCTTGCTGATTTAGTCTCTGTTGTCCTAGAGGATCCCCAACCAGGGGATCTCTAAGTGGGCTAATTCATTTTGGGCTGCATCTTAAGGGAAGAAGGGAGAAACTGTCCTATGGGTATTTTCAGTTGAAGCTGGATTGTGTTCCTCATAGCAAATGGACTTGCTCCTTGTACCTGTGCAGCGTATAGACAACTGTGAGCCCCAAATTAGACCCATAATTGTTCCAAGGAAACTGTGTGTTTATTCTAAAAGTCTGGCTGGGGTTTTGGGGGGATTTCTCTTTAACTGACTTCCACACAGAGCTGACCACTCTCATCATGCAGGTGGGGACTTGCCAGGGAAATGATGCTGACCTGCCCCAAGATAGTACAGGAAAGCATAAGTTTCCTCTGAACACAAAGAATTTATGCTTCCCATCACCCCTAAAAAGGAAGAAGACTGCACTGAGATCAATGCACATTTCCTTTTCCTGATACAACCTCTCTGTAAGTGTTCCCGTGTTTTTTCATCCCATGGGCAGCAGAAAGTTTGTCAGCCTTTGCCAGGAGACTGTGTTGGATCCCAGCACACACACCGGCATGCAAGTATTTCCTGAACTCTAAACTGGCCATTTTTTTGTTATGGATCTTTTTTCTTTTTCCCATTCCTCCTCTTATTTTTTTTTTGCCACACATTTTGTGGGTCCATCCTCGCTGAGCTCACTGTGGAGGTATTCTAATATTTTGTTACAAATAATGCATCTGCCAGCTTTTGCA